>NC_134847.1:11396571-11711865 GCF_965363235.1 Mytilus galloprovincialis | reverse complement strand
TTAAACACATTGTTGATTTTTCAATTCATGTTTGTATAGCTTAGGACATTTAATCTGAAAATGAAGCCTGTGTATCCTTAAAATTTGAAAGAATATTCAGGTATGATATGGGATGTTGATTTAAAATTTTGTAAAACGCAAAAAAGCCATGAATAACTAGGGAATGGTACAACTCTCCACCAGACAGTAAATGACTAATGTGATAGCAAAGGATATTTAATCTGAAAATGATCATGATGATGTCTTATAGTTTGAAATAATATTTAGGTATGATATATATATATAAGATGTTCATTTAATATTTTTGTACCATGCAAAAGGTGATTTTACAGGGGCGGATCCAGCCATTTTAAAAAGGGGGGGTTCCTAACCCAGGACAAAGGGGGTTTCCAATTACATGTCCCCATTCAGATGCATTGATCGTCCAAAAAAAAGGGGGGGTTCCAACCCCCAGAACCCCCCCTCTGGATCTGCGCCTGATTTTAGATAGGAACAACTGCAGGGGAATGAAATGTATGCAGTTTTCATGGGTTAAATCTTTTATTCATGTCTATAAATTAATATATGAATATATCATGGAAATCTCTTAATCTGATAAATAAAGATAATAATAATTATAATTTATTTCACCATTTTAAGTTAAATGGTAACTAGTCTCGCATGTATTGCAATTGACCTTGGGGTCAGTACTAACTTTTTAATAATAAAAATGATATGATCTTACATTCCAAATGAAGAAATTTTCAACTTTTAAATGTATTTAAAGTAAGAAGATGTGGCATGATTGTCTGTGTGACAACTGACACAAGCAGAGACAAAATGATGAAGAAGTAAGTCAATATAGGTCACCATACCAAGCTGGAAAGGGCTCCCAAATGACAATTAATAACAAAACTTAACCAGAAAACTGATCTGCCTGATTTATGAACAAAACAGTAAACTGAAAAAACAAATATAATATACAGTTCACTTCTACATACCAGCATACATGTACATGATGTAACACATGATTGAGAATTACATTTTAGCCAAAATTTTCATAATTTCAGGAACATAAAAATTCTTGATTTACATAATAACCACACAATCTGAAATGGTTGTGAATCCACAGTATTGTTTATTACTATTATTTATTATATACTTAGTAGTAAATACAGATAAATTGTATGTGTAAAACAATCATTGGCAAGCGTGCTGTATCAGCCACCCGTGATGATATCAATATCAGCATGTTGCAAAAGCTTTATCACACCTTTAATCTGTATGAGGTCACGTCATCGATTGCAGTCACTGTTGCAAAGGCTTTCAAATCCCTAATCTGTATGACGTCATGTCAAACCTTAGATCTAATAACCTGCATGACGTCATGTTACATAAAAAACATCTACTAGAGGTATATGTATATAATAAAGTGTATATGATATGGCTTTTTCAATATCACACACCATATCAACCCTAAACCAATATAATCCCTCGAGCAGAGCTCTTGGGATTATATTGGTGTCTCGGGTTGATACGGATGCGATATTGAAAAAGCCATATGATATTCTCTATGTAATATCGATATTTTAAAATTACAAAAGCATATTGTACAACATTTACTTTTGTTTGTTTTCAGCATGCTGATTATGCGGAAGTTGATAGTGCTGTTTGCAGCATGTCTATGTTTATTACATGCCCACCCACTCAACGCTGAAGATGGACATTATGTAAACCAGTTCCTTGTTGAAGTACACAAGAGATCCACATTAGACGATCTACTAGCAGATCATGGATTTGAAGTTGAAGAAGATGTAATAGAATTTTTATTAAATAATGATTTACATTAAAGATGTTACATTCGTTACAATGAAATTAATAACTTACATTTTTTTCCAAAATTACCTCTTGCCTCTTAGATATATGTATTAATATATATGGCAAATTGCATTGTTATGACGTATGGCTTGTATTTATGAAAAAGATTAAAAAAAAATGTGATTTTCAAAGAAAGAAAAAAAAAAAGTACTGGCTCTGAGAACATCCAAACATACATCATCCTTAGAAGACTTGCACTTTAAAAAAGGTTAAAACTGTCAAATATAAAAATGTAAAAATGATTAATTAGATCATTGCTTCTATACCATTGTTATTCAACTTTTTTCACTATTTGAAGAAATGCATAGATAAAGAAAATATGCTTGTGAATTTTAAAATTTATACCATAATTCTTCATATGAAATATATCATGATATGATTTTCTGTTTTACAGTTGCCATCCCTGGGGTTTGTAGTTTTACGCCACAAAGAAGTCAGCCATAGATCTAAAAGAAGTGCCGTTGATCATGTAAACAAACTCAGGACAGATTACAGGGTAAGATTACACTCAAAGATTGAACATGTATAAACAAAACAAAAACAATATGTGTTTTCTAATGCCATAACAACTTCATGCTTGACTGGGCCAAAATAAAAAGATTGTATGTTTGCCCAAATGCGACCGACCCAAAATAAACCCGCCGACTCAAATTCTTTTATGACGTTTTTTTGAAGAAATTTTTTTTTCGGATTTTTTTGGGTCCGCTCCGTCATCGTACAAAACTTATTGTTTGTCGTCTTTGCGTTTGAAAGTAACTGTGAATAAGATTAAAAGAAAGCGTATAAGAGATGCAGTTAATCGATATTCGATGTTCTCTGTTTTTATCTTCTGATTTAACAATGTTTAACGAACGTGAAACAGTAAAACATGTGAAGTGGCACAGTTTTTTTACGCTGTAGGTGTCTGTAATACCAAACCCTTACCTATATGCTCAATGTTAATTTCATCGTGTTATCGAATATCTGATAAGAATATTCAGGTAGATTTGTTCAAAACCATGTGCAATCGAATATTTTCAATGTTATTCTGACAGGAAATGGATCCGGAAGTTGCGAATTTACAATCTTGCAAGAAGATTTTGTTTTTACTGAATAAAAAGGAATTATTTCTTGATAAATTGTTGTCTTTAATTATAATCTTCCTTTATCATGTAAATTAGATGCCCTTTTATTCAAATAGTTCAAATTTACAAGTCTCATTAGACAAGATCAGTACGTTGCTGTTTGGGAGAATTTGATAAAACTATAATCAGATAATTGCTCACAGAATCAGAAATATAATCTTAACTGAATGTAACTCCTTTTGAATAATTTATTGCAATATAAATATAAATCCCTTTTGACAAGAGAAATCTGACTTTTGTCAGAAAAATATTTTTTACACATGTGCAAAAGTAAAAACATGTTATGGACGCCATATTGGATTTTTATACAAAGGAGTAGGTCCGGTAAGGGCCTATTTTGGCCTCAAATTTCAAGTTCATCTGACGAAAGATTTTAGACACTTTTTAAACACTTAAGTGTCTATTTCAGTTGATTCAATAAGTTTATGTGAAAGATTTTAACTGATTTACTCATTAAAAACGCTCCGATTCTAGCTTAAATATGAAAAATCTATCAAATATGCCCAAAAATGTCACTTTTCAGATGGTTTTTGTCAAAAATGAAAGTGGCCGCATCCGTGTTCATCCACAACCTTTATATATGTTATGTATTATCATAAAATACAGCTTACATTTCAATATTAAGAATGAACACGAATGCGGCCACTTTCATTTAAGACAGAAACCGTCAAAAACAGCCCATATTTATGTAGCAGAAGCAGAAGCATTTTACTTTCCAATGATTAACTAAAATTTTACATCTTAACAATTTTGTAAAACTGCTATATTTTGGGGCCAAAAATGGGGCTTACTGAACCTACTCCTTTGTGAGGAAGCTTAAGCCTCTAGAACCATGACCTAAAAATAAATAGTCTTCAGAAAACATTAACTTTATGCAATTATATTTTATCAATAATGATTATTTTCAAAAATTTAAACTTGATTATTTAAAGAAATATAATTATAACAAATATGTTTTTAGTTTGGAGATTCTACAGAACATGCTTTGATCTATTTATAGCCAAATTAGTTTACCTGTGTGATAATGTAAAATATAATTTTTTTTTAAAAAGACACAAACTAAGGATGGCAGATAATAATTCATATAAATATTTTAGGACATTTAATCTATTTTAATAGAAATAGGATTTAAAAACTGCAAACAAATTTAATCATTACATAATCAGCTGATAGTATTTTTACACAAACATCGTGTTGATGGAACTGTTGAAAATCACTTCATAAATCCACCAGCCCTTTCACACAGTTAGCAATTGTCAGGGTTATAAACATCTCAGGATACAAATCATATAGTAGACTAATTTATTTATAGAGGTTTTAAATTCATGGCTTTTGGTTGTCTCTACAAACGTTTGACGGAAACAAAAAGATATACTGTTTTAAGATCTTTTAATATTTTCATGCAAATTCTGATAAAAAAAAAAAAAAAAAAAAAATTTGCCTACCTACCTACCCACACCCAGTCATCATGGGTCGGGTTTGGGCAAACTGAAATATTTTTAATTGTGGCCCTGTGAATCCATAATTATTTTATTGTTAGCTAATTTTCATGAATGATGGGCATGATGGGGTTCAGCAAATTAGTATCTATTAAAATACATTTTTTCAAAAAAACAAAAAATTGTGGCCATGAAAAAAAATCATTTACAGTACATGAGTAAGGAGATATTATTTTTATTTTCAACATTTTGTTCAAAATATTAATTTTCAAGGGCTTTTTAATGATTATTCAATATCAAAAAGTCAGAATGATACAATTTCTAGGGCCATATAAGGGCTTTTTTCAAATATTTTCTTTTTATAAAATTTGAAAAGAAATAACAGAAATTGAAAATAGTTCTTAATAACTATTATACAGTAAATTCAGATTGTTTCTAAGTTTTTATTCTTGTCATTACTGCAACTGGGTGAGTATCACAATAATAGGAACTCCCATTCTGATATCAGATACCAACTTCTGTATGCAGAATTGCAGATTTTCCTGAAATCACTATCAACCTTTCATTTTTGTCCTTTCTTCCAAAGTGGCTACAATAAATGCACACAATGATTTCTGAATTGACTAGAATTTAATTTACAGGTAAAATTAGCAGAGCAACAAAAAGAACTAATAAGAGTTAAAAGGGAGATAATCCATGACAAACAAGTAGAACTGCCATTCAAACATATCACAGATAACTCTATCTACTACCGATCGGAACCATCAAGGCTCATTCGTAAAGATGGAATTCCTAACCCAGAGATAAAATTTAATGATCCTTTTTACAAAGATCAATGGTATTGTGTAAGTATTGATACATGTTTTAACAGGTTTTTTTTTATTTTGATAAAAATAAAATAGGAATTTTAAAGAAAATTTACATTATTTCATCTAAAATTTTCTTCAGCCATCAAAGTAAGTCATTACAAGCAAGCATCATGTGAGCATGTAGTTAAACACTGGAAACATAGATAAATGCATTTTCTAATTGGGTTCGATACCTGATTTGGCTTCTGCCAGGTTTGCTGTTTAAATAAACAAAATGAAGAAATTATGCAAACCTACCAACCTTCCTTTGTATGCCCTCAGTATAATACATGTTATTTATTTTTTCAGCACAATGATGGGCAGACAGGTGGAGAAGTAGACGTAGATTTAAACGTTGTACTGTCATGGAAGAATGGCTATACTGGTGTAAATATTACTATCTGTATCCTTGATGATGGGATCGATCATACACATCCAGATATCAAAGATAATTATGTAAGTCTGCAGATGTTTAAGGGTAAAAATAGCATTCATGCTATCAAAACCTTTACTGTGGAAGGTTTGTTATTTGTTTTTGTTCCAGACTTGATCACTACTTATGAGATAAACATGAAGCATCATGCATTGAACACAGCATTCTGCACATCCTTTCTAAAGACAAAAAAACATGTCCATGAAATATTCAGAGACATTGGATCATGTTAAGAAATGATGTGTATGTATATAATCATACTTTTCAAGAAAATTATATAATTTGTGCATGATTCATGAATCAAGTACTGTAAATTAAGAAATTATTGTGTGCATTCATTATTCGATTTCGTCATTCGACGGGTGCCACATGTGGAGCAGATCTGCTTACTCTTCCGTAGCATCTGAGATCACCCCTAGTTTTTGGTGGGGTTTGTGTTGCTTATTCTTTAGTTTTCTATGTTGTGGCATGTGTACTATTGTTTGTCTGTTTGTCTTTTTCATTTTTAGCCATGGCGTTGTCAGTTTATTTTTCAATTTATGAGTTTGACTGTCTGTCTGGTATCTTTCGTCCCTCTTATAAGACTAAAATGTAGTGAGAATGAGAAAAATCCTGTTTATTTCATACTAAAAATTTCAAAATGAAAGTTTAAATTATTGTAATTATTACCCCTCCCATTTTTCACTATAATAAAATCATGGCAATAATTTCTGAATTTACAGTAACTGTTTTAGGAGAACAATGATGTCATTTGAAATGGGAGTTGTCCCCCTTTGTTAATATATGTAATTGAATCTTCCATAACATTGTTTACCTTCCAATGCTTAATACAATGCAGTGTTTGATATTTAGTTTCTACTGCAAAATGAATGCAATCTTTTCCCTTTAGGGTTCAGAAGCAATTTGATTGTTTGGTAATAAATGTCTGCTTGCCAACCAAGATGGTGTCCACTAATTTAAATAGAATTTGTAAAATATATAAATTATGGAGCAAACGAAAAAAACAAATTAGTTTATGCTCATAATTCAAATAACACATTTATTACACATAAATTATCCTTGTTTAGATTTAATCATCCTATCATTGCAAGAAGATTTGCATAACATTCTGAATTCTTGAATTTATTATTTTATATCTACAGAGGCCTGATCTGAGTGCTGATATGAATGATAAAAGTGACAATGACCCAATGCCTGATGTCTCCAACAGTGATAATAGGTATGCAGTTTTATATTGTCTTTACTGCAAGGGGTTGATCAACACTAAAAGATTTTATGATATCGCTATTTTACGTAATTTTCCTTTGATCTTGCTGACTGATAATTTCCTTTCTCAGCGGAGTCAAGTGATATAAATATTATTGCTAGAAACTAAGGGGGGACGTGGCATTGTCAATGAAATTGACATAAAGTTGACAATGTCATCATTGGTAAAATAGCGGTAAACATTGGTTATCTCAACTCAATTGCTTTTCTCGCTTTCGTCGTACCTGCACAAGAGAGAAAATCAATCTTTTTAAGATGATCAACAATAATCTATAAGCATTACCTTAATAGATAAATGTATATAGATAGAAATAAAGAGATGTGGTATGGATGCCAATGAGACAGAAATCCACCAAATGTCAACAACGAGAAAAACCCATACCATTTAGTCTGCTATAAAAGGCCGTGACATGAAAACTATGAGGCATTTCAATTGAGAAAACTAACTGTCTAATTAATAACAAAACAATTTAAAAAAACAAATATAACATGATCGAACAACCAGGTATATAGTTCAACATATTCTTAATGAAATAGAATTTTTGATAAATTTTACTGGAAAAATGATATTGAGAAAATATGGAAGTCATGATACCATTTTAAAAAAGATCATCTTACAGTCCTGAAATTTATGATGTTTGATTTTTTTTTTATAAACTGAAATGTAGGTTAAATTAATTTTCATAAGTTGAAAATTAAATGTTTTTATATGATAAAATTGATGATTTAATAACATTTCTTCTGATTTTTAACATGTTTATCAAATATGATGCATTGTTTCATTTTATTAATGCTACACAGGAAACCAGAGGTAATATTATTGAGTCTAAGCTCACAGAAATAACATATTTGTTGCATGTAAATTGGCATGTTAAATATGTCTTGATATTATGTTTTCTTTTATTTGATCATATGGAAATTGTTTTGTTTTTGTCTTATTGATTGTTTGTTTGTTTGTCTGTGGTTTGTCTATAAATTTTTGTTTGCTTCATGGAATGATCTAGTTGATGATTTGTTCGTGTTTAATTGGTGTTTTGAATTTGTTTTTGTCATTTTTTTTGTTTGTTTTTTTAATTCCTTTAGCTTGGAATTAACTTGTATGATACAATTTTCAAAAGAATTATTATAAATCCTTTCCTTTTAAATTTTAATGTTGCAATACCAATTACCAGCAAAAATAAGAAACTTTTATTTAAAAATTGAGGTAAAATAATTGCTGTTAGTGGAGATATTCAAAGCTATACATGGTTATATCATTTCGTAACCATCTGGTGAATTTTCACATATTATTCAAACTAAGTCTGTAATCCATTATCCAACATAGCTATTTCTAGATGTTTAATCCAGTCATAATTTAGCCATACTAACCAGTTATTTATACCTTTCTCTATGTACTGGTTTATATAAGAATAAAATTCACATGAGAGATTTTGTTAACAAATGCTCACATCAATCTGTACAGATACAGGCTCCAAATGTCCTCCTTTATACGCCATAACTCATAGTGGTGCTCCTTATAAAGGAGGCTCATACAGAGACAAGATGTTAACTTTTGCTCAATTTCAACTTTTGTACTTCAGCCATGGAACAAGATGTGCTGGAGAAATAGTGGGTGCTGCAAATAACAATAATTGTGGTGTTGGTATAGCATATGGTGCAGGCATTGGAGGTAAGGATATTTATCATTTGGCAACTTATTATATTTTGTGTAATGTTGCTAGATAAAAGGATGACATATAAACTGAGGCAAAACAAATCTCTTGTCAGAAATTGTATATATGGCAAATTTTGAAGTATTTGGGAAATAGGCATAGGTGTGGAAAATCAAAACAAGATCCAAGGAATTTCCCCCAGATCTTCAACAGTTTATTTGATATTTTAGGTACATCCTAGATCATATATCAGTATATTTGATATTATAGGTAACCAAGATCACCATTTGTATATTTGATATTTTATATATCTTAGATTACCATCTGTATATTTGATATTTTAGGTATCCTAGTTCACCATTGGTATATTTGATATTTTAGGTATCGTAGATTACTATTGATATATTTCATATTTTAGGTATTAGGATATTGGATGGACCTATCACAGATGTTTTAGAAGGGAAAGCCTTAGAGTTTAAAAGACAAGATATTGATATATACAGTGCTTCATGGGGTCCAAGGGATAATGGGGCTACAACAGAGGCACCAGGAGCTGCATCAATAAGAGCAATAGAAAAGGGTGTAAGGGAGGTAAGTCAAATAGACAAAAGTGTAAGGGAGGTAAGTCAATGTAAAAAGATTTCAGGGGAGGAAAGTCATTAGAAAAAAACAGAGTAAGGGGTGGCAAAAAGGAGAGAGTGCACTATATAGGCCATACACATAATAATTCAAATTTCAGACAAGGAAAAGCTTCTGGTAAAACTTTTTTCAGTTGTATATATGCCATATTAATAATCAGACAACTCCTAAATTAATGGGTCTGTTCAAAATATTACTGAATCCAACAGAATTTTTGCTTTTGACAAAACCCACTGCTGTTCTTTGTCTGACAGTCACAGTGAAGTCTTCAACATCAAACAAACCCTCACATCATACCAAGTTTAAGATGATCCATAAATTTTTCATCAGAATTATATGATGATTGTCTTCAAGGTATACTAAATTATATTTGGAATTCACAGACATTAAGAGGCTAAAAAACATAACAAAGTCCAATTAGACTCCATCAAATTAGGCATGAAAAAAAAATTGATAATGTTTTCAAATTTCCATTTGGATAAATAATAATTTTTCATATGATGTTGTAGGGTCGTGGAGGAAAAGGTAACATATTTGTATGGGCATCTGGTAACGGAGGTGGAAATGATGACGACTGTAACTGTGACGGGTACGTAGGGATGCCAGAAACTATATCTATAGGGAGTATTACTGATAGAGGTGGAACTCCATACTTTATGGAGAAATGTCCTTCAACTTTTGCTGTTGTACCTAGTGGAGGAGAGGAACACATTGGAGAAGACGGTAGCAGAACTAAAATTAGAGTTGTGAGTTTATAGGCTAATTTTTTTGATTATTTTTAGAATATCCAGTAGTCTACCAAATTTTTGGCTTTCAATCAAAGAAATACATTTAATGGCTTGGCTCAAAGGTATATGTATTATTTCATAGCAGCTTTTCTATAAATCTTGTGCAAATTAGATAAAACATTGGCATCAATCCTCAGCAAGTCTGTCACTTTGTTATGATCCATTGAAGCAGTAAGGGGTAAATACAAAAAAAGTGGGTTTTGTGAAATTAGTACCCCTGAGAATCCTCATTTAGAATCTGGAATTGAATTAAATTCAAATCTGTTTAGGTAACAACAGACATTGGAGGAGGATGTATAGAAAACTTTGAAGGAACGTCAGCTGCTGCACCACTTGCTGCAGGAGCATTAGCCCTGGTACTGGAAGCCAAGTAAGTCAAATATATATACTCATTTCCTCTGTACTAAACTGCAGGGTCTATTTATTTTTGTTAAGGTGGTACCTAACACTACAGGGAGATAACTCTGTAATATCAGCTAAACGTTTTAATTACGTTGCCTTGTTAAAGGAATATTAAGCTTCTCAATGATCAAAATTAGTGTTTGTCAAACTGCTATGTAACCAGTGTAATTTTTCTGATAAAATGGTTGGTTCAAATTTTTTGAAATTTTTATATTTTTGTCAAAGGGTCCAAGTAAATACTTTGTCAAAATTTTATGAAAATTAAACGAGCCAATTTCATTTTAGTGAAGGTGTTGGGTACCACCTTAAGGTAAGTAAAATCAGTATGTCCCAAGTCTAATATGGATGATGCACTTGCATCAGTTTGGTCAGTACAATACTATGGATTCATTATTGTACATAGGATACCATCTTTTGTAAACCTTGAATACAAATGTTCATTGGAGCATAGATTGTCTTGTAAATGCTGGTAACACCATGTATACAAATGTTCATTGGAGCATAGATTGTCTTGTAAACGCTGGTAAAACCATGTATACAAATGTTCATTGGAGCATAGATTGTCTTGTAAACGCTGGTAAAACCATGAATACAAATATCTTCAAAAGTACTAGTTTTATCAATTCTCAAAAATTGGTACCCACTAAAAATTATCAAAAGTATACACAAAAAGAAATTGTATTAAAACATTGATAGAAACTTGTTGCGTGATAATTTGTTACACTTACTTAACAACAAAACACATGCATAGTAATACTATTTAATTTTAGTAATGATTTGACATGGAGGGATGTTCAACACATTATTGCCAAGGGAAGTAGAATTCCCTCAGTAACAGAAGACTGGTTGGTTAATGGTGCTGGCTTTCATCGTAGTCACAGCTTTGGCTTTGGTGTGATGGACGTATCTTTGATGGTTCAGATGGCTATTGACTGGAAGAATGTACCTGAGGCTGGCAAATGTAATTCTTCCGACCATGTGGTCAACAAGTAAGTGTTGTATATTTGGCAATCTTTTTGGTTCCCTAGACCCCTACTGATGAAGTCGATAGGGACTTTAGGTTTGCTTTCCATCAGTCTGTCTGTCGATCCATCCATCCTTCAGTTCATGTATGTAGATATTGATTTGATATAAGGTACATAGTTTTATCATGACAAGTTAAAGATCAAGATTGATTTTTATTCTGGTCTGATGATTTCGTTTAGATTCATGGTCTTTGAATATAGAAAATTCACACATATAATCTGATTTTCTGCATTTTTTTTATCATGCTTCACGATCATGATTTGAAATTTGTTCTATAGTTTAGACTTTGACAATTTATAGATCAAGTTAGCATTTAGTTTCAGTTGAATGAATTATTAAGCAGACTATGTATTGCCATGTTATACTTCCAGAATGATTGTTAAAATACATATCTTGTGTGCATGCTCTGCTTGCAAGGATATGACCATGCTCTGTTTTACTTTTTGTTTTAAAGACCGTATGGGATCTATAGGTGATGTCATAATGATAGATCACCTTTAAAAATTTGTAAGGAGTAATTTCATTGGCTGATGTAATAATTAGCCAAACAGAAAGAGTTATTCAGGAAACAGCATAAATGATTTCACCACATGAGGAAAATATTGACAGAAACACCATAATCATTATCACTATTTATTTCATGGTTTAAATATTATACTTCTAGAGATGTGCCTGCAGATGGATGTATAGTAGAACATGTTGATATGTCATTTTGTCAGGATAACCACAATACCCATATTGAGCATTTAGAACACACCATGTTATGGGTTGACATTGAATCAGGAAGACGCGGGGATGTCAGCATCACCTTGACCTCACCGTTTGGTACCGTATCACAGATGTTGTCGACCAGGAAGGAAGATAACAGCGCTGATGGACTCAATTTCCGATTGATGACGCTGAATAATTGGGGAGAGAATATTGTTGGGGAAAAATTATGGAAAATAGAAGTCTGCGACAATGGGAAAGAAAGTGCTAACAATAATATGAAGTTAAATAGGTAAGTAATGGAATTTTAAATTTTATAATACACCTTATCGCTATTTCGCCGCCACTACTGGACATCACACAGATTCATGTAAAATTTTGGCGTCATTTATACAAAATATCTGATGCCACAATTGAAAAGTGATTGTTGTATGACGTCAAAATTTCAAGCAGTACAGATTCTCGGGTCAGCAGGGAATAGCCATAAGGTGTATTGCACCAGAATGATATCAGAATATTATACTGCAAGTCTTTACTGCTTGTAGATAGATATAAGAAGAATTGGTATGAGGGCCAATGGGAAAACTCTCCATCCAAGTCACAATTTGTAATTTAAGTAAATCAATATAGGTCAAAATATGGCCTTCAAAATAGAGCCTTAGCTATAAACTCCCCCCAAAATGACTAATGTAAAACAATACAACGTGGAAAACCAATGATTATACTATACATCTTTTCTACATTGGCTAGAAGTATAGGGGGAGGGTTTGAGATCTCATAAACATGTTTAACCCCGCCGCATTTTTGAGCCTGTCCCAAGTCAAGAGCCTCTTTGCTTTGTTAATCTTGTATTATTTTGATTTTAGTTTCTTGTGTGCAATTTTGGAAATTAGTATGGCGTTCATTAACTGAACTAGTATATATATTTGTTTTGGGGCTAGCTGAAGGAAGCCTCCGGGTGCGGGAATTTCTCGCTACATTGAAGACCTGTTGGTGACCTTCTGCTGTTTGTTTTTATGCCCCACCTACGATAGTAGAGGGGCATTATGTTTTCTGGTCTGTGGCTCCGTTCGTTCATCCGTCCGTTCGTTCGTTCGTCCCGCTTCAGGTTAAAGTTTTTGGTCAAGGTAGTTTTTGATGAAGCTGAAGTCCAATCAACTTGAAACTTAGTACACTTGTTGCTTATGATATGATCTTTCTAATTTTAAGCCAAATTAGACTTTTGACCCCAATTTTACGGTCCATTGAACATAGAAAATGAAAGTGGGAGTTTCAGGTTAAAGTTTTTGGTCAAGGTAGTTTTTGATGAAGCTGAAGTCCTATCAACTTGAAACTTAGTACACTTGTTGCTTATGATATGATCTTTCTAATTTTAGTGCCAAATTAAAGTTTTGACCCCAATTTCACGGTCCACTAAACATAGAAAATGAAAGTGGAAGTTTCAGGTTAAAGTTTTTGGTCAAGGTAGTTTTTGATAGATTGAAGTCAAATCAACTTGAAACTTAGTACACATGTTCCCTATAGTATAATCTTTCTAATTTTAATGCCAAATTAGATTTTTACCCTATTTCACAGTCCATGGAACATGAAAAACGATTGAGTGGGGCATCCGTGTACTTTGGACACATTCTTGTTTCTATGGGTCAGGTTGTTGTCTCTTTGACACATTCCCAATTTCCATTCTCAATTTTATCTATGTAACAAGAAACATTATTTGAACAACAAACGACAGGTTCCTGATACAATTTCATTTTTTTATCTTTTGCATAATTTTTATGTTGACAAACTTTTTTGGGGGGTTGTAATAAAAGTATCTCTATTTCTTAGTCAGTTTAATTTATGTTTGATGCATAAAATTAGCTAATTCACTCGGAAATTTAATTATACTGTGAATTTATTATTATAGTGAGATAAAATTTTCATGTATTTCCTGGGTACAGGCAACACACCAATTTAAAAAAGTTCTAAAGCCTTGTATGCAAACTTTGGCAAAACCACAGAATATTCTATTCATTAATGTTGGTAACCAAGAAAATGAATGAATGCATTGTATATTAAATTAGCTGTAGATCAAAACAAAATAGTAAATAAGATTAAAATTTTCCCTTTAAACAATCTATTTATAGCTATTCTTTGATTGCTTTGGGAACATCAGACAGTCCTAACAAACGTAGCACAGATTCATTCGAACCAAGCAAAGCAGCAGTAGCAGAAATGAAAGAATTAGAACTCAAAAGAGGAAAACGTTTAGATATGAAAAGACACACAGAAGGATTCCAGAAGAAGACTGACAAAAACACTGCAAAGAAAGATGTAAAGAATGAAAAAAAGGAAGAAGAACAGAAATATCTAAAGGACGTTATTCATGACATGTCTTCTTATCTCCAGGAGAAAGGCTTTGATGAAAACCATGTCATTGATATATTGAATCATGGGATGTCATACAGTTCAAAGGTCAGAAAAGATCAACCGAATAGCAGACGAGGACTAAGTCGGAGAACATTTGGGGAGGAAGACATTGATCATGATAAATTTATTGACGGAATGTCAAAAGCTGTTAACAATATCTTTGACGAACGTGAAAAAGAAAGAAGAGAGCAGGCTGTGAGGGAAAAACTAGCTGAGAGAGCGAAAGAAAGGAGAGAGAAAGCTGAGGAGAAAAGGAAGGAACAAGCTGAACAGGAGAAAGAGAAGAGAGAGGAAATAGCCGAAAAAGAAAGAGAAATACAGGAACAAAAAAAACAAGAGAAAGAAACACGAGAAGAATTTGCTGAAAGATACTTGGATGAGTTCTTGGAGAAGCCTGGAGATGCAACAGTTGATGATATCGAAGAGGTTATCCGGGATCTAAGAAAAATTCTTCAAAACAGGAAATAGATACACCAATGAATACTTTAATACTCACTTTCAACAAAAATAAGGGTAAAGGGTTTTATTATCACTTTAAATGATGATTAATGTGTCTTATATCTAAATGGAAGTAATATTGAAATTAAGTGACTCTTTCTTTACTGTTGTGACAATTTAAATATTATTACTAATACTCTCAAATTCTATACATGAAGACTCTAAATGCTGCGTCTTTGTTCTGTTTCAGATCTTTTAAAAGATTTTACTCATATTTTGTTCCTATTTCTAATCATTTTGACATTTGATCATTTTTAAACTACAGCAAAATAGGGGAGATAATTCATGATTGTTTTTCATCAAACTAAAATTCAATATTGAGAAAAGAATAATATCATCCATTATCTGCTCCATTATAATTATCTTTTGAATATATAAGAAAGATCTCAAAATTCCAAAATATTTAAGTGAAAATGATATATATGTCATGTTGTGGCAATAAAACTTCTATGGTTGTGAAAAAAGTCAGATTTTTTTCTTTGAACTGTTGCACTCATTTATTTAAAGGTTGTACAATTTTTGATCTATCACAACAAAGTGTCAAACTATAAGTTCATTCAAACATTATTGAAATATTAAAAAAAACATTGCCATTGTATTGTATGTCTTTATCCTTCAGATAGAATTGTACAGGTTGGCTGGTTCTAATCACTCATAAGAACTTTTAAGTCTTGTTAAAAGGATGTACTATTTTTGAACTTTCACAAGCCTGCTTTTTTTTTAATAATCAAGTCATAACAGCCCCTTTATTGAGGAAATGTTGTATGATATTTAAACATTCACAAGTCTTAAGTTGTTATGCAAATTTACATCCATTATGAAGCCAAACTTCTTTTTTGCTGGTTGAAGACTCAAAAGTCTTAATCAAGACCAATTTTAATTATCATATCAGATATTATCTTCAACTTTCCTACATATTTATGATTTTTTGGAGATGCAATCATAAAATGTTTAAATGAAATTTCTGTGTCAATCCTGAAAAAGAAATTAGACATTTGCATGATTAGGAGAATTCTGTTATGGAAAAAATCAAAACTATCTTTTGTCTGTAAAATTCTAAAAATATATATAAAACCAGCAGGCAAATAGTATTGTTAAAGTTAGTTATGAAATGTAACATTTTGAACTTAAATTGAATTAAGTCTTGCTTGAATATATTTTCTATGTTTTTTTTTTATTTTGCTAGAAATATACAAAACCATTGTTGTGAAACATTATCTTTGCTATTTATTGTGCAATTTGTTATTTGGACCATAAAAAATGATTGTCCATTCCACTGACAGTCACTACTGTGCCATTATGACTGTTCACAACTAAACTAATACCAAACATTTGTGACAAATGTTAGACTTTGGCTTTTCTCAGCTATCTCAGTCTTTCTCAACATTTATCTGGTCTGTCACAGACCTTATTTAATGAGCATTGATTCACATACCAGAGTTTGTGACACCAAAACACCTTTGATAAATTAGTCATTGATAGTCTAGGTAAAACTTTCTAAAGACCTTTGATGTCATTAACAGTTGTGAACAGTCGTTTTGCGACTTAAAAGGACTGCCACTTGATTGAACAGTCATTTTCTAGTTCAAAGTATCTTATATTATGAAATCCCTCTTTGAAGTTATTTGTTGTTAAAGTTTAGATCTGCAATATTTTATTACTGTTTTTGTAATATTTTATATTTTTGATTTATATATGAAATCCACCTGAGTTATAACTATAAAACTTTTTTTTATATATTTGATTAACAGATTTACATTTGAAATCCATCTGAGTTACCATAGAATTATTTTATATGTTTGTTACGATATTTAAGTAATTACTAGCCAATCAAATCATAGAACAGGAGTCTGAAAAGGATCTTTTAACAAGTTTATGTACAAATCTCTTTTTGTATGAAAATAAAAACTATTTCTTGAATTTAAATTTGTAATGTTTATTTGAAGAGCTTGTTCCTTTGCTTAACCACAAGCAGAAGCTTCTATTATACATCCTGGATTGTCCTTGCTAATCACTAAATCTGCAATTCAATGAGAAAATAGTTCCCAGAATACAACCAAACATGCTCCTACAAAACATTTAGTTGGGCATCTGCTATTTCAACTTTTGATCTGGGTGATTGTTGTTGTTCTCTGCACCTAAGTCATAGGCAGATCCAGGGGGCCCTGGGGGCTCAGGTTCCCCCTTTTGTGGGAAAAATTTGGTTGATTATATAGGGAATCATTGAAGCACGACTGGAGCCCCCCCCCCCCTTTTTAGGTCAGTCAGTGGGCCTCCCTTAGGAAAATTTCTGGATCCACCACTGTAAATTATTATAGTCTATGCCACTTTTTAAGGTAAGTAACACACACACATATCTTCCTTCGAAGACTTACACATGTTTAAAAGTACTAAATAATTACAAGATACCAATGCAAATCTGATGCACCATGTTTGCCCTTCAAAACAAAGGTTTGCCCTTCAAAACAAAGGTTTGCCCTTCAAAACAAATACTTAACTAACACATATTAAATTCATCAATGTCAAAAGTTTGATTAACAAAAAAACAGTTATGGTATTAAAATTTCTTGTCCATCCTTCACAATTAATTTTAGGTCTGTAATATTCAAACCTTTGCTGAAAAGTTCAATGATGATACAGCTTGTGATCACTAGAGAACCTGACCAAGGTATTTCAGGAAAATCTTCTTTCAAGATCAAGTTCACATTCAAATGTTTAATTCTTAGACTATATATTTTCTATGGTTTCTTTTTTTTTTTAAATGACAATATTGTGAAAGTTCACAGCAAAATGGTGTTATTAAATATTGATAATAATTAGATTGCTGGAAATTTGGAAGTCAAATAGATAAAGAGGGTGTGTTAGATAAGATGAACATTTTGCCATGCAAACCTACGAACCTGTTACTATACAGATGTATAGATATACATAAGAACAGATACATAGGTCAACAACCTCGATCATGAAATTGTACCTAAAGTTAAACTGAAGTCATATTAGAAATAGTACTGTAGTCCAAAACTGAAAGTGCTGAAACAAAACACAAAAAACTGTGATAAGGCTTAAGAGATATATACCACCAGTAACATTCAGGCTGAAGTAACCATTAAATGTAGACACATTTGTCTTAATGGGCTGTTAAATTTATTTGTAGAGAAGAAAGAAATCTTGCATAGTATTATATGATGTCTGTATCAAAAGGCACTATGTCTTCTATTCTATATATTATCCCTAATTTTATTAAAAAAATTTGTTGAGCCTGCGACTTTTGTTGAAATTTTAAAGCTCGACATAAGGAAGGTGATCTGACAGCAGCGTGTCACCTAACTTCTAAAGCTTTATATTTAGAAGGTAAAAGACCTGGATGCTTTATACTTTCTATATCTATATAGATGCCTTATGTTATGGATTTTCTGTGATATGTTCAATGTCCTTGACCTTGTTTTCATGTTTCAGTAACTACTTGAAAAAAATAAGTTTTATTGTTATGTTTTTTTTCTTCATATTGTGAGTAATATGATAACTATATTTAGAATGTGCGTACCTTGCATGGTCCTCATGCCCATCAGAAAGTTTTCATTTGACATAGACCGCATTTCATGGATCAGTGAACAAGGTATGTTTGCTTGATCAAGTTCATATTTCAGATACTAAATTTGGTGTCTGGATTTATTGTAAGGAGTAAATGTCCAACTGGCAGATGACATCTGACCTTGACCTCATTTTCATGGTTCATTGGTCAATGTTAAGTTTTTGTGTTTGGTCTTTTTTTCTTATACTATATGCAATAAGTCAACTATATTTGGTGTATGGGCAAATTTTATGAAGTGCATGTCAGTTTTGAAGGTTTTTGTCGAGCCTGCAGCTTTTGTTGCAGAAAGCTCGACATAGGGATAGTGATCCGGTGGCGGCTACGGCGGCGGCGTTAGCTCACTTCTTAAAAGCTTCATATTTTAGAAGGTGGAAGACCTGGATGCTTCATACTTTGTATATAGATGCTTCATGTTACGAAGTTTCCGTCAGTCACATGTCCAATGTCCTTGACCTCATTTTCATGGTTCAGTGACCACTTGAAAAAAAAGTTCAAATTTTTTGTAATGTTGAATTCTCTCTTATTATAAGTAATAGGATAACTATATTTGATATGTGCGTACCTTGCAAGGTCCTCGTGTCTTTCAGACAGTTTTCACTTGACCTCGACCTCATTTCATGGATCAGTGAACAAGGTTAAGTTTTGGTGGTCAAGTCCATATCTCAGATACTATAAGCAATAGGGCTAGTATATTCGGTGTATGGAAGGACTGTAAGGTGTACATGTCCAACTGGCAGGTGTCATCTGACCTTGACCTCATTTTCATGGTTCAGTGGTTATAGTTAAATTTTTGTGTTTTGGTCTGTTTTTCTCATACTATATGCAATAAGTCTACTATATTTGTTGTATGGAATGATTGTTAAGTGTACATGTCTAGCGGGCAGATGTCATGTGACCTTGACCTCATTTTCATGGTTCAGTGGTCAAAGTTAAGTTTTTGAGTTTTGGTCTTTTTATCTAATGCTATATGCCATAGGTCAACTATATTTGGTGTATGGAAATATTTTATGATCTTTATGTCAGTGGAGCAGGTTTTATTTAACCGTGACCTCATTTTCACGGTTCATTGCACAGTGTTAAGTTTTTGTGTTTTGGTCTATTTTTCTTAAACTATAAGTAATGTGTCAACTATATATGTTGTATAGAAGCATTGTTAGCTGTACCTGTCTGCCTGGCATGGTTCATCTGACCTGGACCTCTTTTTCAAGGTTCATTGGTCTTTGTTTAGTTATCTTGGTTAATGTTAAGTTTATATGACAGTTGTAATAAAGCTTAGCTTTATACTTAGTACTATCAACATAATATCAATGATTAGTATAGAAGGCGAGACATTTCAGCGTGTGCACTCTTGTATTACCATTTTAACGGTTCATTGCTCAGTGATTTTTGTGTTTTTTGCCTGTTTTACTTAGAATTTAAGCAATATGTCAACTATACTGGTTGTCGGTTTTACTTGGAATACAAGCAATATGTCAACTATATTGGTTGTCAGTTTTACTTGGAATACAAGCAATATGTCAACTATATTGGTTGTCAGTTTTACTTAGAATATAAGCAATATGTCAACTATATTGGTTGTATGGAAGTATTGTAAAGTGTATATAGATATGAGAAGCTTTGGTATGAGTGCCAAAGAGACAACTATTCATCCAAGTCACAATTTGTAAAGGAAAACCATTATAGAGCAAAGTACGTCTTCAACACAGAGCATTGGCTAACAACGAACAGCAAGCTGTAAAGGGCCCCAAAAACTTTAAAGACTAGTGTAAAACCATTCAAACGGGAAAACCATCTGTCTAATCTGTATAAATAATGTCTGGCTGGCAGGTATCATATGACCTTGACCTCATTTTCATGGTTCATTGGTCATGTTGAGTTTTCATGGTTACGTTTGTTTCTCGGATACTATAAGCAATATGTCAACTATTTAATTCATAAATTGATTGTAAGGTGTACATGTCTGTCTGGCATGGTTCATCTGACCATGGCCTCATTTTCATGGTCTATTGGTCATTCAATGTTTAGTTTTTTGGTTAGTCTGTTTCTTAGAAACTATAAGCAAAAGGTCAACTACATTTTGTGTATAATGATTATAAGGTGTACATATATTTCTCATTTAGTTTATCTGGCCTTGACCTCGTTTTCTTGGATCACGTTAAGTTTGTTTAATACTTGTAGTAAAGCTTTTTTATTTAGGACTATCAACATAAAATTAATGGTTAGTGAAGATCGAGGAGAGACAATTCAGCGTGACAGTGTGCGCTCTTGTTTACAGTTTTTTACTTTGTGCTATTACACAACTGTCCAAGATTGGATGCAGTTTATGCACCCAAGAATTCCGCGAATCCTTTATGTGCCTGTCTCAAGTCAGGAGTTTGTAATTCAGTGTTTTTCGCTGGTTTATGTATGTATGGTTTACATAGTATTGCTATACTTTTGACGTTAGTTTTCTCATTTGAATTGTTTCACTCTAATTATTCATATCGGCGCATTTTATATAATAGCTATACATATGAATTTTTCTCATTGTTGAAGACTATACAGTGACCAATAATTGCTTCGGAACAATGAAAAAGATTGTGTGGAAGTGTAATTTGAAGTGTAGAAAAGACAAAACTGTCAACCGAAGTGAAAGAACCACCAAAAGCATAGAAATTGTCTAAATGATCCACTCTATAAACAATTTTAGAAAAAAACATTTATTACAGAGGTTAAAGATAAGTTCTTTGATAGTAGAAATGGAGGAAAATAAAAGCACCCTGAAAAGATTAGTTGTAAAACACTCTCAGCTAGGTGTATGAGATGAAACAATATTTCACAGGTTTTCGCGTATTACATATGCTGGTAGGCAATACATACTTCAGGGGCATTCAAAGAAGGCCTTGGACTGAGTTTCGATAATAGTTAAAGTGTTTACTATTTGACTGTCTAACAAGAGACTTGCACTTACTAGACTGTTCCTGATCAAACGTACGGAGTAGATAACCACAAAAAAACAAAGTGAAGACAGACAAAAAACTACGGTGAGTTTATGTTCAACTAAGTATAAACAGGCTTGAAAATTAAGAAAACAAATAATATAGTTTAAAAAAGTACAAAATCAGTTATAACAACTTTTTACCCAATTTTCACACAAAAACGTCGTTTCTGATATTTAATTTTTGTGTGCAAAAGATCAGACTTTTATGCACTCGTATTAGTATTTTTTCTCCACAGAGGAATATTGAATTTGTTATAGTTATGCAGATTTGGAGTCGGGTGACTCACAATCACAGACACTTGTTTCTTTCCATAGGAAGGTCGACTATCCATATAAATAGACGCTATTTATATGGATAGTCGACCTTCCTGTGGATAGAAAAAAGTGCCTGTGGCTGAAACCCTGCCCATATCCAATACTTCTTACATTCACAAAATCTGTAGTTCAGGAAAAAAACAATCTAATTTAAAAAATATTGATCTCTGATTACGTTATAGTTACTCATATGTAGTATAACGTAATCAGAGATCAATATTTTAATTAGATTGGGAAAAAATTGAATTGTTTTGCCTTGGTATGCTCTCCTAAGATTGTAAATTCTTGAGAAAAATCCATAGAATTTATTAATCCTTTAATAAAAGATAGAAACAATGTGTTGAAATTGAGCGAAATGGTGGTAAATGACAATAACACCATAACAAGCGTACCTAAATAAACAGTCTGTATATATTTGCCTGTCCCAAATCAGGAGTCTGTAATTAAGTGGTCGTTGTTTATTTCTGTTTCTAATTTTTTTTATAGTTTGTTCTCTTCATTCGTGTTGTGCCGTTGCGATATTGTCCCTGGTTATTAGAGGACTAGCTGGCGCCTTTAAATAGGGAGGGGATAAGATTTTTATTGTGAATATGGTGTTATTTTAGGCATTTTAACGCTCTTGTTAATTGTTATTTAGAAAAAATATGTGCTGCTTATAGTTATTGACTTATAAGCTGTTATCTGTTTTCATAAAATTGACATCGTTGTCGACTGTTTTTGTGAAGAAAATGACCCATGGTAAGGGACGACATCAAAAGATCGATGTAGGATAAAAAACTTAAATCGAATAGTTTGGGGGTAGGGGGGTCAACATTGCTGCAAGTTTTGTTAATCTAAAATCGATTTTACATATATCCATATAGGTAAATCAATTTTTCCCAAATTAAGTTAAGAAGGGGGGTAGGGGGGTCAGCCAAAATACTATGTGAATTAAGTTTTTTTATCCTACATTGAACTTTTGATGTCGTCCCTAAGTGTTTGTTGAATTTTGAATGCACTGTGCTCTTTTTTCTTTAGGGTAATTTATATCGCTGTTATCGCAATCAAAATTTTAATTTAAAGAATTGTTCACCTGTATAATGAACCCTTTAAGTCTCTTGGTCCCTCTTTAAACATTTTTTATACCGCCATATCGACCTGGCCAATTTAAAGACGACTTTACGGTATGGGTTTTTCTCGTGGTTGGTACTCGTGCAGTTCCCTAACCTCCACTTCATTTTGGTGGATACTGAGTTGTCTTATTGGCAATCATACGGGTCATTTTCAAAAAATGTCGAATTTTCAGTACACCCATGCTTACATTTTTATTTCTAATGGAAATTTCAGTTGTAATGGTTTAAATGAAAGCTTGTCGGATTTGTGATTCAGAACATTAATAAAAAAACACACCTTTCATCTATTTTGATAAGATTAAACTGCATTTAAGGCCGATTTTGGGGGTATTTGTGTGCGTACAGTGTCAGAAAAAACACATTTCAAATGATTTTTTTCCGATTTTCTGATCGCCTTGGCATCTGCAAAAGGGACTTTTTAAGAACGTTAATTATAGCCAGTACTTCGGTACTGGCATGAAAATACGGATTTTTTTGTGTTATTAAATTTTACTGTTACAAAATGATAGAAATTATTATAAATTAAGGAATGTATCTCCCTCATGCAAAGCTCCGATTCCTTTCACGGATTTGGCTATACTTTTTGGACCTTTTGGATTATAGCTCTTCATCTTTTATATAAGCTTTGGATTTCAAATATTTTGGCCACGAGCATCACTGAAGAGACATGTATTGTCGAAATGCGCATCTGGTGCAAGAAAATTGGTACCGTTAATTTTATTATTTATAATTATTACTCTAACGAAAAATCGTAGCTTCTTTATCATTGTATGTAACATATTATCTACAAACTAAATTCAATCAGCGTACGGGAGGTTCATGTCCATCCTGTTACCGCTACTTAAAACAGCCGTTAAATTATTCTCCTTATGAATATTGAATCAGTCAGTGTTGATTTCAAAAGTGCAAAGTAATCTTTACATTTAAAACGCCTCATTTCTTGAACGACAGTGTAGAGAAAACAAATTTCAAGACATTTAATGAAAAAAAATAGAGCGTACTTTTTTTAATGTCTATGCTGTTACCAACAATTTTAATTAATTACACCAACAGTATGCTTGTAAAAAGTGCAATACCGTGTTGGAAACCAAATACACAATAGAAACAACCATATTCATTTCACCAAAGGGAGTAGTTATTTCACAACAGCAATCAAAAACGAAAAAAATTGTCTATCCTGTTATGTCTATCCTGTTACTATGGTTGCTATGGTTACAGTAACAGGACAGACAATTGTAGTCAAAAACGTCGTTAAATTTTTTATCTTAACATATCGGTGCAAAACTAATGAAATATTTCTTTGTTTGAACTCATCTTAAGGTTATAACGTCTTTATCTTCCCATGCAATTAAGCATTTGCAGGTGCAATACTGATATCGGTAACAGGATAGACAAAAAGGTAACAGGATAGACTTTTATATAGTGATATATATCAGAAACGTACGTTCTTGTTACCAATGAAATAAAGAGAAAAGTAAACTAACTTATGAGGGATTTACTTGATGTTGGGTTTATTTGAAATGCCGAACAATATAAACTGCTATCTTAGACTTGCATTACTGGTGGTAATTTTTACAACCTTTGAAAACCAATTTTTAGAGGCATTTTTCAGTACAACCTGGAAAATTGGCAAACAATCTATTATTTTACAGAATGAATATATATAGAAGTTTATTTTCTTGAAAACCATCTAATTGGCTACGTAAACCAAGCTTAACATTTTATCTAAACCTTTTCTTAATAACCCAAAATTTCTTTTGAAAATGGTAACAGGATAGACAAAATATTGTACCACCGATCAAAAAATGTTTCAAGATATTCTTGTTTGACATCATTAAGATTGCATCTTTTAGTATGTTGTTCTTAAAGAACTGTTTGTTTTGATTTGCTAATGTAGAGGGTTGTTTGAATAAGTAACTTTTAATATTTTTTGCAATTTCAAAATTCGACATTTTTTGAAAATGACCCATACCACAATTCTTCATTTTTACATATCTTAATACAGTTCGTTCGAAGTCACTATAGCCTTGGATCCTGGCTCACTGATCGACAAAAAGTATTAGATTTGGGCCAGGATGCCAGGCTAGGAAGTCATAAACTTAATACCCCACTTGATGCTTTGTTTCCGGCTGACTACTGATCGATATATAAACTACATGTACTTTTTTTAATAATGACAATAGAAATAGAACTTCAGTGATAAAAAAATTGTATAAAATAGTGAATCGAAATTGGGAATATGTCAAAGAGACAACAACCTGACTAAAAAAGCAGACACCAGACGAATGCCACCAAGGCAGATATAGAGAATGTGTTGTCGGTGCCGGAAACATAGAAAAAGTTATTTTGTCGGCATTAGGTAAATGGAAGCCAGTTAAAATCTATTTTTTTTTACACATATGCAATTCAAATAACTTATTTCAAAACACAAGTTTAATTTAAAGATTTTTTTAAGCTATATGTGATCAGGAACACTGTTCCCAGATGTGATTGACTTTTTATAATACATGTACAGTTAGAAAATCTGAAGTATTATTCTTATGCATACATGTACATGTAAGGTAAGACTGGCACTGCCTGATCATAGAAATAATTTCAACTACATGTTCAGATATGACTTCATTGAAACAACGGATGATAAAAAAAAATCTTGTTATAAATTCTTCATAATTATGTCATGTCTCATGTCTGTATACTTTAACTGATAAATGTTTTAATTAAACGATTATATATATATATATGTGTCTCAAATATTGAGGGGGGATAGGAGGAGTCCTGATCCCGAAATCCCGGACTTAAAAGAACGAAATCCCGAGGTCCCGAATTTAAATAAAGTAAATCCCGACGTCCCGAAATCCGAAAAAAGGATTCCCGGATCACGAAAGGGTCAATCCCGAAATCCCGAGCTTAAAAAGACCCGATCCCGGAGTCCCGATAAAGGTCCTATCCCCCCTCAATATTGTTAACTGTTTTCTTATTTAACTACTGGTATATCAGTTATTATTAGATTCGTGTATGTTGACAGTGCACATTTTCATAGTACTTTTTAAAAGTAAATATCAAATTTCAATCTTTACAACAACAAAATAGCTCAGTAAAAAAACGAATTCGCTATATTAATTTTGTTGCTGGTGCAGGTAAAATAGCCATTTCTAGAAGAGGAAAAAGTACGCCATTTTTTTTTATTAAAGTTTTTTCTTTGTTTAATTTTTTGTTCAACTATTGCACAAAAAGAAGAAATTAGCCTCTAGACGTTTCTATATTTCTTGCCGGTAGTTACAAAAATGTACATCAGTTTGAAATAGAAAAATCGCTGACGGCTGGGGTAATCCTGTGGTCTAAAAATAAAATCGCGGATGAATATAAGAGACGACCAAATTATTCTTTCAATTTATAACAGAAAATATAAATCATTTACTTAATAATATATTAAAATAAGGTATATTCACAACTTTAAAAGTATTTTTTTTAGAAAAATAGAGAGTTTTATACTTGACAAAATGATATTTAATTGACTTTATCTTGCGGAAAGGTTTACCGGAAATGTACTACGGTTATGTTTACATCGTTGTCAACTTGTTGTGCAATGCTGCTTAGTTAGCAGCTTGGCTTAGAATATAAATTCGGTTACAAAAATTTTAAGTTACAGGTAAGAAAGTGATTGAAAGCAAAGGACACCTAGCACACAACTAGGCCACTAAAACAGAAACAATGCCACGAGGAAGAGGCAGAGGTCGTGGAAGGGGGCGTGGTGGACGACCCAGTGGTCGAGGAAGAAGCGGCGGCAGGCGACCTCAGCAGCCAAAGGACGACAACGAAGTTAAAATAACAGAAGAGTTGGACATCAGTAAAGACGTTAAGAAGTATTTTATAGGAAACGGATCTGTTGAACAACATTATAATGCTCAAAATGAAAACAAACACAAATATGCAGCAGGGATGGTAGCTTTGATGAAAGATGGTGTGACCATTACTCAAAGTAAGTCATATAAAAAAGCAAAGAAAAAAAGAAATTAAAGAATGTTCTAAAAAAAAAAGAATGTTAGATCGATTAAAGATAGAGAAAATTTGGATGGAAAGTTTAAAAAAAAAAACCAGTACTGTATAAAACAAAATTTCTACATCACACAGTCAAAGTTACATTTACAACAAAATGTATGTCGAATTGTGTACCACATTGTCAGCTATTTTTATATAATGTATAATATGTGTGGATATGATAGAATAAATCTCATGTTTCTGGGGTACATGTACCATGATTTCCAGAGTACTAAAAAATAATATTGACAGAAGAAAAGTTACAAATGTACAAAATGTAGATCATACCAAAAAACACTTTAATTTAAATGGTGTATTATCCCTATTAAAGAACCAAAAATATTTGAGGTCAACTGTTCCGTTGAAGCATACATGTAGTTTTGTTGGAAAATCATGTACATTTGTACATTGTTTTATGAACTGCGCATGAAAATTCATAAAAATATATATATTTGAATAATCCCAAAACTGAAGTAACTGACTAGAAGTACATTTGTACTAGTGGCAAGTGGCCGCACATTACTACTCAGAGCAGAGGATATCACCAATAAATGACATTAACATGTTTCCTTTTTTTTTTGTAATAGATGCCAGAGTAAGAGGTTTAACTGCTGCATGGGCTAGACACGATTTTGATATGGCTAATGCCTTGTTATCAAATAGGGAAAATTTTGGACTGCCAGAAATTTTGAAGGCATTAGAGTTACTAGACGCTGGAAGACAAGTCAGAATTCTTGAGAAGAGAATGAAAATGCTTCAGGTCTCAAAGAACAAGGTGAAACCAAAGACCATTGGCAAGTTGAAATCTGACATTGACAACCTAAATGCCAAGAAGTCACCAGTAAGTGTTTTCATATTTTTACGCCCCATTTATGGGCATTTTGTTTTCTGGTCTGTGCATCTGTTCGCTCCTTTGTCCGTCTGCCTGTCCCACTTCTAATTAAAGTTTTTGGTTGAGGTAATTTTTGACAAAGTTGAATTCTAATCAACTTGAAACTTAGTACACATATTATGTTCCCTATAATATGATTTTTCTAATTTTAATGCCAAATTACAGTTTTTACCCCAATTTCACAGTCCACTGAAGATAGAAAAGGATAGTGCAGAGGGGGCATCCATGTACTATTGACACATTCTTGTTTTTATTATGAAAATAAATATATGAGAGGGGGTAGGAGGGGTCCTGATCCCGAAATCCGGGCTTAAAAACACGAGATCCCGAAATCCTGGACTTAAAAACACGAAATCCTGAAGTCCCGAAAGTCGAAAAAAAAATTCCCCTATCCCGAAAGGGTCAATCCCGAAATCCAGAGCTTAAAAACACACGATCCCGGAGTCCCAATAAAGTTTCTATTCCTCCCTCATATATTACACTAAAGATAGATTTAATCATATGGTTTTGATTGTTTGAATTAAAGTTTTGAAGTAAATTTTACAGTTGCTAAGATTGTAAAGAACAAAATAGAAACTTAAATTAGTACATGTATATAAATACTAAATATTTACAGATGAAAATATTGGTATTTTAAAAACCCAGTTTTTCTCTAAAAGTTTACTTTATACTTGTGATTAAAAAATACAAATGGTTTAAGATAAAATAGTAGAATTGTACAAATGCCAATGAGACAACATTCCACCAAAGAAAAGTTCCAAGCTAAGGATGTGAACCGCCACAGGTCACTCAGTACAGCCTTTAACTATAAGTAAAACTAAACCATATAATTCACCATGAAATGGACTGGAAGAACAAAATATGATACAATACAAAAGTCTGATTTATACTAAAACAAGTATGGCAGCAACCAATATTGACAACTATGGGCACGTCAATTACACACTTCTGGCTTGAGAAATGCACATAGAAAATGTGAATGGGTTTATAATACATGTAGAGTACATTACAATGTATATTATTCAAATATAGCCTTTGTATGAGGTCGATACAAGGATATATTGACCTGAAAGAAGTATATTGACTGAGGACGAAGTCCGAGGTCGATATACTTCTTTGGGTCGATATATCCTGTATTGACCTCATACAAAGGCTATATTTGTTATATTATTAATTTCCGACCATGTTTGTATCAAAATCGTCATTTAGGTTTGTTGGAACTTTATAGATATTACATTGTCTCCTTGACAATAACAACATATTAGTTGTTATTTCATTTACTTTTTTTTGGACATCTTAAGTATTTCAAGATTTTTTTTTGTCAAATAATCGATGACAGATATCATTTGTTTCAAAACGTTAAACAATATCCTGAAATTCATTACATGGCGTCACAAAGTATATCGGTTTTTATACGACCGCAAATTTTGAAAAAATTTTCGTCGTATATTGCTATCACGTTGGCGTCGGCGTCGTCGTCGTCGTCGTCGTCGTCGTCGTCCGGCGTCCGAATACTTTTAGTTTTCGCACTCTAACTTTAGTAAAAGTGAATGGAAATCTATGAAATTTTAACACAAGGTTTATGACCACAAAAGGAAGGTTGGTATTGATTTTGGGAGTTTTGGTCCCAACATTTTAGGAATTAGGGGCCAAAAAGGGCCCAAATAAGCATTTTCTTGGTTTTCGCACTATAACTTTAGTTTAAGTTAATAGAAATCTATGAAATTTTGACACAAGGTTTATGACCACAAAAGAACTGTTGGGATTAATTTTGGGAGTTTTGGTCTCAACAGTTTAGGAATTAGGGGCCAAAAAAGGGCCCAAATAAGCATTATTCTTGGTTTTCGCACAATAACATTAGTTTAAGTAAATAGAAATCAATGAAATTTAAACACAATGTTAATGACTACAAAAGGAAGGTTGGTATTGATTTTGGGAGTTTAGGTCCCAACAGTTTAGGAATTAGGGGCCAAAAAGGGACCCAAATAAGCATTTTTCTTGGTTTTCGCACCATAACGTTAGTATAAGTAAATAGAAATCTATGAAATTTAAACACAAGGTTTATGACCATAAAAGAAAGGTTGGGTTTGATTTTTGGAGTTTTGGTCCCAACATAATAAGGGGCCCAAAGGGTCCAAAATTAAACTTTTGTTTGATTTCATCAAAATTGAATAATTGGGGTTCTTTGATATGCTGAATCTAACTGTCATGACTGTGTATGTAGATTCTTAACTTTTGGTCCCGTTTTCAAATTGGTCTACATTAAGGTCCAAAGGGTCCAAAATTAAACTTAGTTTGATTTTGACAAAAAATGAATCAGTTAGGTTCTTTGATATGCTGAATCTAAAAATGTACTTAGATTCTTGATTATTGGCCCAGTTTTCAAGTTGGTCCAAATCGGGGTCCAAAATTAAACTTTGTTTGATTTCATCAAAAATTGAATAAATGGGGTTCTTTGATATACCAAATCTAACTGTGTATGTAGATTCTTCATTTTTGGTCCTGTTTTCAAATTGGTTTACACTAAAGTCCAAAGGGTCCAAAATTAAACTTAGTCTGATTTTAACAAAAATTGAAATCTTGAAGTTCTTTGATATGCTGAATCCAAAAATGTACTTAGATTTTTTATTATGGGCCCAGTTTTCAAGTTGGTCCAAATCAGGATCTAAAATTATTATATTAAGTATTGTGCAATAGCAAGTCTTTTCAATTGCACAGTATTGCGCAATGGCAAGAAATATCTAATTGCACAATATTGTGAAATATCAAATTTTTTTTTTAATTAGAGTTATCTTTCTTTGTCCAGAATAGTAAGCAAGAAATATCTAATTGCAAAATATTGTGCAATAGCAAGATTTTTTTTTAATTGGAGTTATCTTTCTTTGTCCAGAATCAACTTAAATCTTTGTTATATACAATATACAATGTATATTCACTTTTTACTACCAACTGATAAATTAAAATAATCTTTACCATTCAGTGATAACAAGCAGTTTTTTTACATCTTAATATTTTATGATGTATTTAAATGAGTAGTTATTGTTGCAAACTCCATTAGAAATTTTAATTGAGATTAGTTTTGGAATAAGGGAAAGGGGGATGTGATTAAAAAAATTGGGTTCAATTTTTCTCATTTGAAATTTCATAAATAAAAAAGAAAATTTCTTCAAACATTTTTTTGAGAGGATTAATATTCAACAGCATAGTGAATTGCTCTAAGAGAAACAAAAATTTTAAGTTCATTAGAACACATTCATTCTGTGTCAGAAACCTATGCTGTGTCAACTATTTAATCACAATCCAAATTTAGAGCTGAATCCAGCTTGAATGTTGTGTCCATACTTGCCCTAACCGTTCAGGGTTCAACCTCTGCGGTCGTATAAAGCTACGCCCTGCGGAGCATCTGGTTAGATATTCTAAAAATAACCGTGCAATATGCTTTTTGCTGGTCAATATGCTTTTTGCTATCCGCCGTTTTCTCTCTACCTTCGAAAATATAGTTTAACATGTGACTATCCCTAAACGAATCAAATTTGTTAAAATATAAAAATTAATAATATTATATTATAAATATTATTTTTATAGAAGATTGTACATATACATGTATATGTAGTTTTTGATACTGTATCAATCCTTCTAGACTATATACTCTGAAATTTGATAATCTGGAGTAAATATTTTTTAGATGTGAATTTTTATTATAAAAATATTCATAATATTAAATGTAAATAATTTAATTCAGTATGGATCAGCTAGTGGGGCAGTATGTAAACACATTAGGCAGTGGACCAGAACATTTACAAAAGAAGAGCTAGAATTTTTCACTGTTTTCCTTCCCAAAGAACCATGGAAGAAATTAGCTGACATTTGTCATTTCCATCCTGAAAAGGTAAGATTATATAGCTAAAGAAACTGTTCAGAATTAAAAGTGTTTAGAAATTGGATAGCTTATGATATTCACAGTCATTACAGAATTTACAACAAAAAATATTTTTTGAAAATGTGAGATAATTTTTGATTTATAGCAAGGGAAGTAACTTTTGCTTTATGACAACTTGAATAGTTAATGAATTCAAAAGTCATTCCAACCGTTTAAAACTATATTCCTATAAAAGTCATGAAAATTTGAAAATTAGTTATTATTAAATAATTTCTGGTTACATACAAAAATGTACACATGTCAAGGAATTGATTTTTAAAATTAAAGAAGGGGGATAACTCATGGATTTAAAAAAAAAGTTACATCTTGGAAAATTGGATTAGGCCAGTACTGAGTAATCAAATTGGGCATTCTATTTTGTCTATGGCATGAATATAAGTGAGGAGTTCAGTAATATACTTGGTCAGAATATTTTTTGAGACAATACAAAATTAGAATTTATTTTATTGTTTATATTATGATAAGATCATATTTGTTGTAGGCAAAAAGTGGCATATGGTAGGGATATATTAGTTATTATTAGATTCAACGCTTCCCTCTTTTAACCTCAATCCCTGGAGTGAAAAAAAATATTTATAAAGAAAGTACAATATAAATAACTATGGCAAAATAAGTTCTCTTTAAGTTATAAGTTAAAAAGAAGCAACTACATGTATTCTTAAATTAAAAAAACTGTTTTGCTTATTTCAGGATTTCCCTAACCTTCCTTGGTTCCTGAGATTCTGTTATGGCGATGAACCTCCATCAGACACCATGGCTTTCCAGTGTAAAGCTCTATCAGCAGATAATATCAATGAAATTGTGAAGGAATATCCTGTACCCTTTAGTCAAGTCAAACAATTTAAAGACAACCTGACCAGTGAGACAAAGGGTAGAATTGCAGAGTATGAAACTAAAATAGATACAGTTTTATGGTAAGTTATCACTGTGTACAATTTCAATCATTGAAGTTGAAGTCAGATTGATAGATAAAACAAGAAAACCTGACAACATGTTGATATCCTCCTTCAAAGTCAGTAAAGTTGATAATGGATTTTATTATTTGTTTGTATGGATTTTTTTGGGGTTCATTTAAGAATTTGATGTTGTTCAGTGTTGTCATTAAGTTGGCTCTGGAAGGGTTCATATTATAATAGAGAATAATGTGCAAAGAATTAGAATAATTGAGACAAAAACAACAAAAGAATAGAGAACACTCATTAAGACATATGTATGCAAACATATTCATGCCATGTCAAAAAGCTTTCAAAAGATTATCAGTTTGGTGGCAAAAAAAATCTACATTTAAAAGTATATACATATGCTCTAACCATTCCTTCTATCACATTATATTCTATTTATGTGCTTTAGATTTAGTGTTTTAAAAGTCATGTATTGTTTTTTATAACAGGTGGTATGAAGATTTACAGTGTGCAGAAGTAGATAAATTACTAGATGAAAGAATATCTAAAGGAGAAAAAATAAATCTGCCAGATGGAAAGTTTATAGAGAGAATGTTGACCATTCAGGGCATCAGAGAGAGGGACCAATCAAAAGCTCCCTTTTATAAATACCTGCTACCAATTGGTCAGGAGAGATTAGATGCTATGAGGTAAATACTGATAGTTATCATTTCAAAATTGCAGAAGTTTAACAAAGTACATATATACAATTACTAATAAGTTGAATTTACTTAAAGTAATGACAATTTGATATAAAGTTACTATAGGTTTGTAACCGTTTGTCTCATACAACTACAATTTATTGATGATAAAAGAAAATATAGTTAAAACCAATCAAATACAGGAAACAAGAGCATCTACAACCACCATTGGCGGTCAGGATGAGACACAAAGTTTTGTGCTTGGGAGAGTGTGAAATTAAATATGAAAACAACAATATATGAAATTATTTGACAACTCATGAGTAATAATGTATTTAACAGCAATCAGTGGCTTTAAGCACACAAAAACATGAAATAAAAATGACAAACTGATTATACTGAGAAAAACGAGATCACAACATTTTTTCCTAGTGGTTTGTTCCAAAATGCAGCATTGCATTGATGATTCATTAGTGGTATATACATATTTTTATATCTTTACTTATATTTTATTTTTCAGTTTACCATTGGATTCACCCATCGCAGTAATAGGTGATGCCTCAGCCTCTATGCAGGTGGCAATTAAAACAAGTTCAATCATAGCTGGACTTCTGAGTGCAATAACACAAGCTAAATTGTCATTTTTCAACACAAAAGTCATCACACCAGATAAAAACCCAGAGAGTATAGAAGAAGTAAGTTTATTGGGTAATGTAGTTAGCTCCCTGGGTGAAGTATATGTGAAACTGTAGCTCTTCTGGTCCTTATAATATTTTTTGACAATTTTGGGACCTAGTGTACCCATGCTGGCAAGTTCTGAATTTAGAAGCCATATAAGAATAAGAAGATGTGGTATGATGCCAATGAGACAACTCTCGACAAGAGACCAAATAACATAGAAATGAACAACTATAGATCACTGTCCTTCAACAATCAGCAAAGCCCATAACTCATAGTCAGCTTTAAAAGGCTGCAAAATGACAAATGTAAAACAGTTCAAACAAGAAAACTTGCGGCATAATTCATGTACAATAATATATTCTGTAAATTTAGTAATTTTTACCAGCATTTATAAAAGTGACTTCAATAAAAAAATAAACATTTGTGATCATCATTTGACTGTATACATATACCAAATTTTGAAGAAACAATCAAAACATGGATTATTTTAAAGTATCCAGTGAATATTAATGAATCCTACGTAATCAAACTTATATGTATTTTCTTCAGGTTCTGAAGTTAGCAGTTGACATACAAGCAGGATCAGCTACTAACCCAGGTGTATGTCTAGACCCTTATTACAAGGCCAAAGAAATTGTGAAGACTATTATAATGGTAACTGATGAAGAAGAAAATACTTACGTTGAAAATCAGAGGTAAGTACACTTGATTGATTTGTTTGTTATTTTACTGACATGTTAAAGTGACAGCAACCTAACAACTGAAAACATAAAATAAATTGTATATGACTTAAAAAAATATGAATGAAAATCTTTTTTTTATTTAATAGTCCATTTGCCAATTACCGATTTGATTCTGTTACTATACACTTTTTAATAGAATTACTTCCCTTTGTGAATCGTAGACTGGTTCCATACCGGACAAAATTGGCTTTTGCCAATGCAAAGCATAACAAATTGAAAGTCAGGTGTATCGGCGGTTCAACTAATTTTTCACGAAAAACAATTTCTGATGACAAAAGTATTTAGCTTAACAACAAATGAATGTAATTAAAAGATTTGAAAACCTTAAAGATTACTCATGTTACGCACAGGTAAATTTGTTCTTTCTGCTAGCTCCCCATTGTAAATAAAACTTAATGTCCTTCATAAGGGAGACAACTAAAAAGGGATCTCTAATAACGGGGTCAATTGACGGGAATTGGCAAATAGCCTATTTTTAGAGATACAAATTCCATGCGAATAGAAGTGTTTCCACTTGATTTCATTTGTAATCATGGAATTTTGTGCTATTCAAATATGAATTATCATGAATTTCTAAGATAATAACTTTACTATCATTTTAGTGGTAGGTCCAGATGTAGATGATGAGGGACTAGTTATGAAAATTTATGTTAGTCCATTTTAGAGGGGGGATAGGAGGGGTGCTGATCCCGAAATCCCGGACTTAAAAAAACGAAATCCAGAGGTCCCGAACTTAAATAAAGTAAATCCCGACGTCCCAAATCAGAAAAAAAGGATTCCCGGATCCTGAAAGTGTCAATCCCGAAATCCCGAGCTTAAAAACACCCAATCCCGGAGTCCCGATAAAGGTCCTATCCCCCCTCATTTTAATCACTTTTTTTATCCCCTGCCTACAAAATAATTGGCCTTTTGTTTTCTGGTCCATGAGTTCGTCTGTTTTTTGACAATTAAGTCTATCTTGTATAAGGATTAAGTTTTGATTTTAAGTGGTTTACCATGAAGGTGAGGTTTTATTTACTTGAAACTTTATAGTTCTTATGAGTACTTTTACAGAAAAATCGTTTTAGACCTAGATGTTGAAATGACCTGAACATTGAAATTTGGAAATTAAAGCAGGGGTATTACTTATTGACATGCTAACATCTAAAGTTCCAACTATTATTTTTTTAATTTTCATTGTAGGTTTGCTGAACTATATGAGAAATACTACAAAGAAGTTTATCCAGCAAAGATTGTATTTGTTTCATTCTTACATCAACAACATTCAGATGGACAGATGGTCAGAGAATTGAAAAATAAAGGTTTCGAACCAATGCAGTTTAAATTCCACCGACAGCAACCTGATTTGACAAAATTAGATAAATTATTTGGACTGATGTCCTCTGAAACGGCCACATTTGATGAGGAAGTTAATAAATTAGAAACCAAATTTAAACTTGAGGGTATTGGTAAATTATTTGAAGGTATTAAAGTGACTAGCACAGGACAATGATTTTTTTTATTGATTGCATAATCTTTTTCTTAAGACTTTCAACACTGTTTAAAAATATTTTTGAGTCAATACTTTATGACTATATTTTTTTTTTTAAATGACGATTTTTTTTATTGTAGTTTATGTAGTAATTCTTTTGTGAATTTAGAACTTAACTCAGGGAATTATTTAACGTGACGATTTATGTTAATATAAACCACCTGCAAACTGTAAAAGCTTGGGACTTTTTTATTTTGACTTTTGCTTATTATTTATTTACTGTGATACATTATTAAAAGTTTATGACTTTTTTGTTTGTTTTTTTGCTAATTATTTATTTTTTATACATTTATTGATTGATTTTAATATTTAATTTTATATAAGTTAATAATCTACTGTCATTTATTGTTCTTTGTTATTATGGTTATGAATAAATAATTGAACCATGACATAATAGTGTTTTCTTTATAGAACTTAACGATTCATTAATTTTTAGTGCGTGATAAACTATATAAAGACAATCAGCTCTACATTCCCGACACACTAATGGAGGATTGTAGAACAGAGCATACCGGCTCTTCATCAACAAACCATGACACAACCCCAAAAGGCTCTTATTCTAGTGATACACCACCTTGCAAAAGACAGCAACTTGGACCGTCTACTGGTCCACCACACGCAAACCCTCCACCGAATTCTGGCAGATAGGTGAATGGTGCAAGAGGACAACCTCAAAAAAGTCAAACTGTGATAATAAGAAATATACATTCAACAATGGTTGTTTAAATATTTGTTTCTTAAATGTTTGTGGGCTTAAGAAAAGACTATTGTCTCCTGATTTCGTTGACATTTTGATAAAACATGATATCTGTGTTTTTGTTGAAACAATGTTAACTGATTTAGATAATTTAAACTTACCAGACGATTACATTTATGTCACAAAAAACAGAAAATTTTTTAGAAAAGCATCAGGTGGAATAGTTGTTATTCATAGAAAGAGTTTAGAAAAATAGTTGAAATTCTACAATACTGAGAGTCAATTTGTTTTATGGTTTCAAATTTCGAAATCAATTTTGTCCCTTAATTCAGATGTAATTTTTGGCTGTGTTTATGTACCACCTGAAAATTCTAAGTATTCTACTATAGAAGCTTTTGAAGAATTGGAAAATGAATTGAATATCCTATCAAACACTGCAAATTGTTTTGTTGCCCTAGTTGGCCATTTTAACTCAAACACTGGGTCTTTACCCGATTATATTATACCTGATGAGTCAGTTATTAGTATGTTTGATTTAGATTGTGATGTTGATATATTAGATTATTTATATGATTTTGAAAATCTGATTCAAAACAAAATCTCTTTGCAAAGAATGTCTCAGTGCACATGTGGACCTCATAAGTATGGCCATAGACTGTTAGAGTTGTGCAGAAAACATAATTCAGATATAGCTAATTCAAGAGTTGAATCAGATAAAAATATTGGGGAGAAAACATGTAATGATTCTAGAGTTGTTGATTATTTAATTATTTCATCAATGCTCTTCCCTGTGATTTTTTTTTTTGAAATTGATTATTTTATACCTTTATATTCTGATTGTCATTCATTTATGCATTTCAAACTTCAGGCCACATTTAGTAAATCAGATTCAATTGTTACCAATAATTCTAATGATAAAACTTTTGTCAGGTGGGAAAAGTGAACAGAAATCTTAATACGTTGATCGAATTTACAACGATCCAAAAGGTATTTTGGCCACTGTTATGAATAAACTGGACGAATTGTCCATAGATTATAATGCAACTCAAAATGATATAAACAGTATAGTTTTAGATATCAGCAAAAATTTTAAAATGCGGCGGTAGAAACTTTTGAGAAAATAAAAAAACATAAACATTTTTACAAACATCAAAATTCTAAACCTGGGTTTAATAGAAAATGCTTGATGAGTAGAAAATTTTTTCAGAAAGCTCGAAAGAGATATAGTTTTTATACGACCGCAAAATTTGAAAAATTTTTCGTCGTATATTGCTATCACGTTGGCGTCGTCGTCGTCGTCCGAATACTTTTAGTTTTCGCACTCTAACTTTAGTAAAAGTGAATGGAAATCTATGAAATTTTAACACAAGGTTAATGACCACAAAAGGAAGGTTGGTATTGATTTTGGGAGTTTTGGTCCCAACATTTTAGGAATTAGGGGCCAAAAAGGGCCCAAATAAGCATTTTCTTGGTTTTCGCACTATAACTTTAGTTTAAGTTAATAGAAATCTATGAAATTTTGACACAAGGTTTATGACCAAAAGACAAAAGAACGGTTGGGATTGATTTTGGGAGTTTTGGTTTCAACAGTTTAGGAATTAGGGGCCAAAAAAGGGCCCAAATAAGCATTATTCTTGGTTTTCGCACAATAACTTTAGTTTAAGTAAATAGAAATCTATGAAATTTAAACACAAGGTTTATGACCATAAAAGGAAGGTTGGTATTGATTTTGGGAGTTTTGGTTCCAACAGAATAAGGGGCCCAAAGGGTCCAAAATTAAACTTTGTTTGATTTCATCAAAATTGAATAATTGGGGTTCTTTGATATGCAGAATCTAACTGTCATGACTGTGTATGTAGATTCTTAACTTTTGGTCCTGTTTTCAAATTAGTCTACATTAAGGTCCAAAGGGTTGTATGTAGATTCTTAACTTTTGGTCCTGTTTTCAAATTAGTCTACATTAAGGTCCAAAGGGTCCAAAATTAAACTTAGTTTGATTTTGACAAAAAATGAATCAGTTAGGTTCTTTGATATGCTGAATCTAAAAATGTACTTAAAATCTTGATTATTGGCCCAGTTTTCAAGTTGGTCCAAATCGGGGTCCAAAATTAAACTTTGTTTGATTTCATCAAAAATTGAATAAATGGGGTTCTTTGATATACCAAATCTAACTGTGTATGTAGATTCTTTATTTTTGGTCCTGTTTTCAAATTGGTCTACACTAAAGTCCAAAGGGTCCAAAATTAAACTTAGTCTGATTTTAACAAAAATTGAAATCTTGGGGTTCTTTGATATGCTGAATCCAAAAATGTACTTAGATTTTTAATTATGGGCCCAGTTTTCAAGTTGGTCCAAATCAGGATCTAAAATTATTATATTAAGTATTGTGCAATAGCAAGTCTTTTCAATTGCACAGTATTGCGCAATGGCAAGAAATATCTAATTGCACAATATTGTGAAATAGCAATTTTTTTTTTAATTAGAGTTATCTTTCTTTGTCCAGAATAGTAAGCAAGAAATATCTAATTGCAAAATATTGTGCAATAGCAAGATTTTTTTTTAATTGGAGTTATCTTTCTTTGTCCAGAATCAACTTAAATCTTTGTTATATACAATATACAATGTATATTCACTTTTTACTACCAACTGATAAATTAAAATAATCTTTACCATTCAGTGATAACAAGCAGTTTTTTTACATCTTAATATTTTATGATGTATTTAAATGAGTAGTTATTGTTGCAAACTCCATTAGAAATTTTAATTGAGATTAGTTTTGGAATAAGGGAAAGGGGGATGTGATTAAAAAAATTGGGTTCAATTTTTCTCATTTGAAATTTCATAAATAAAAAAGAAAATTTCTTCAAACATTTTTTTTGAGAGGATTAATATTCAACAGCATAGTGAATTGCTGTAAGAGAAAACAAAAATTTTAAGTTCATTAGAACACATTCATTCTGTGTCAGAAACCTATGCTGTGTCAACTATTTAATCACAATCCAAATTTAGAGCTGAATCCAGCTTGAATGTTGTGTCCATACTTGCCCCAACCGTTCAGGGTTCAACCTCTGCGGTCGTATAAAGCTACGCCCTGCGGAGCATCTGGTTTGAAAAATGCTGAAAACAGACGTAAAATGAAACAAGCTAGTAAAGGACATAAAATAACATTAAAAAAGCTTTTGCAAACTATCAACAGAAGGCTGTTGATGAGTTGCGTAAAATTTCTAAAAAGGATGCAAAAGCTCTATTATATGGAAAATCCTTAATAATCTAAATGATAGTAAAAAAAGGATGACCATGACGATATATCTCTGAAAGCATTGTATGATCATTTTAAAATCCTAAATGAAAATGTCGAGCCAGAAAATAGCCTCGAACAAGATTTTAATAATCTAAATGATAGTAAAAAAAGGATGACCATGACGATATATCTCTAAAAGCATTGTATGATCATTTTAAAATCCTAAATGAAAATGTCGAGCCAGAAAATGGCTTCGAACAAGATTTTGACTTTGATACTTTATCAGATGATGTTGAGTTTTTTTTAAATTGTCCTGTAACCAAAGATGAAATTATAAAGGTTATTTCAAATTTAAAAAATGGCAAAGCTTCAGGCAGTGATGAAATTTTAAATGAATATATAAAGAATACAATTGGCGATTTAATGCCAATTTACGTTAACTGGAATTGTCCCAGACAGTTAGTCTAATGGAATCATGATTACTATATTTAAAAATAAAGGATCAAGAAGTGATCCCGAAATGTACAGATGAATCACATTAAATTCATGCTTTAGTAAAACTTTTTCTGCTATGTTGAATTACAGGTTAAATAATTATGCAGATCACATAGACTTGATTTCAAATTCACAAGCAGGTTTTCGTAGAGGGTTCTCTACTTTTGATAATATATTTGTATTGTACTCTTTAATAAATATATTTTTCATTTGGTAAAAAGCTATTTTGCACTTTTATAGACTTTAAAAGCGCTTTTGACACTGTATGGAGATCGGGATTGTGTCAAAAAATGCAAAAATCAAACATTAAAGGTAAGATATTTAATGTGATATATAATATGTATCAAAATATCAAAACATGTGCCAAGAAAGGAAATGATAGAAAGTCTAGATAATATTTCAAATATATTCTTGGAATCATTACAAATGTATGTTAAATTGTTTCTTATATTGTACGCAGATGATACTGTGCTATTGTCTGAAAGTGCAGAAGGATTACAAAAAATCCTTGTATGTTTTGAGGAATATTGTAAAAAATGGAAACTAAAGATTCACACAAGCAAAACTAAAGCAGTGATTTTTAGTAAAAAAAAAGTAATAAGAAATCCGAATTTTATGATATATGGAGAAAACATTGAAATAGTTGATTCCTACTGCTATATTTTGGGGTACTTTTCAATTACAACGGTAGCTTTTGTACTGCACAAAAAAAAATCCATGATCAGGCACAGAAGTCCTTGTATGCTTTATACCGAAAAATAAAAAAATATATGTATTCCCATCGATTTGCAGCTAAAACTTTTTGACTCATTGGTTTGTCCTGTTTTATTATATGCTTCAGAGGTATGGGGATTTGAAAGTTAAGATAGGATTGAGAAAATACACCTTCAATTTTGCAAAAACATTTTGAAATTAAGAAGCAGTACACCAAATTATATGGTGTATGGGGAACTCGGAAGATTCCCTTTTGAAACTATTGTTAAACGTAAAATGGTGTTGTTTTGGAATAGTTTATTATTGGAGAATAACAAGTTATCTTCAATTATGTATAAATTAATGCTCAAATTACATTTTCAATACCCCACAAAATTAAAATGGATTGCGTACGTTGAATCCATATTTGACGAAAATAGAATTGGTTTTATTTGGCAAGATCAACTTCCATTGGATAATAAACAAATATATACCATAATGTTATACTGCAAATCCAACGGAGTACAAACTAATACAGCTTATAACATTCTGTCATGTAGAACTTTACAAAAACTGAGCAATATTTTTAAAAATACTTACACGATACTTATGATTTATGTTTGTCTTTTTTAGTTGATTATTATGGTAATTTGTAAATTGACATTTTATATGCAGTATTATGTTTAGTGTAAATTTGTTGAGCATAAAAATGTGTATACTTGTATATATGATGTCCTCTTGTACACCTATGTGTCTGAGGTTTATTAATAAAGTATTGTCTTGTCTTGTTTGCAGTTTTCATGCTTGTCATGAGTTGTTTAGTGTGTGGTTTAATTTAACACTTGCTTAAATTTCTAATTATTCAGATTTAACCTTACTCACTGTGGATATGAATTTAAAAATTTAATCAAGAAATATCCCTGCTCTAAGGAGGATTCTTTGTTCATTAAAAGTCCTTGTCTGATAGTAAATGGGATTAAAACGTTCATACATCCTGTTGTTCACTTTTTTGGAACTTTCTTTTAAAACCATGTAACCTTCTATTCCAATACAGATATTTCTGCTGGTAGACTTATCCTGTTCAGATTGACCATGTACACATATTGATCTATAATCTAATACAATTCAACCATTCTTTCTTTTCATAGCAAAAAGTGAGTTAAGTAACATTGTACTAAAATTTGAACGTTGTCAGTGACAAAGGCTATGTTCATTCAAATTATATCATATTTTGTACAAACAGTTTTCAGGGATTCAAGAAAAAGGGATTGATATATCTTTTTAAAAAATGAACATTTGTCAAAAAATTAACCATACTGGTTAAGCAGTTTAAAAAGAAGTTAAGAAACAGAATTTTAACCCATGGTGAAGTAAACATTGGTTTGAAGATTTAACCATTGGGTATTTATAACCAGAGGATGATCAATTGGGTCTTACATGGCTATTTGTGACAATTGTTTAATGTAAAATGGCAGAAATCCACCCTTGAAGCAAGTTTAGTATTTTCATTCAATCTGCATTAACATTGCTTTTCAAATCTGAATTGTTTCCAATTTTTGTCACCCAAAGACTTCTATTTTGGTTAATCTGATTTCAACACCCTTCCACCATCTCCAGCACACGTGCATGTACGACCTTTAGGAGAAGCTTATGTGTACCATGTGTACAATGGCGTCTATACGAAGATAGAATAAAACAATATAAACATATATCAGAGCTGTTCCTTTTCATTTTGTACAAAGAATTTCTGGTAATTCCCCACTTTTCATTCCTGATATAATGAAGTATAATGAATTGTAACACTTTCGTTTATAAAGCATTAAACTTTATATGAGTTTATATCGATCATTTTAAGATTGCCCCTAATACATCACCTATGCAATAAATTGTTATACAAATATTTATATTAGTTATTGACATATAAAATTAAATATTTATTATAAAAAAATGTGATAAAACTGACAATTGAAATAAAAAAAAATAGTATTTGCTATTGTAACAAGTTTTGTGAATGTACAATTTGTTTTGCTCATGAAATAATATTCCATCAATCATATACATTATACAATAGAGGTTAGTTGAAACCTATATTTTGTTAGTTATTTTAATTTTGTTTGATGTATTTGAAGTCATCTGTCAATTTGTATTGTCCTATTTTGATAATAAATATTTATCTATTTTTGAAGTTTTATTCAACAGAAATTGATGTGTCATGGATTAATTTTTAATTCTTTATAGGTTGAGAATGATACACAGAAAGTATGTTTGTAGCATTTTCTAGGCTAATGAAATACAATAATTCAATTAATAAAGTGTTTTATTTCTGAACAAATCAGGATGATGAACATAACTTAATAAATACCCTACAAAATAAATACAATAATATAAAGTTTCTAACCATTTATCAAATACATAATCTAGTACACATGTTTCTTTGAATAAATGATTTACTACTATACAAATAATCTGTTCTGCATGTAACTTCACGCAATTTTAAAATTGTGATATCCATATGTTTATAAAACACTTTAATATTCATAATTTTGTATACACTGTCATAATGCATTTAATCATTTGCGTTAGAAAAAAGTTGTTTTAATATGTTTTTGAATAAAGGATTATTTACACCTTATAACACCGATTAAATTTCATTATTTAATCCATTACAGAACTTGCCATAACTTCTTGTAACGCACTCAAAACATTTGTAATGCTTGATGAAATCAGACGAGCTTTTCGGAGAGGTTAAACTAAGATCGTAAAAAAACATAATTATGTGAACTATCAGAATTCGAATTTTATAAAGAAACAGTATGTGTATTCAAGACATGAGCAATAAATAAAGACTACAGTCAATCATATTGTGAACGGATCACGTCAGATACACGTTGATGTATATAAGCGCTGATAGTCTATAATGATACTTAATTATTACGCGTTCCAATTTCTGCATTGCATACACCAGGAACACCTGAGACTATTAAACTAACTAGTATGAATACTCACTATAGTATTATAGACCAGCATATACGATTTGTTCATTTCACGTTCCATTTACTGTATAATGATAAATGAAATATCACATAATATTCAAAAAGGGGTATATATATGTTACAGGCATTTTCTAAATTGAGGCATTTTTTAAAATGCCTGAAAATTTTAGGCAATCTATCAAATGCCTGCAAGATTCGGTCATTTTACATAATGACTAATTTTTCTAGGAATTTTACAAAATACCTGGAAAAGTTACAAGGCATTTTACAAAATGCCTGAAATTATTGCAAAGAAATAAATATCAAAAATAAAAACAAATGAAAGCTTTGAACACCAGAACGGTTTTATTTATGATAATCATTACTGAAAAAAGGAGAGCTTAAAAATCAAGAACAAATTTTACTAAATTAGTCCAAAAAACTCGACAATTATTAATCATTTCTCAAAATGTTTGATGACAGAACTGTTACACAATATTTGTCCAGAACTTTTGTAAATACATAATTGTTTGCTGTAAAATCTGGTTTTAGCACTTCAACCATATATGGAGAAACTTGAATCATCACACATTCGCAATAAGCAATTTTCAATTGAGCCCTTATGGAGTTTTTGCTCTTTATAGTAAATTTTCAACATTTTTTAAAAACTTTTGTAAACTTTTTCACAAGTAAATGTAAACCTAGCCACAATTTCCAAAAGGCTATTTTGATTGAAAACTGTATCCGACGACACTACCAACCATATCTTTGAATCCCATCAAAACACTGTCATGTAACCCATATTGCAGAGGGAAATCTGTTTAGATGTGGGTGTATAACATTAAAATTTTCATTATTTGTGATTATTAGATATTGTCATATGTTAGTAAAATGCAATACTTAAAGGCCAAATGAGCTATTCTCATCACCCGTCGTCGTCGTCCGTCGTCCGTCGTCGTTAACTTTTACAAAAATCTTCTCCTCTGAAACTACTGGGCCAAATCAAACCAAACTTGGCCACAATCATCATTGGGGTATCTAGTTTAAAAAATATGTCCGGTGCCCCGGCCAACCAACCAAGATGGCCGCCATGGCTAAAAATAGAACATAGGGGTAAAATGCAGTTTTTGCCTTATAACTCAAAAACCAAAGCTTTAGAGCAAATCTGACGGGGTAAAATTGTTTATCAGGTCAAGATCTATCTGCCATGAAATTTTCAAATGAATCAGACAACACGTTGTTGGGTTGCTGGCCCTTAATTGACAATTTTAAGGAAATTTTACTGTTTTTGGTTATTATGTTGAATATTATTATAGATAGAGATTAACAGTAATCAGCAATACTGTTCAGCAAAGTAAGATTTACAAAAAGGTCAACATGACCGAAATGGTCAGTTGACCCCTATAGGAGTTATTGCCCTTTTTACCATTTTTCGTAAATCTTAGTTATCTTTTACAAAATTCTTCTTCTCTGAAACTACTGGGCCAAATTCATCCAAACTTGGCCAAAATCATCATTGGGGTATCTAGTTTAACAAATGTGTGACGTGACCCTGCCAACCAACCAAGATGGCCGCCATGGCTAAAAATAGAACATAGGGGTAAAATGTAGATTTTGGCTTATATCTCTGAAACCAAAGTATTTAGAGCAAATCTGACAAGGATAAATTGTTTATCAGGTCAAGATCAATCTGCCCTGAAATTTTCAGACAATGCAGACACCCTGTTGTTGGGTTGCTGCCCCAGAATTAGTAATTTTAAGGAAATTTTGCAGTTTTTGGTTATCATCTTGAATATTATAATAGATAGAGATAAACTGTAAACAGCAATAATGTTCAGCAAAGTAATATCTACAAATAAGTCAACATGACAAAAATTGTCAAGTTACCCCTTAAGGAGTTATTGCCCTTTATAGTCATTTTTTAACAATTTTCATAAATATTTGTAAATTTTTGTAAATTTGTAGAATATATTTTCCACTGTAGTTACTGGGCCAAGTTCATTATAGATAGAGATAACTGTAGCAAGAAGAATGTCCAGTAAAGTAAGATCTACAAACACATTATGATCACCAAAACACAATTTTGTCATGAATTTATCTGTGTCCATTGTTAAATATGCACATACACCGAGGTGAGCGACACAGGCACTTGAGAGCCTCTAGTTTTATACGACCGCAAAAATTGAAAAAATTGTGGTCGTATATTGGTATCACGTTGGCGTCGGCGTCGTCGTCGTCGTCCGAATACTTTTGGTTTTCGCACTTTAACTTTAGTTTAAGTAAATAGAAATGTATCAAATTTAAACACAAGGTTTACGACCATAAAAGGACGGTTGGGATTGTTTTTGGAAGTTTTTGTCCCAACAGTTTAGGAATTAGGGGCCAAAAAGGGCACAAATAAGCATTTTCTAGGTTTTCACACTACAACTTCAGTTTAAGTCAATAGAAATCAATATTTTTACAAAAGGTTACTGACATCAAAAGGAAGGTTGGGATTGATTTTGGGTGTTTTGGTTCCAACAGTTTAGGAATTAGGGGCAAAAAAGGGCCAAAATAAGCATTATTCTTGGTTTTTGCCCAATAACTTTAGTATAAGTAAATATAAATCTATGAAATTTAAACACAAGGTTTATGACCATAAAAGGAAGGTTGGGATTGATTTTGGGAGTTTTGGTCCAAACAGTTTAGGAATAAGGGCCCAAAGGGTCCAAAATTAAACTTTGTTTTATTTCATCAAAAATTGAATAATTGGTGTTCTTTGATATGCCGAATCTAACAGTGCATGTAGATTCTAAATTTTTGGTCCCGTTTTCAAAGTGGTCTACATGAAGGTCCAAAGGGTCCAAAATTAAACCAAGTTTGATTTTAACAAAAATTGAATCCTTTGGGTTCTTTGATATGCTGAATCTAAAAATGTACTTAGATTTTTGATTATTTGCCCAGTTTTCAAGTTGGTCCAAATCGGGGTCCAAAATTAAACTTTGTTTGATTTCATCAAAAATTGAATAATTGGGGTTCTTTGATATGCCAAATCTAATTGTGTATGTAGATTCTTAATTTTTCGTCCCGTTTTTAAATTGGTCTACATTAAAGTCCAAAGAGTCCAAAATTAAACTTAGTTTGATTTTAACAAACATTGAATTCTTGGGCTTCTTTGATATGCTCAATCTAAACATGTACTTAGATTTCTGATTATTGGCCCAGTTTTCAAGTTGGTCCAAATCGGGGTCCAAAATTAAACTTTGTTTGATTCCATCAAAATTTGAACAATTGGGGTTCTTTGATATGCCAAATCTAACTGTGTATTTAGATTCTTAACTTTTGGTCCGGTTTTCAAATTGGTCTACATTAAATACCAAAGGGTCCAAAATTAAACTAAGTTTGATTTTAACAAAAATTGAAAACTTGGGCTTCTTTGATATGCTGAATCTAAACATGTACTTAGATTTCTGATTATGGGCCCAGTTTTCAAGTTGGTCCAAATCAGGATCCAAATTATTATATTAAGTATTGTGCAATAGCAAGAAATTTTCAATTGCACAGTATTGCGCAATAGCAAAACATATCTAATTGCACAATATTGCGCAATAGCAAGAAATTTTCAATTGAAGTTATCTTTCTTTGTCCAGAATAGTAGTTGAATCAACTTAAATCATTGTTTTTCACAATATACAATGTATATTCACTTTTACTACTAACCTATAAATTAAAACAGTCTTTACCATTCAGTGATAACAAGCACTTTCTTTACATTTAAATATTTTATAATGTATTTAATTGAGTAGTTATTGTTGCAAACTCCATTAGAAATTTTAATTGAGATCAGTTTTGGAATAAGGGAAAGGGGGATGTGAAAAAAAAATGGCGGGGGTCAATTTTTCTCATTTCAGATTTCATAAATAAAAAGGAAATTTCTTCAAACATTTTTTTGAGAGGATTAATATTCAGCAGCATGGTTGATTGCTGAAAGGCAAACAAAAATTAAGTTCATTAGACCACATTCATTCTGTGTCAGAAACCTATTCTGTGTCAACTATTTAATCACAATCCTTTAGAGCTGAATCCAGCTTGAATGTTGTGACCAACGTGCCCCAACCGTTCAGGGTTCAACCTCTGCGGTCGTATAAAGATTCGCCCTGCGGATCATCTGGTTTTATTTTTATTTATGGCTGTTCTGCAGGTGGAATTTTCTTTCCATATCCAAAATACCTTCATTTCAATTGCAAGCGTCTGTCCTTTATTCGGGTCAATCCCCTAAAAAACTAACCCATATGGATTTTAACCAATTTATTCTTGTCTAAAAAATGAATGACATATTTGCCACCAGGCCTGGGGTAATGGTAATTTGTAATTGTAATGCACTGTAATATTACATTTTTTGGATGTAATGCAAAGTAATTTGTAATGCACATTTTTTGCATTACAATTACATGTAATGTAATGATTACTTTAGTTGAAAATTGATGTAATGCCTCCATTACAGTACATTACTTTTCATTACAAATTGGTAAAATACATAAAATTGAAGAATATTGTATTATTAAAATAAAATATTAACAAAAACAAAAGAAAGTATTGAATAAAATTTTTGTCACATTTAATTACTGTATTAAATAAATTACATCAATCTTTAAAACACACATTAAGGTAATAAATATAAAATGGTAAAAATTATCAAGTCTTGATTTTGGTTTCTGATATTTGTTTAAAATGATATTAGGAATATTTTGGTGTTTGGTGGTTTGGTGTTCAATGAAAAATCTTATAAAAATTTATCAAACAAAACTATTTAGAAGAATGGAAAAAATATGAAGATGAAATTTTCATAATTCTATACACACCTTACATGTAAAATAACTTAAATTATTTACTAATTTTAAAAACGATCACTATTCATTGAAACACTTTTTATTCTGAAACATTCGCAATGAAGTTACATGTATGTCTTAAGCTATACTACGGAGTTTATAATGCTCACTTTAAAATTTGTTTTACAATTTTATATGAACAAATTATAATTTGAATTAAGAAATATTTTCAAAATTAATAATTGTCAGATAGTCATGTTTATTATTGAAAATTATGAAAATGAAAAATATATATAGTCAATTGTAATTTAATTTAAATTTTTACCTGAATTTACCTGTAAAATGAATGCGCGCAAATGTAATCAAAAGCTGCGCGCAAACGTAAAACATTTTAATCCCCAAATGCGCGCAAACGTAGTGCGCCCTCAGTCAGTGGAAAGATTGAATATGTCAAACAACATTTTTAAACCAAACTGTGGTTTGGGTCCTGTCTGTGTTGTTATTTCACCTAATTAATATCAAAATGTTTTTATTGCAATCAAATCTTCTCAACTTATGTTTGTCCTCACAGAGCCCTTAAGCATTTCAAAAGATAATCCTTTAATGACACATTTTTATATTCCTTTGAAATCCCTTAATGATGTCTTAATGATGAAGTGATCAATGTAAGAAACAAATTTATATGATAATTTGTGTTTTTTTTACCACCACCTAAGAATCTTAAAAGTGACTTTTCCAGTTTCATGCCTCCTACTACTCCATCAAAGAGTATAGACACAGGTATGGTGCAGTACATGATGTTGACATCTATTTGTCTGAGCCATGTGAAGAAATTTCAATCAATGCACTGGAATGATGGAAGTCAAATTCAGTGTGCCTTTCTTCTTTGGCTAATACAGCTATCAAGTATTTAGCCATTTCACAAACATCCGCTGCTGTAGAAAGGCTTTTTAGTATTGCCATAAAAGTGTACAGAACTGATCGCTGTTCTCTTAATGACATCACTTTTGAACCTCTTATGATAATAAAGTTCAATGGACATATTGATTAACCAGTATTTGAAGTCTATGTCACTAACACTGTATATATATCTTCATATACCCCTGTATTATTTATCAATTTCTTATAAAAATCTGTTTTTTGAAATGTTTTTAGTTTTTATATTGAAAAAGTAATGTGTAATGTAATGCATTACATAGGCAAAGTAATTGTAATGTAATGTATTACATGTGAGAAAAAATGTAATTGTAATTGTAATTGTAATGGAATAATCACAAAGTAATTGTAATGTAATGCATTACATTGCAATGTAATGGCCCCAGGCCTGTTTGCCACTGAAAGCAAACAACAAACAATCAGTCAAAAATAGTTTTTTCTCTGATATATTCCTGTTTTATTTTAATTTACTTTTTTTAACCCAGAATTTCTAAAATTTCTATTGTACATTTTGTTCTATTGAAAGAACAATGTGTCCTTCTGCCATTTTGACAAAATAATTACAAATTCACTACTGGTATCTGAAATACAGAGTGAGAATGCAATATATTGTGATTTTGTCCATGTCCACTTTTTTCAATGATAACCTTCTTCTACAAATTGCCTGAAACTGAACAGGCAATTTGTAGATTTTTACTTCAAAATTTCAGTCATTTTACAAAATGACTAGGTATTTTCAGTCATTTTGTATAATGCCTGTCAAGATTAGGCATTTTACAAATTGCATGAATATTCAGTCATTTTACAAAATGCCTAGATTTAGAAAATGCCTGTAACGTATATAGTTTTGTTGACGGCTCAATTTACTCTATACTGACCGATGTATAGTTTTCTTCAATATTCTGTTTCCTATAAACACTTCTTACCTTTTTACAAAGATAAACATGTTAACTTTGGGTTTTTTTTTAAACGGATATTAAAAATTGCAACAAAAAGAAATATCCCAAACCTTCCACTTTCCAGTAACTCAGAGTATACATTTAAGTAAACGTTTCTCAACGTGTAAAATAACAGAACAGTATAACGTTTAAAATGAAACAAACACACACTTGATGAAAATTAAATCAAGGTCTAGTGGTATATTTTATTCAGTCTAGGATTTTGAAGGATTTTGATGCAATTCAGAAGTCACATTAAACCGCCGGTTAAAATTGATTTAATATATTTTGATCGTTTCAATTTTTATACTTTAACCACAAAAATGACGAAATGATTTTTTTGTCACGAGGAATATTATTTGATTGACAAATGATATAATTTCAAGAAGATACCAGTTAACACGATTCCCTTTGTCTTTAAGAAAAAAAACCTGAAGATTTGTAAAAACGAGACAACCAATAAACCATCGAGAGATCTAATATCACAGATGTGTTTTATAAAACTTTTTATTTCATGCCTTAGTAACGCCTACTTTCGACACGGATTATCTGCGATGATTGGTACGTATCTTACCAATTTAAGAGAATTAATGGAAGATATGAGCAAAAGGGCATGGAATAGAGCATAATTGTTATAGCTAAATAAACTCATCCAATTTTTTATGGAAATATTCTTTATAAAGCACAAAGGTGTCAGTATTCACCTCAGAAACTTACAAAACCTTTGAATAGACTTATTAAGAAGGGATATAATTATGATACTGTTGTCAAGTCATTAAAGATTGCATATTTTGGCGTTAATATTGAGTCACTGATAAGGTCTTTGCATCGGACCTAAAGACATTTATTCTAAAAACAGTTGTTGGCATGACACGGGTTATGTTTTTCTCATATATGTTATGATGGTATGATACTAAACCCCTAACGGGAAGGATTGTGCCTGATGTTCATATGATGAAATCATAATCTTTCAGTCAGTTTAATTAAAGTCTGGAGCTGGCATGTCAGTTAACTGCTAGTAGTCTGTTGTTATTTATGTATTATTGTTATTTTCTTTATTTTCTTTGGTTACATCTTCTGACATCAGACTCGGACTTCTCTTGAACTGAATTTTAATGTGCGTATTGTTATGCGTTTACTTTTCTACATTGGTTAGAGGTATAGGGGGAGGGTTGAGATCTCACAAACATGTTTAACCCCGCCGCATTTTTGCGCCTGTCCCAAGTCAGGAGCCTCTGGCCTTTGTTAGTCTTGTATTATTTTAATTTTAGTTTCTTGTGTACAATTTGGAAATTAGTATGGCGTTCATTATCACTGGACTAGTATATATTTGTTTAGGGGTCAGCTGAAGGACGCCTCCAGGTGCGGGAATTTCCCGCTACATTGAAGACCTGTTTGTGACCCTCTGCTGTTGTTTTTTATTTGGTCTGGTTGTTGTCTCTTTGACACATTCCCCATTTCCATTCTCAATTTTATCATCAAAGATACCAGGATTAAGATTAGGCAATTGAGCCAGACGCGCGTTTCGTCTACAAAAGATTGATCAGTGACTCTTGAATAAACAAATGTTAAAAAAAGCCAAATAAAGTACGAAGTGGAAGAGCATTAGGACCAAAAAATTCTTAAAGGTAATCTATTCCTGAGGTAGCAAAGCCTTAGTATTTCAAAACTTCAAAGTTTCGTAAAAAGTAAATTCATAATTATGACCATATCAATGATAAATCATTTCAACACAGAAGTGGTGACTACTGGGCTGGTGATGCCCACGGGAAATTAAAAACCCACCATCAGTGGCATCGACCCAAAGGTTGTAAATAAACTCATCTTAGATACCAGGATTGGAATTAAGTAATTGCGCTAGACGCGCGTTTCGTCTACAAAAAATTCATCAACAACGCTCGAATAAATCAATGTTAAAAATGTTTAAATTAAGATTAGAGAGTAACGGAAAGCAAATAAAGAATATAGAAAAATGGCCTAGAGAATAAAGAATACAGGAAGGATGACAAACTCCCTGACCCAGACCCTCGTTATTTTTCATTCCTGTATGAAAAAGTAATGAACGATACGGATTTCAGTGCGCATTATCCCTGTTTGGAATCATCTTTCACAAAGTACGAACGAGTTGGAACAAGATTATACATTTATAATCGTATTGATTACGCGTATTGGAACACCATACAAAATGGTGACGTAGAAGAGTAATTTCTAATGCTACAACGTTTTTAACGTTCATTTTGACTAGATAACGTCACTTATTTACATGGTATCAATTGACAATTGATGCTATGGGACGTACGCACAAGCGCAGACGGCATATGACATATTTCTTATGCATGTTTTAACGTTGTTTTCTGTCAGTTTCTTTAGAATGGAGATAACAATATGGATTCTAAGCTCCGATTGCATCAATTTGGGATTTGGTGGTCGCAAATACCCGTTTACTGTATCCGCTAACGCGTCGCCAGTAAACTTAATTTGCGACCATCAAATCCCCAACTGATGCCATCGGAGCTTAAAATACAATACAGTTATCTCCTAAGTAGTAAGATTCCCAGTGTATGGTCCCATGGGCTGGGCATATCCCCCTCCCCTCTGAGGGTCACAAAAACTAGTTACAAAGCCAAACAAGTATAAAGTCAAATGTGTTGAAATTTGTTTCAGCGGCATGTAAAAAGTAAGATAAAAAAGGTTACTGAACTCAAATGGCTAAATCAAAAGCTCAAACACATCAAAAGAACGGATAACAACTGTCATATACCTGACTTGGTACAGACGTTTGCTTATGTAGAAAATGGTGGATTTAACCTGGTTTTATAGCTAGCTAAACCTGTCACTTATTTAGTCGCATCAAATTCCAGTATACTGACAACGATTGGTGATCAAAACAAATTAACATATAAGGTAAAAATGTTTAAAATACAGCAGTCAACATTTTTTTTTAATCTTTTATTTAATCACTAAAAAAAGACCAAACAAATATATAACAAAGAAGCACAAAATGACATAAAGACATATAAAGGCAATTTACTAGTAAGCTGTCGTAGAAATCAGAAATGGAATTTTGTATTACTTCAAGGTTTTATGCTTGAATTCGTGAATTGAGACGAACGATTGTCACATGACAAGAGGAAGCAAACCCACTACCGTGATACAAAAAAGTATTAATTAATCATTGATTGTGGCTCTGACTGTGAACATATATTGAATTAATACAAGAGGAAGTTTATTGGGTATATTAAAAGTATGTATATTTCAATTGAATACTTAGGCAAAAAGGTCAAGGTTTGCCAATGAGAGTTGAAACCTTAGTTTAGAAAAAAGATTTACTTGTCTTCGCGCCTTCCAAACTTATTTTTTATTTTTTTTTATTATGCAGTTTAACACAGATGTCTTATGTACTAGTAGGTTCAAACACACTTTATTCAGATCTGATGCCAGTGTAAGGCCGTACTTCTGTCTACAGACAAGTCAAGTTATAAGAAAAACAAATTGTTTTCCTCTTTAAGACTTTAATGATATTATTATATTAATATTTTTCTCCTAAAATTATAAACTGGTTTTTTTTATGTCACGAATATTCATATATGTGATTGGCAGGTAATAACTTATATTGAGGATGAAGTAAACATTTTTTAGTGACTATAGTTCTTATGTTTTCCCACTAAATTTAGGTCCAATTAAAACCTGGGTATAAACATTTTGAAATCTTAATTTTAAATGTAGGCATTTTGTTAAAATGTATTCGTTAAGATAATTCTCACATGTCTAAACAAATATCATTAATGTAAATATGTAGTGCGGTTAATTTTCTTCCGATGCATTTAACAAAAAAGACAACATGTTTTTTTATTCAAATTCACCACAATATTAGTATTTTCAAACAAATTACTATGCAAATTATTTATCATGTTAATAATTGTTTTACCTTTTAAATAATTAGAGTTGAAAACAACAAGTGGCATGTTGCACACGTTAAAATGTAGTCGGGCAGATGGAATTGATAACGAATGCATGTTTTAAGCTGGCTTTCAGTGGAATATATACAGGAAAGGAAGATTGATTTAAGAGAAATAACTGTCAAATCCAGTAAGTATAGAGTGGAAGGTGACATTAAAACATACACCTCTCTGTCAATATCTAAATTAAAATTTATAGGTCTGAAATCATGACTTATTTGAATATTAATATTGGTTTTATCATCTGACTTTTGTCTTATCAAGAGAGGACCACCTATACATGAGTTTGTTTCTTCTTGTAGGATTATATCATGCAATTCAGATGGATTAACCTGGACTGTGCATTTATCTGCCTGATTATCATTGTTGGAAATTATTACTGTTTTGCGGGTGGTAAGATTAAATAATTATCATATTATTATCTTTAAATCTTTAACAAGCTTTTAATTAGTTAAGTTGGATCTCTTCATTAATCGCTGTTTTTAGAATGAACACTGTCGATTGTTTTGTAAATTGCACGGACTTATCGGAAATTGTGAAATATCATAAGTTTATGACATATACAATATAAATGAAGCTTTTAAATAAAGGACACCGAATTTAAAGCTTATATAACTCAGAAACACAGGGAATATGTAAAACCGCAAATGAAAAAAGGACAATTAAATAAGAGACTATTTGCAAGTGATACTATGTCTGGCTAAGTTAATGCCTTTGTTGATGTAATTTTAAATAAAGACAACAATAATATTCCGCTGTTCAAAAGTCATAAATCCATTGAGAGAAAACAAATCTGGGTAGCAAACTAAAACCGAAGGAATCAGATAAAATATTTTTAAATAACAATTCTTTATCTTCTCTTTCTTCGTACATTTTTTTTCGTTGTTGTTTTACCTGTAACCGTATTTCTTTGGCGTAATTATTTCTTCTTCAATTTATATTCATGAATTATTATTTTAAACGTATGGACAGCACGATAAGACAAGGATGTCCTGTTTATCCTACTTTTTTATTGATATTTTAAAATGCACAATAAAAGATATTTGGCGTCAAAAAGCTAAACCTAACTTTATACTTCAATGCTGTTTTTGTATCTTTGTATTTTGGTTGATTTTAAAACTCTTTTCAATGAATAGATCTACAAAAAGATAGCATATGAGTTTTAACCACAAGAAACAAATCCGTATACATATTTTTAAACATGTATTGTATTTTCTATAAGAGTTTTACATTATATTATATTTTGAACGCATACATAATCTTTGTAACATTTTTTAACCTCAAATTGAAAACAGTATAGTGAAGAATTAATAATTTGTTCAATCATTAATGAAAGTAAAAAGTGAAATACAAATTATCTTAAGCAGCCAGTATGCTTCAATTTTGTCAAAACAAACTAAAACACAACGGTGATTGATTATACACTTGTAAGTGAATAATTCGACCTCGTTGAATCCGTATCATGTGAACTTCCATTTAATGCCGTGGCTAGAGATGGATAACGCATACATTATATGTGTTCGGTTATTCAAAAGGAAGAGAATGTCAACATTAAAAGTAAATCAAAGATAAAACATTTGAAATTGATTGATTCCATCCACATAAACTTATTTTTATACAGGTAAAAACGATGATTAACATATATATTCAGCCTATAATATTAAATTAAACTGATCTAGAAAAATCGCTATTATTTATATCTGTATTTATGTTTACATCTCTTATATGACTGTCGATAGTTGATAAGATGGCGTCTAGCCTAAAATACAACCAAAAATCATGCATATTTTTTTAGCCTTGCCTTGTAAATTGTTTGTTTCAGATTTTTTATAATATGGATTTCCGTTTTAGTTTTTTGTATGTATGAGAATTTGAGTCAAGTCGACGAACATGTATTTGACAGCCTATGCCCCTTTAATATCTGGGTTTTTTTCCCTTTTTGGTAATATTGTCTACAATTTGATTTTGTGCTCTTGGGGACTTCCACGTTTTTTGTTTTATTTAATTTGAAGTTAGATATTTTTGTTAATACCCTTTTTACTATACCTATGAAGTAGAAATTTTAAACCTGAATTGTTTGGAACCATATTTTATCAAGTATGTCTTCCTTATAACAGTGTTATTGTCTCAGTTGATACCATTAACTTCGACAAAGCTTAAAATCAAACAGTAACAACACAAATTCAAAACAAACGAATAAAGTATACACAGTTGTATCCTGCAAGCATATTTCTTATGATGTTTTTTCTTCACTTGTCATAACTGTGGTTATTTTACGACGTAGGAGTGTTTGGGCACTTTGAAATTATCATCTAAATTTATTTACGCAAGATTGTAGTGCGTCACGAAAAAGGATGAACATGCTTTAGGACGTCACAAAGAGGGTTTGGCTGAATATCTTTTTAAAAAGCTGTAGGGAAACACAATAACATCACCGTATCTGGTACCGTTCGCCATTTTCTCTGTTTTTTTCCATAAGTTTTCTTTATAGTTTAACTGTTGTCTCGTGTGGATTATTCTCAGACAACGCGCGCAGCTATGTTATCATATTTATTTGTAACTCGCCATTGTTCTTTTAATCAAAATTTAACCGAACAGTTGACTCGATTTAATTGTCAAAAGTATTTTATGCTAATGTTGCGGTAATGTCATTATTTTTAATCATACATATGGAGTTGCAAACAATGTTACGGTTATCATCTTTCTTTTTAGAATTACATTTCGTGATAGTAAACATGATTACCTAGACAACATCTCCATAATTTATTTCTGCTGGCTTTATATTTTGGAATAAGCTTAATGTTGCATAATTACATTAATGCTACCAACTATACTGTACCAAATACGCATTTCGATATTTAATGTCTCCTCTTAAGTCAATTGTTACAATAAATGCAAATGCATTTTCACATTCGCCACAAAATCAACACCTTTGCCATAGTGTCAGCATACTTCTACTTCGTGACATTCTTAAGGTGATATAAACATACATATTTGACAAGTGTAATTAGAAATATTTTTAAAATGTTAATTTGTATTCTCCTCTTGGTTGACACATATATAAATAATCATATAATGGTTTTTTTTTGTAATATGTCAAAAGTAATGATTGTTACACTAAACGAATGAACTTTTATTTTACTGTTTTATTAAAGAATAAATATTTGTCAATGGTTGTCTTGTGTTAGTCCTTTTTTTATTATAAATTATAAACAAAGAAGCATGTATATGTTTCGTTCCAAAATATTACGAATGAAATAAATCCATCCCATGTTAATTTGTATTTACAAGCAAATATGTATGAAGTCAAACTTTAAAAAAAAACCTGAATATTCAAAACGGATAGTCCCATATCAAAGCGCGAAATCAAAAGATCAAACACATCAAAAGAATAAACAACAGCTGTAATATTCTTGAGCTGGTATATGCATTTTTTTATATTAAAAACGATGGATTAAAACTGGTTTTTATAGCAAGCTAAACCTCTCAATTGTGTAACAGTCGGTATAAAATTCCATTATATTGACAACGATGTGTGAACAAAGCAAACAGAGATAATGAGTAAAAATGTATAGAATAGCTAATCAAAGAATTTTAAATATAGACAAATATTCGACGATAGACCGAACAGCACATACATTGTCAAATGCGCGTAGCGCATGACTTGATTATCACTGGTGTTTGGTCACGAATTCAATATGTCTTTCTTTGGGAATTTTTTTACTAGTTATTCTTTTTTGATGTAATGAAAAAAAGAATGTAAAAAGTATATCCTTTACTATTCACATTAGTTTTGATGTGACGATATCGACATACCTTGATAGCAACTATTGTTGTATGACTTCAGAAGAGTTCAAAAACCGCATAAATTATTTCACATGTCAAATTATCGGTTTTTGTTTCACTAGGAAATAACAGTATTCATTGCAACCAATTTAAAATAATAATAATAATAATAATAATAATAATAATAATAATAATAATAATAATAATAATAATAATAATAATAGTACTTATTAAGAAAAGCTAAGATGTTATACATGAACACATTGTTTTATATAAAACAAAATACCATGGAACATATTATGTTTATCATGTCAAGGTAAGGGAGTATGTTTTAAACTATGCACACTTTAAATAAATTACGGAATCTCACCATGAATTACAACAAGAGGCTCTAATAGTGGCCGATATCCTTATTAATGTACTTTCAATTTTGTTTTTTAAAACTGAAGTAATCAGTTTTTGATGAGACTGCTTTTGTGATCTTTTTAGTTTATATGTATTAAAGGATTTTAATTTGTATATGCGAGCCAACAATACAGCAAGCGAAACAAAGTTTTCGGATATTACATATTTGGGATTTCATTTCAAGTCGTTGTTTTATGTTTGTTTTTAATCGATATTTTCAAGTAGAAAACATTTCGTATCCGGTTCCGGACCCATTTATATTTATATCTTTTTCTACAATTTGCTTTAATGCGACGTAATCGACATATCTTGACAACACCTATTGTTGTATGACTTCAGAAGAGTTAAAAGACCGCAACTATTTCAAACTTGAACCTATCGGTTTTTGTTTCACTTGCAAAACACGATAATTCATTTTACTAACTTAATAATAGATATCTTTATTTAATGTACTTGGATTTAAAACTGAATTTTCAAAAATTGAAGTAATCAGTTTTTCAATGCTCCTCAACTTCATATTTGTTCGGCTTCCTAACTATTTTGATCTGAGCGTCATGAAATGTTTTATCTAGACGAAAAGCACGTGTAGCTAATCAATTTATAAGCCTGGTACCTTTGATAACTATTTTATTTGATGAGATTGCGTTTGTGGTCTTTTTTGTAAATAATTCATGTATTAAACGTCTATGAATATAGGATTTTAATTTTATATGCGATCAACTTTGAAGTGAAACAAAATGTTTGGATATCACATATTTTGGATCTCATTATCTTCTTTAACTTGTAATTGTGCTGACTTGAATTATCATTGATATGATCATATTTAAAAATAGGAATTTTGGTCCTCAATGCTCTTTATATTCGTACTTTATAGTTTATTCGTCCTTTTTTTTAACTGTTTGGATTCGAGCGTCACTGATGAGTCTTTTGAAAACGAAACGCTCGTCTGGCGTAAATACAAAATATAATCCTGGTATCTATGATGAGTTTATTTGTTTCATTCACAATACAAGTCGTGTTTTTTGTTTGTTTCAATTGAAAAAAACTCTTTCGTATCCGGTCACGAATTGCTTACTATTTTCTCAAACCCACTGAGATACGAGTGTTTTGAAAGGAAAGTTTTAAACCAAAAACAATTTAAAAATTTGTAAAAGCTATTTAAATATATGTCCCTGTTTTCATTATACTATGTTACTGAAACTTACGGAAATATCATTTTGAATTCATATCGATTTCAGAACACGTGAAACTCAGTGAAAATAAACTTTATTAATTGATTTCGTGCATTTAGATTAACGTCCAACAAGAACTCTCGACATCCCCGCATAAAAACCCTAAAAAAATGAAATCCATTAATGAACAAGAAGTTGAACTTATGTAGAGCTTTAAAGGAATCATGCACTAAACAATATCCAAATCCATCTGATGCCTTATGGAGTTGTAACCTTAGTTCAGTAAATAAAAAAGATTTTACATTCAATATATGTAATAAAAAAGGTGAATGCTAATTCATATAGATTTTATTTAGGAATAACTAAATTTTACTTTAGTTTTTATGAATCGAATTGACATAATCAGTATTTATCAAATTATTCATACTTTTGTTAATCATCTACTGTGGTTTAGAATTTCAAATTTATTCATTAGCATTACTTATTTTGATGTAAGACAATTTCTTATTAGCATGATTCGGTTAATAATTGAATTGAACGAGATACTATCTAGCTTGTACAAGGGAAGGAAGATAAGTTCAAGAAGTGCATTCTATACCTAAATGCTTAATTTTTAGGAAATATTTCCTGTCGTTTTATATTTTATGTTGCAATTAATCATTATAGATTATTACATATCAATTAAATATACAATTAGTAGCTAACAAGATATGAATTAGACACATTGTCGGTCAATTGTAATTAATACTTATATGTATTACATAATATTGACAGTGTCTGACCTAATTTATTATGCTATGATTTGTATAAGACAGCGCTGTGTATAAAGCTCGAACTGTACTTGATTATAACAATAAGTATGAAAGGAAAGGTCATTATTAATTACTTTACCAAATCGTTACTTTGAAAGTTTTTTGTAAACCAACAAATGCCTTGATTCAAGAAGTTTCATAAACGACTAGATAGTACGATATCTTTCTGTTAATGAAGCATCTAAAATTAACTCCAAACATTCACTAAAATCGTTGATGTCAATAAAGTCATTTCAATTTTGACAAATTACAGTATATCAATCATTATGTAAATAAATTTATCCTGATTACATTACAAAGAAAACGAAACTACGCTGTATTTTTCTGATGATAAACAGTTACATTTCTTTAGAGAAAGCAGGGATCTTAGACATTTAGAGTACACACAACAACTTCGTTAGTTTCAACTTATACCTTTAACTATTTTGAACGCATGACGGTTGGTGCATGTTAAGCAATATATACGTCAAATGACTATAGTTTTAGGAAGGTGTATATCTATTTCTACATTAACTTCTGATATACAGAGGTCGGTAAGAGAGAGAGGAAAGATACCAGAAGGACATTCAAAGTTTCAAACTGACAACGTCATGGCAAAAATAAAAAGACAAACAGACAAACAATAGTACACAATGCACAACATAGAAATCTGAAGACTAAGCACCAACAACGCCATCCAAACCTAGCGGTGATCGGTTAAAAGTAAAATCATAAAAATACTGAAGTCCGGGTAAAATTCAAAACGGAAAGTTCCTAATCAAAATGCAAAATCAAAGCTCAAACACTCTAACATTTGTCACTGGAATTGATCTTATAGTTTTCTTGTTACCTATCATTGTATAAGATATTTCATGATCGCTTTCAATACAATGAATGTCTTCTGGACTGTTGCCTTCATGTTTTGGATCTTTAAACGATCTTAACATTTGTATAAAAAGCATTTTAAATGTATGAAAAGCTAAAAATTTAAAGGGGAAAATCTTGTGATTCGAAATTGACTTTATTTGTGTCTATCAGGTGTTTACATAATGATGTTATATATTCTTAAAAAAGTAAAAAAGGATGAGAAGATGAAGAGCATAAAGTACCAGAAACTCCAAAGTTTTTTTTTAAACACAACTGAGGTTATTCTATTCCTCTGGAAGTAAATCCTCAATATTGTGTTCAACTAATGTATTGGTGACACTCTCAAAATGAGTAAATAAATGACTGATTGGAATTCTAGAAAAAAAATTAGCAGCCTGCCGTTGATAAAACCCCCCTCCAGCCTTGTTATACCTCGATCCTTACTTATTAATAACAGTATTTGTTTTCCTCCGTTGACTTTTGACTTTAATTTTTCATCTCTCATTGTAATGTTGGTTTTTTTCTGCGTAATTTTAATGCGTGACATTTTTAAATGTAGATACCTTTGAATAGATAGTTAGAGGGAAGAGTTATCGGTTTCATAATTTCAAAACTGTTACGTATTATAATTAACAAGGTAACTGGTGACAGATTCGTTTTCCTCTAATTAAATCCGCATAAACATCAAACAATAAATTTAAAGGTCAATATCTTATGCAAGTTCAAGTAATAAGGAAGAATTACCAGAAATAAAAATAATAAGTGGGATAAACGAATTGTCTTATTACCATGAACTTAATATTTATTATGTTTTTCTATATTTAAATACGCTTCGTTCGAACGAACATAAATTACTTTTGTATAATACTACATAATTTCTGTATATCAAATAAACTCATCATAGATACCAGGAATATAATTTAATATTTACGCCAGACGCGCGTTTCGTCTACAAAGGACTCATCAGTGACGCTCGAATCAAAAATGTTATAAAAGGCCAAATAAAATACGAAGCTGAAGAGCATTGAGGAATAAAAATTCCTAAAATTTTTGCCAAATACAGCTAAGATAATCTTTTTCTGAGGTAGCTAGAAAAGCCTTAGTTTTTCAAAAATTCTAATTTTTGTTAACAGTTAATTTATAATTATGAACATATCAATGATAACTCCAGACAACACAGAAGTGCTGACTACTGGGCTGGTGGTACCCTCGGGGAAATAAATCTCCACCAGCAGTGGCATCGACCCAGTTGTTGCAAAAAGACTCATCAGCAACTGTCCCATCTGTTTCTTACCGTATTCATCTATATAAAAATACTAAAACGCTAGTTTTATATCTATTCGACCACAATGACCATTGTCTTTAATTTAGCATTGCACTATCAAATGATAATATGCTTTATAATTGTAAATCAAAGTCTACAGATATATATAATATGTGAAATAAGTCATCAGTTGAAATACATGAATAAATATTAATTATTCTGATATCTTTCTTACAGATTCCGGAGAGACAAACAATCAGGTTCAACCTGACAATGTACAAGATGGACATGAACTAAATGCAGACTCAACTGTAGGTGATGTTCCGTCTACCAACCCAACAGTAGCTGCAGAACATGACAACGGATTCGAACTGAATCCAACTACACATGATGATTCAGTCGATGTTCCGTCTGTCTCACATGGAGACAATCCAAATACTGACCAAGTTCAGGCGGACACTGATGCTTTGGATAATGGTAATACAGCCGATGAAAGGGAACATGGTTTCACAGGTGAGGGTTCAAATGACAATAATGCAAATACAGATATTGAATCAGGTAATACAATAATCAGAAATTCTAACATTCAAGGTGGTAGAACTAATGACAATAACGACCAAACTGGTTCACAAACTGGCATCGATAATGTTGATTTATCAACTGGTAGATCAAATGATGGAAACAACTTCCGGTCAGCAGAACCGATAAAAACAGAGAAATCAAATGACGATGGTTATGGGGCCAACTCAGATGATGTTAAAGGAGATGTATCACTAAAGGATGATTTGAAAGTAGCTGATGGTGTCAGTTCAAAAAGTGATGTGTCTGATAATACCGCGTCTGATTCCTCAGATGAGGCAGTGGATGGTACCAACCATAGACAGGATAATTCAAATGGAAATTCAAACAGTAATGACATTGCTGATAATAATGAAAATGATTTCTTTAAAGAGAAGGAAAACCTAGTAAGTGATAGAACACACGAGATAGACTCAATGTCTAACACGTTTGAAAACGCTGTTAGTGATGAAGCGTCTGACAGAATGGGCGAAATGATGGAAACATTTCAGGAAGGTCAAGACAACTACAAGAATCAAGAACATTCAAACCATAAGACTTTCAATTTATATGATGACTCGGATCAAAATTTATTTGCTGTTTATGGAAAATTGCATGTTGATAAAAAGAAGAACAAAAATGACCAACAACTTTCGGAAAATAGTGAAAGTACAGAAGAGCTACAGGATAGTAATATTAATATACATAATTTTGAAGGTGAACATGTTCTAGGAAAGAGCCAGGTCAAGATGTTATTTAATTGGAATAAAAAAAATCTGAGCAAAGGTAAAAATGAAACTGATAACATGTACTGGACGTACGGGAATGTTAACTCTAAAGATGTTGGTGACGATTCACAAACTATAAATCCGCTAAGGACTATTTTAAGACAAGATAACTCAGATTCATCCGATAGTAGTGAAAATAATCGGAGAAAGAAGAACAACTATAGTTCTAATATACGTTTAGACAAAAGTAGTGAGGATTCAAGTGACTCCAGTGAAAAATCGAGAAATAAAAAAATACGACGAAGGAAGAAAAGCTGTAAGTTAATTTTCTTCTATATATACAATAAATCTTCACTGTCGGTAATAAAAAATTTATTTGTACGAACTTTAAAAACAGGACGTTTAAAAAGCGAGAGTCTCCGATCTTTTCGATGTGTTACCGATTCATTTTATATTTTCCGACAATATACATTTATTGTTTTTAACCTGCAATGACATCAGGCACTTTAAAGTCATATGGAATTCCAATTTAAAAAAAAAGTTGAATACATTTTATATACTCGAATGGTTAAGTTTAACCATGAAACAAGAGGACGTTAAACAAAATATTTTCTATTATCAAAATCAAAATCTTAAATGTACTGCAATTGAATTATTGTCTTCCAGTACACTTATTCGCAGATATTTCCAGTATGCTGTAGTTTTACTGCAACCTCTCGTTTTCTAAATGAAAAATTTCTGTTAAACGATTTATACAAACACTAACATATATTTGAAACATAATATTCCAGAGAGCTAATTGCTGCATCTATCATCTAATTATAATCCAGCTTCGCATTCTAACCATATCTTAACCAGAGTGTCTAAGAGCAAAAAACATTAAGTTTTAAAGATATTTTTTTTCTGTTCTGTTGTCTTGTGGCAAGCTGGTCCATAGTAAGTCATTTAGAAAAAGTTACTGTACGCTAAATTAGAGACAATAGGGGTTACCAATGTTTGAATCGCATAAAAAAATAAGGAAAAACACAAAAGCTGTGTACGTCGCACGAACTCAAAAAGGAGCGAGTAACATTAGTAGACAGGATCTCCTGCTATGCAATCATCGTTGCCGCCATGCAAACTCACACTCTGTCGATTTTTTAAAACGTTTTTCCACTTTCTGGAAACTGACAAGCACAACACATATTCTTTATATAAAGTGTTAAACGAAACCCTTCACAAAGAAAATCACATAAATGTATGATATCAATCGGCAAAATGCATATTCAGAGCAGGTACATGTTAATGTCATGTTCCCATTTTCAGAACAATAACACGATGAGTTAGAAATATTGCGACATATCATTCTTAGTTCTACCCACTAAATCGGAGAATTTATCCCTGAATGACACATGTCAAGTTAGATACACTCTACTTCATATTCTTAAGTATTTTGTTCGACCTCATTACTGATCGAAACCACGATCTTTTACATTCTAGATATCAGTGGTTAATTGCGTATAGAAATTATGGGTTGTTACATGTGATTATTTATCCGAAGCACGAAACAGGTGTACGTATAAGCGAGTTAAGAGTAGCATGTTCTTAAAAATAAAGTATTTGGCAGTATAATCCTGATTTGTGGTAGAAGTGATACCAGGTGGTCTATAGTCAAAACAAATCACCGATTCGTTAACGTCAGCGCCTGTTCATATGATATGAATATGGAAACTGTTCGTATTGTTGTCTTCGTAATGCCAATAGAATACCTACTGACCAAAAACCAGAAACAGCATCGGATAACACCATTTTAAGTATCTGTGATTTTATTATTTTACAGTGATGAAATTTTCCAAACTTATCATACTCCGTTTTAAGGTTTGTTTTTCAATTACACATGATTTATTATGATTTCAGCTTGCAAAAATATTGATGTCATATTTGTGGTTGACTCTTCAGATGATGTTTCAGAAACTGAGTTCAGATATATCAAACAAACTCTTATCAAAATTTCAAAAATGCTTCAAGATTATAGACATTCAAGGATGGGGGTTGTTTCATACGGAACAAGAATTTCAGACGTGATACATTTATCAAGTAATGCGTCTGTTATGTCAAGATCAATACAAATGTTAAAAGCCTCTGGAGGATCTAATAAACCATATTTAGGTATACTTGCTGGTCGAGCCTCGTTTTCAGATGACATATCAGACAGCACAAATAAGATTATAGTCTTTATTGCAAGTGGTTTGCAACAATACACAAAGCCAACATCACAACAGGCAAAAATGGCGAGGGAGGAGGGAATAAATGTAATGACAATAGGATTTGGCGATGGAGCGGTCAGACATGATCTCGAAGAAGTAGCATCAAGACGAAGTATGGTTTATATATATGACAGAGCCGCTAAAATTTACAAAAATGCAGATAAACTACCTTTGTATATGTGTAAAGGTAATTATAATTATTGATTGTATTAATATATTTTCACTTATCTTTTTTTCGCATGCAATTTTAATAATGAATGTACCGATTCGATTTATTAACGGTGAAAAGCATCTCCAAATCAAACGACTCGAATTTTATAAGCCAGATAAAAGTTTTAAATATTTTTAGGTGATTATTAAAAAATTAACCCACAAAAACATCAGGAGGTACGATGTTGATCTACTACTGAGGGACAGTAAAAGCAAAATGAGTAGCTAGTTTTAATAAAAGTATTTCTGACAGAAGGACAAATAGAATGTAGTTAAAAAAAATATCGGGTATAACTACTACATTTTAAATTTTGTAAACAAATTTATTAGTTTGACTGCTATAACTCAAGATTGTTTTTCACAAACTGAGAAAAAATTATGTTTACATCTGAGATTTGAGAAAGTCTATAGAAAGTCACCTTCCTGAATCTTTGATGCAATTTGTGTCAAAAAATATTCATAAAATATTAGCATTTTTTTTAAAATACAGAGTTATGCAGTTTTGTTTTATGGAGGAAAATATATATATATAAAAACATGAATACAGTCCTCTCATAATAAGCCACTAACCGTATAAAAACTTAAACGAATATGCATTTTGAAATCTAGCTATTAAAAAATAAAATATATTATAAATCTAAATAAAAAAAAAAAGATATGGTATGATTGTCACGGAGACAATTATCCACAAAAGACCAACATGACACAAAAAGGAGTATGTCCAGTAAGGACCGATTTTGGCGGCCATGCAGGGGTCTTACTGGACTTACTCCTTTAATTTACAACAATCGGTCACTGTACGGCCTTCGACAATACCGCATAGTCAGTTATAAATGTCCCCGTTATTACAAACGGAATAAAATTCAACCGGTAAAACTAACGGCCTAATTTTTGTACAAAATAATGAACGAAAAACAAATATAGTACACAGCAACACACGAAAACCACAAAATTACTCTATCTATATAAATTCCAGCAGCAAAACGAAGAACCAGAAATGATAAAAGTAACAGAACGGAGAGGAATAGCAGTTCAGAAGAAAGTGACGAATACAACGGCAGTGGAAGTGAAAGTGGCGTAAACTCAAGACATGCTAGCTATCGTAGTATGGACACTAGCACAAGCGAAGAATTTTACGACAAAGATGAAGGAAGTGGCTCTGGAAGTGACAAAGGCTCTTATAACGAAAGTGACGAATGGTATGAGAGCAGTGGTGACGAAAGTGACATGTTGGAAAAATCAGACGAGAATGACAATTCTGGAAATAGCAGCGATGATGAAAATTCTAATTCTAGAGACAAGTCTGATAAGAAAAGTGGAAGTGCATCTAGTGATGAAAGCGATAAATCTGAAAACAACAAGGATATCGATGCCTCATCCAGCGATGAAATTGATAACTCTAATGAAAACAGCGATGATGGAATAGACTCAAGTAGCAGTGATGAAAGCAGTGATAGTGATGAGAGTAACGCTGGTTCCTCTGACAGTTCTAATAATAGTAATGATGCAGACACTAGTTCGTCCGACAGTTCTAATAATAGCGATGATAGTGACACTAGTTCTGCAGACAACTCTTATATTAGCAATGATAGTGACACTAGTTCTGCAGACAACTCTAATAATAGCAATGACGGTGACGATAGCTCTTCCGATAGCTCTAATAGTAGCAATGATGGTGACGCTAGTTCTTCCGATAGCTCTAATAGTAGCAATGATGATGACGATAGTTCTTCCGATAGCTCTGATTCGGCAGAAAGATGGAAAGCATCAGACTCAGATGAAGCTGAAGCTGATCGATCGCTTTTGCGGAATAAACCCGAAGGTAATAAAGTCATATTTTTTATGATGAACTTCATAAATGGTATTGTTAACTTTTTGGTCCTTAATACTCTTTAACTTCTTTTATTATTTGGCCATTTTAACTATTTTTAAGTCGCGTGTAATTTATGAGTCTTTTGTAGAAGAAACACGCGTCTGGCGTACAACACTTTATTTGGGTATATATGATGAGTTTATTTAAGGAAATACCGAACAATTTTAAACTGCATAGTCGATTTACAATAAACGGCAGTTTTGATTCCACTCAACTTCTGAAACTCATGCGTGTATTTAGAATTAAGAATTACTACCACAATGAATAATGCAATTAAAATATTAAATGAGATGTTTTATTATTTGCAAAACATCTACGGTCGTCATTTGTTGGAATTAGTTCTGAATTTACGAAGTTTGCATGATTTAACTTTTCAACATGTATATATCGTACAAATGTCAATCTTTTTAAAACAGAAGTCTCAACATATACGTGTTTATACACGAGTACAGTTAAACAAGCTTAAAGCTTATATTGTATCGAGTAATACGAATTAAAACTTCAAATTTGGTATATTTGTCTTTTGCTTTTTCTATCATAGAGTTGCTTTCTTTTCATTAATGTTAACCCGATATTCTATTCATATCTTTAAACTCACGATCTATTTGTCATACATGTATTCATTGGCATGTGTAACCCGATAAAAAATAATTTTTTTTTAATGTTTTAAAATTTTAATATAATTTATTGGGATCAAACTTAATATCGTCAGGATGTTTTGTTAACATGACAGAACCGACACATGTGATAGTTTTACTATATAAGCATAATGACAGGTACTTGAGGTCCGAATATCCTTCTGGTACCCCTGAGTGGGAGTATTCCGAATAACATGAATAACACACATACAGTTTAATTTTGAGTATATCTTTGTTCAAACTTATATTTATTTTTTTTGTCTTAGACTATAAGTTTGAGACACCACTTTGAGATATATGCCGGTCGTTTGATATGTATATTTTAACTAAAACAATGTAAAATGATGTCTGCCAGTAACTTCAACATATATTCCAAGTGAAAACAAATAAACACTTATATAAAAAAACAAATGTGAATGATTAAGACGAGTGGTGTCATTCGCGGTTCTCTGACACAGGGGGGCACCAAAAGGATGTCCTGTCATCAAGTACCTGTGGACATAATTAATAAATTTTGATTCAATACCTCGTTCAAAGTGTTGTATAGCACATTTATATAACATGTTTCATATAGAGCTACATTTTGATCAGAGACTCTCCTTTTTGAATTTCTCTTGGAGTTAAGTATTTTTGTGATTTTACTTTTTATTTTTCTAGGGCCTGTTTATAAAATGTTAATCGTTCGGTTACTTAATAGTATTATATGGTATTTCTTAAACATGTACTGTCCGACATTTAGTTCATCTTAGTTTTTTTCTATACATATACAATTTGTCACATATATAATTTATGTCGTTGAGTATGGGGTCCTTTATTAATTTCTTCATTCCTAAATATTTAAACCCATTTTCTTTAAAATGTTTTCATTTAACCTTTGTTTGCTGCAGATTTATGTCGCAATTCTAAGATGATTCGAGGAGTTGGATACAAAGTACACCCAACACACTGCGATAAGTTTATCCAATGTTATTTTGATGGATTTGGTAATACACGAGCATCACTAAAGACGTGTCCATTCGGAGAGTATTGGGATCAACATAATGTTGCTTGTGTTGATGCGCAAATGGCTAATTGTCCAAATGGTAATACATACAAAAAACATTTAGCCATAGTTTTGATGGTATCATGGACGTATGGTTTATGTTTGTCATTTACAATTACCAGAAGCCTTTAAACACTGATTTCGAAACCGGCTCGTGGCAAATGTGTTCGATTCCTATCTTAATGGGTTTTAAATGAAAGCTACCTTAGAAATAACTATTACAAATATAACATAAAAAGTTAATTTAATAAGATTGTTTTTTTGTTATTGAACATTAAAAATAGTGAAAATATAGGACTGTATGAATGCAAAAGAAAAAGGTAAACATTAACGATTCAAAGATGTGTGTTGGGGGAGGATTTCTGGACCTGGTGTAGTTTCATAATTTCTACTGGGATCCAAATGGTCTCTCCCTTAATTGAAAAAATTCTCTCCTTGAAAAAAATGAATGTCTACAAAACTTTAAACTTGCAAAATTTGTCAATTACATTTTAAATCTCGAACAACCTTTCGTAAATGTATTTTTAAGAATGTTATATTCTTTTCCTGTTTTATGTAAATCATTTTTGACCTTTTCTGTTTCATTTTTGGGAATCATGCCTAAAGATTATTATAACATCATGAAAACATAATCAAAATCCTATTATACTGTCGAAATATATGGGTTATGCCCAACCGGAAAGGGATCAATTTAACACTTCAATGTTATATTCACTAGCAATTAACACGATGCTGTTAATTGATTATTATTGTTTACAATTTATTAACCTTATGTCGTTTTATTTTTAAAATTCCTTTGTGTTAAAGTAATAAATGTACGAACTTCGTAATTGCTATAAAAAATTATAACAACAATTATAATTTATTTACGTTTTAATAATGACGCAGTTCATGACCGCAATTAAATTGACTAATAAAATATTAGTAATCAAAATTGTTAGAACCACTATATTTTAACATCTTTCTTCTAAAAATAGTTTTTATTATCCCGTTACATCATTTAAATCAAACATACATACAAATTATGTTTTACAAATGATTTTATTGACTCTTTGACGATCTGTTATCCAACAAGACAGTATTACTATAAAATATCATAGAATTTGTCCAACTATTTCGAAAAGCCTATCTTCATAACATTCCTGAAATTCTTGTGTATCTATTTGTTGGAATAGGAGGATATGTTTTACTCATGAGTGAAAAAAGACAGAATAAAAAACGTTACTTAAAAAACTGAACAATAACCAGACACAAATCCCCCTGCGAAATAAAGGAAATGATATCAGGTGACCCGGAAGGGTCAGCAGATCCTGCTCCACATAAAACATCCGTCTTGTTACTCATGAACAGAGAGGTTTATAAAGATTCAAAATAAAAATAATAAACCCTTGGATTTGTATAATATCTCTTATTTATAGTATGAATCAATAAAATTGAACATGGAAATGGAGGAATGTGTCACAGAAATAAAAGCCGAAGTCCACCTGTGGGTCTTTATTGCAGCGAGAAACTCCTGCACCCGGAGTCGTACATCAGCTGGCCCCTAAACAAAAGTGTATACTAGAATAGTAATAATGGATGTCATACTAAACTCCGAAATATACTCAAGAAACTAAAATTAAAAATCATAGTAATAATGGATGTCATACTAAAATCCGAAATATACACAAGAAACTAAAATTCAAAATCATAGTAATAATGGATGTCATACTAAACTCCGAAATATACACAAGAAACTAAAATTAAAAATCATTCAAGACTAACAAAGGCCAGAGGCTCCTCACATGCGCAAAAATGCAGCGGGGTTAGACATGTTTAGTGAGATCTCATTCCTCCCCCTATACCTCTAGCCAATGTAGAATAAAGAAACATATATCAATACGCACAGTAAAACTCAGTTTAAAAAAAGTCTGGTGTCAAAATAGGTAACAAAAGAAACTAAACAAAATGACAATGATACATTAATTTACAAAGGACTACTATCAGTTACTGACTACCAGCTCCAGATCCCAATTAACCCATTTATGTCAGCTTATCAAATAAATACCGTAAGGAAATAACTAATACTTCAAACTCAATAAAAGCGGTGTCTGCTTTGCTAAACATTCACTGGTTCAACGCAGTGTAACAAAGAAGACGTCACCAAGAGTTTGATGAAACATGTTTTACGGAAGTGTTAGAAAAGGTTACTCGTGTCTTTGGTCTACAATCAGGCTTTGTCAGTCTTGTATTGTTTTTAATTTTAGTTTCTTGTGTACAATTTGGAGTTTAGTAGGGCGTTCATTATCATTGAACTAGTATATATATTTGTTTTGGGGCTAGCTGAAGGACGCCTCCGGGTGCGGGAATTTCCCGCTGCATTGAAGACCTGTTGGTGACCTTCTGATGTTGTTTGTTCTATAGTCGAGTTTGTTGTCTCTTTGACACATTCCCCATTGCCATTCTCAATTCTATTTGTACCAAAAAAACATGATTGTCCCCTCACCAATTGTGTTCTACGGTCTATATGGTTTATCGACAAGGATTGTTTTTTCTTTCTTGTAATATAAAGTAAAAGAAAAGGTTCTGTTCACGATTCTATGAAACATATCAAGCCACTAGCACAGTAATTCTTTATGAGTAAAGGAAACAAAAATATACACAAAACTCTGAATCCTTTCTTCAAGTAAAACAAAAAATAATTATTCTAAAGACATTCAAAAAATATATATACGTTACATTAATGGTTTCGATGAAAATTGTCACGTCCGCTTTAACATGAGATTCTAATACTGTAAATATAATTCTGATTTTTTTAGATCCATGTAAAGCTTCGGCGCTGTTAACAAGAGCAATTAAAAACAGCTGTCGTTCATACTGGGGCTGTCACAAAGGTCAATCAGTTGTCAACTGTTGTCCACAGAAAATGTCTTATCAGCCTAGAAAGGGGTGTGTTCCCGATCCTGACTGTAAAAGTGAATGTCCCCCAGAAGAGGGACCAGAATATGGTAATTTTTTGCATGCGTTTCTTGAACCTCAATTGGTTCACGCGAAACTAAACGTTTTAGATATCAAATATGTATTTCCTTGGGAGCCTAAAACACATAAATTTTCTTACAATAAAAAGTATCTATCGAAGATACAATTTAACAGGTGGTGGGATGAGAAGGTATTATAAGGCCGATACAGAACAAGAATAAGAGAGCAAAAAGATACAAACTCATCAGTCAAAAACAAATAAACAATGCCATGGCAAAACAAATCCGACAAACAACGAAAGACAAACAGTAAACAAAACACAACAAGGAAAACAAAAAACGCTAAGCCTTTTGTAACGCAAAAACCTTGACAACCCGCAATTGAAGAATCATTTGTGTTTGTTATACTACTGTTCGAAAAGGCCTTTGGCTCCCTCGCCTTCATATAATTACGACCATGCATAAGTCATGTTTACAAAAATATAAAATCACTTTCGTGGCTAGATAATTTTAAAAGACTATCCATGTATTAATGAAATAACTTTATTGAATTGATTCCATGGGCCAATAATCCCGATTTCTCTTAAAATCTTAAGTTAATGTTAAATCAATGGTAAGCATAAGAAATAAATAGTTTTTCATGACGCGCACAAGTACACAGTAACACATAATTCATAATCGATTGCAATTGGTAAACAAGTCTTTTCCAAACTGACAACTATCCAACAGATTATAAATGACGTTGATGAATTTGATTTTTACTAAATCAATTGATTTTATTCGCTGTTATAATTATGATTAAACGCATTCTGTTTTTCTTTATTTTTTCTTTTCATCAGTATTTGTTTATATCATTATTGAAAATTTATAACTACTACGGCAATGTTGTCAATTGCGAAGACATAACGTTTAAAGAACACTCAGATGTATGTGTAAGTCGTGTTGCTTAACCTTTTTTCTGATTAGAGTTTTTTATATAGTTGTCTGTCTGTTTGCATTTTTTATTCGGTCCTTTCGTTGTCTGTATTCTCAACATTTTTTAGTGTATGTTACCTTTATCAAACTTAAAATGCATAATAATCTACGAAACATACCAGTATTCCAGATATACGATTGTATTTTACCAAAATGAATAATGTATAAATCATTTTCCACTTTTGCAGGGACTTGTGATAAGAAACCTTTGTTTGGAAAGCCATATCTGTATAAACAATGGATTGAAAGCGGACACTGGGTGGAGATGCTGTGTGCCCCTGGAACACTGTTCGATGATAATGATTGTGGATGTACAATGAGATCAACACATATGACGTCACTTGGAGTCAGAGCCATAGCAAAAGAAAGTATGTTAATCAATTGTTCACAGATATGAAATGTCTGGATGATAAATGAAGTCGTATTCAGTTTAGAGTGCCTTTTCTATTGATGGCAAATCAGTATAAGTCAGTTAAATTAATGGTTCGGAAGTGTATGGTCCACTGTGCATAATCAACCAATCCATCATCCCTACCCCTCGCTCTTCGATTTTTCTTAATCATGTTAAAATCAATGATCAATTCAAAGTATGGTAAACCGTTAAAAGTTTGTGTACTTTGACAATAAGCAAATACAAGTAAATATCTTTTTGTTTGTAAAAAGGAATGAACAAGTCTGTATTTATAGGATGAAAATGTAATAATACTTCTGCATTTTACACATTTAAATCATCAAAATAGGAATCTACTTTATAAAATTGAGATAGGAAATGGGGGATGTGTCAAAGAGACAACAACCCGACCATAGAACAGACAACAACAGAAGGTCACCAACAGGTCTTCAATGCAGCGAAAAATTCCCGCACCCGGAGGCGTCCTTCAGCTGGCCCCTAAACAAATATATATACTACCTCAGTGATAATGAACACCATACTTAAACTCCAAATTGTACACAAGAAACTAAAATTAAAAATAATACAAGACTAACAAAGACCAGAGGGTCCTGAATTGGGACAGGCACAATAATTCGGCGGGTTTAACATATTTATGAGATCTCAACCCTTATGTTCAGACAAATCGATTTGGGTTTGGATTAAGTTGCCAAAATCAACATTTTTCCGGCAGTGTCGATACCAATTTACAGAATATGGCAGTTGCTTTTCACTTGTTCTGTTGATTGATGGCGTTTTGTAAGTTATTTTCCCAGGCATTGATTACCTTATCAGTATTTGGCAATTTTTGTGGTATTTTGGGTCCTCAATGCTCTTCAATTTCGTACTTGTTTGTTTTTCTAACTTTTTTTATCTGAGCGTGATTGATAAGTCTTGTGCAGACGAAACGCGAGTTTGGTGTATCAAATGATAAGCCTGGTACCTGTGATAACTGTCAATGGTTTCCTCTTTTTTAATTTGCATTGGAGTTCGGTATTTTCGTTCTACTACTTTATTTACTAACGTATGTCGAGTGCCATTTTTATCTTATTTTTCACGGTTTCTCTGATTATGTTTTTTTTTAATTTCACAATTACTCTAGAAATATCTATTTACTATTATCAATGATATTTATTTCAATGTATAGGACAAAAGATCTTGTATTAACCACACATATGTATGCTCTCAGCCAAGGTATATAAAAAACACTAACATATGTCAGCAACTGAAACAAAAAACCCCAAAACAGAACATTCAATTCTTTCCTACTAATAACTTTAAACATATAACGATAAAGGTATATTACTTTTATGGCATATTAAAAAATGTTTTACAGAGTTTTAAGAACAAATCATATATAATCATAATTTTAAATATATTTTTTCATAGCATGTAAACCTGAGCTGTATTTGCCGTTCTGTCAAGGAGTTAAGGACTGGTCTAATAAAAATACTTTAGTCCAGAATGAAGATGATAGGGTGGTCGTGGTAAATGGTAAAGCATATTTTGATGGAAAGTCCAGTCTATTTATACCAAGATTTTCTGGTGCACATTACGGAGAAAGTATCTATATAAAAATAAGGTAAGTATTTAAATTCATGGATATAATATACTCAAGAACAATGTCCAATCACAGGAACATCACACGATTACTTCAGTTAAATCACTTGTAGGGGCATTAAGGCTCCGTTTTGGCCCACGAAAACAAATTGTTTGACAACTATTTCAAATTGCACACTATGTATGGAAATGCATTGGGTCAAGAAATACAAATAAAAAACATAATCACGTCATAGTATTATCGTTTTCTCTAAAACGATGAAAAATACAAAATTTATGCAGTTTGTCATTATCATTTCCATTGTGAAAACATCATGCGCAGTATACAGACAAGAAACAAAAAATGATTTAAGAGAAGCTTTATTATGACTATTGAAATAATCTCCCCAAATATAAAGTTGTTTCTTGGATGCGCACATACTTTTCCGATCTAATTATACTAAAATTGTATGAATAATAAGGAAAATCAGGATTTTTTTTTTACAAAATATACATGTTTGTTAAGGTTTGTTGCCATGGCTGGCAACTCGATCAATGTGAAATTTGTTTTTATTTTCTGAATATCTTGTACCTTGGTCTAGTTTGGACAAATTTAAGAATATGTATGATAACTTTTAGATTTCAGTAATATTTGGGCCAAATAAGGGCCTTATTGTCTCTACTACTCCGAACAGTGGTCCATGTATTTCGCTAAGTTAATTTTATTCGATTATTTGATACATCTGGAGTTCATAGTAAAAGCTATGTACATGGATTAAGCTATTATTTTTCTGCCCTGTCGTCATATAAATCTGCAATTGTTTCGGTCCATATATATTATCAGCTTTCAAGTATTCGTGTGTGCGCGTTTCTGATGACTGTACATCCAGGAAGTGCTTCAAACGCATAAAATCAAGTGCTTGTTTCTTTTGTTTTACCATGCCTTCCACAGAAGACAGGTAACATCCCGGTTCAAATTCCTCTGCATGTATTAACATAATTGATTTTGATCGAATACATTACTATCACTGAAGATTATCAGCATATATAGAACTGTTTGTAAAAATACTAACCATGAATATGACAAATGCTTTAATAATAAATAATCAAAAGGTATGCAAAGTACTGACTATTATTTGTTTCATTTTTTTTAAGATACAAACCTGATTTTTCTGATGATTCTCCTGATAAACAAACTGATGATAAAAATGAGCCCGTCTTTGAAACAAGAAGAAAACGATCGATTCTTAGCAGGCAACGGAGAGATTCAAATATAGAAAATGACGGTCAAAATGGCGACACAATAGGATCAACAAATACAGAAACCAATCAAAATGTAGAATCTAACCTGGAACCCACCAATCAAGTTGGAGAATCCATGACAGATACAAAAATACCTAGTCAAAATGACGGTTCCTCGTTTTCGAATGTAGAAATTAATAGTCAGAATATGGAAGAGTCTATAGTGTCAAACAATCAACATTCCAATGATGATTCTCAACATTCTTCATCTTTTGGGGATATTTCTAATCAGGACGCCACTGACAATACTAAGCCTATTGTTTCTGACGATGCGAGACTTGACAGCTCAAATAACGGTAACGACAATAAAGATGAGCAGGACATTTCTTTGTCAGGCACCAATGATATCAATGATGACACAAACAGTATAAATGAGAAAGGCCTAAGTGATGATTCCACCATCAATCAAACTGACGATAACAAGATATCAGCAAGCCAATCATCTGGAGAGGCGGGAAACGTCAATGATTTGAATTCTAAAAACACAGACGATGGTGGAGACGGAAACGATAATTCTATATCGATGTCAAAATCGTCTGGAGAGACGAGAAAATCTGTCGATAAAACCGGAAGTGGAAAGGGTTCGTCCGATTCCGACAGCGGTGAACAGTATTCGTCGTTTTTTGAAACATCACAGTTTGATGATCAACAAAACACTCAGTACGATTACAATTTCGATAACAGTGACAATAACATTCAGAGACCTGTCAATGAGGAGAATGATGGAAATAGCAATCAAGATGAATCATACTTTTCGAGCTGGTTTAGTAACGGGAACGGGAATAGTGTTAGGAACGATAACTCAGAGTATGTTCAAAATGATAAAGATAGTGGAAGTGGTGAATCCTATTTCAAAAACTGGTTTGCAAACTCTGACCAAAAAAGTGGGCGTGTCGATTTTGAACAAAATCAAAATAATGATCTAGCAAGTAGCCGGGAAAGAATCGATCAAGATAACAGTATATATAATCAAGGGGTTAAAAAAGGAAGTAATCTAAATGACGGATCGTCAAGTGAAGACAATGAAAATCAGAATGAAAATTTGAAAGTGTTGCAGTCATCTAGTTCTATTAGAGGGCGAAAATTTACATTTAGGCACGGGTCTGGAGAAAGAAGAGATTTTTACCGGGATTATAGTAGTGATATGAGTAACAACGAAGGAGATGCTATAGAATCCTGGGAAAATTCGAGCGAGGAAAATACAATACGCAGACGAAAGGTTAAAACAAAGAGTAGTAGTGATAGTAGCGATGACAGAAGTGATCAGAAAAGGCGTCGTCAAAATACTCGTTGGAGCAGCAAAAGCGATAAAGATATCGACAGTGACGTCAGCAGCGCAATTAGCGAAGGATACGTTGATAGTAATTACGAATTGAGTTCCGACTTTGGCAATTCTAATCTTCAAGCTGATATTACTGGTCTAGGCATTAACCATCAAATGGGAGAAATGTATTTTGCAAAGACAAATATTGATGAAAAGCGTCAAAAATTAATATCTATTAGAAGGATTCGAAGAGAAAGAAATGAAATGTTGCGAGAAATGGAAAATTCTAGATTAGAAATTAGAAATAACGTGAATCTTAAACGAGAAGGATTTCAACAGAGTTCAAGGTCAGATATGGCGCTGATATCAAACGGAGCATGCAGTAGAAAGTCCAAAAATTGTCTAGAAGATCCATCTCTTTCGATTGGTACAAGCAAAGATGCAACCAGTTGTTTTGTTTATGCTACAGAAAGCAAACAGACGAACATTAAATTAGATAAAAGTGATAAGGTTGGTACAAATAAACTCATCATAGATACCAAGATTGAAATTTTATATTTACGCCAGACGCGCGTTTCGTCTACAAAAGACTCATCAGTGACGCTCGAATAAAAAAATGTTAAAATGCCAAATAAAGTACGAAGGTAAAGAGCATTGAGGACCACAAATTCCTAAAAGTTTTGCCAAATACAGCTACGGTAATCTTTTCCTGAGGTAGAAAAGCCTTAGTTTTACAAAAATTCAAAATTGTTGACAGTAAATTTATAGTTATGAACATATCAATGATAACTCAAGTCAACACAGAAGTGCTGACTACTGGGCTGGTGATACACTCGGGGAATAAAATCTCCACCAAATAGTGCAAAGATAAAAACTCACCAAAGATGCCATGCTTATAATTGGGGGTACAAGGCACGAGTTCCGTCTTCATAAGACTCATAAGTTGTAATAAATAAATAAAAACAGTTAAAAGGCAAAAACAGAGCATTAGAAATAAAAAAAAAATTTGTGCAAAATACAAATGACAAATAGTCAAAAGATACATAAATGATCAATAAATTAATGTAAACTATATAGTAGCTAGAGACTAAGGTTGACAAAATGAACGCTCAAATAGAAATGAGCATACAAATAGACATTTTCTTTTCTCTGTTTAAAATCAATTTGACTAAAATTGCAGTCATCTTATGCAGGATAATTAAAAGAGAGCTCATGTTTCCCCAGTAAAAATTGTAAATGTTTAATAATTACTGTCACAAAATTAAAGGTCGTGATCAAGGTCGTTGACGTGAATACATTTATCTGACTGTTGGTAGTGCAAACATAAATGGAGAGTTGTCTTATTGACACTCATACCACATCTTCCTATTTCTATGTGTGATTGTAAGACAAATGTTACAGATTTTTTAAGGGACCAGCTGAAGGACATCTACGGGTGCGGGAGTTTCTCGCTACATTGAAGACCCATTGGTGACCTTCGGCTGTTGTTTGCTCTATGGTCGGGTTGTTGTCGCTTTGACACATTCCCCATTTCCTTTCTCAATTTTATAAAATCATGCATCTAGAATAATACTTCACTTTAAAAGAAGATCAGATTGATGAAAAACTCGCCTCATAGATTGAAAAACTATCTATTTGCATTAAAAATACTATCTTGGTGTTAATTAGATACACCAAATCAGATTGGATTTGTTCTTGTCCTAAACATGCATGGAATATTTTTCACTTGATGTCAAGGTCAAGTAAAAGAATATGGTATATGTCACCGATTTCAGTAAAAAATTTACATAGTTACAACAACTGAAAATCGAAAAAATAATGCGTTCATCTCATTTATAATTAGCAACATTACTGGTTGAATTCTTTCAAAATATGTGAAGATTTGTATAGAAAGCACATAAAATGAGCGTAAAATCTTCAAAAATGTGTCTTACAATCACACATATATATAGGAAGATGTGGTATGAGTGCCACTAAGACAACTCTCCATCCAAGTAACCTCATAAGTCATGGTATAGCCTTCAACACCTCTGATTTCAACAATCCATAGATTAAACAAGAACTATCTTTAAAAAAGATATCCGACGTATTTAAATTTGAGTATATGTTTAAAACTATCATTTCAATAACCTTCAGAAGCACAAAGATACCATTTAAATAACGTTTTCTCTGTTTGTGTTCAGTATTCTCGGTCCTCGTATCTTTGTGTTTACATTCACCAAAACCCCGCTGAAATCTCACATGCGTAGGTGCGTTCTAAAAGTCATCTACGTTCGTATAACAAAGTTTACATTAAAAATTATATAATTGTCCCGAATTAACAGCTGTCACGGATGCAAAGAGCTATTGGAGAAACAATTATTTTAATAAAAATATAAATCTTTGTAAGATCTAGTTCAAATATTTATAGTTTTTCATTTGCTTTCCATCACCATATAATTAACGAGACGTTTTTTCAATCACAACCAAATCACCCACCATGACAGCATTTTGTCCAATCACAGAAAGGATTTTCGAGCATGCGTATTGTGTTGTCATAGTTAAGCGTCCTTAAGTTCAAAGGGCACAAACCGAAACTATACCGACTACGTCGGAAAAAAAAACATATGTTGTATAACCACAAATCTATTTCATAATTTAGGATGATGATGATTGGAGGACAGTGATATTTACTATTAATGAGGGCGTGTTTAGAGCTTATGACGAGGATTCTACAGACTTTGAACCCGTGTCAGGTAACAAATAAATAAATAACTTGCATATCAATGAAATATATATGACACATTATCTTTTCCTTTTCAACTAAATTACTTTTCATCTGAAGAACTGTAACATTAAACTGAAGATAATTCAAAGTAACGTTATAAACACATGTTAACATATTTACAAAATAACCATGTTTTCGTACAATTTTTATACAATACATTGTCATTTATAGAAATTTGAATTGCCCATCCAAAAAATAACCGCATCGCCATCACGATACCCAAATCCTGCCTGTGTTAATTTGTTTTGTTTTTTTTTTGTTTTTTTTTTTTTTGCCCTTTAGTACTAGTGTAATTTAAATTTCAAATAATTACCTTTTCTGCTTAAATAACTAGAAAGCTATTTGTATAAGACAATGTGGAGTGCATCAGCATTTTATCACAGAAATTCACCTTTTCAGAAACTAGAGGACTATGGTTAATCTCAGTGTTCGTACACCAAAATGAAAATAACGTTACGTCATTGGTTTAATTTCAATTGTTTAGAACGTTTTTGACAAATCACAACGTTTTGGTGTACGCTTTTGAATATATTACCCAGAATGCATTAGATTCTGAAACGGCGAATTGTTATAAAAAAAGGACAATAAACCCTATGAAAGTTAGGTTTTTTTTGTATTTCTTTTCTTATTGGAATATTATTTTGCATTTCAAAGATATTAAAAAATTCAGAGTTATCTTTCTTTGACTTTCCAGGTCCAGTGAAAACAACATTTGCTGGTATATATATTGGGCAAGGTACTGGAATGAAGAACTTTAAAGGATATATGGATGAGGTGATTTTTATGTATTTTGCTCTACTCATATGTAGTTAAGCTAGCTATAAAAACAGGTTCTCTAGAAAAAGAAATGTCTGTGCCAATTCAATAAAATGACAGCTAGTTGTTGTCCATTTGTTCGGTGTGGTGAGGCTTTGGTTAAAACAAATTTCCATGTTTTAATTTTTAATTTTTTTTTTTTTTTTTTTCGTGTTTTTGTTTTTTTTTTTTTTTTTTAGTTCATTATTTTTATAATTTTATTCGAAAGAATCAATATATTGATTAGAATTGTAGCATTACTATAAAAAAAATATTTGATATAGAGCTGTCCAGAGTGCAAATGTATCCCATACAGCCATTGACTTTCTTGATTTTATTGATAAATAAAGGCAAGAGTAGTATACCGCTGTTCAAAACTCATAAATCCATGGACAAAAAACAAAATCGGGGTAACAAACTAAAACCGAGGGAAACGCATTAAATATAAGAGGAGAACAACGACATAACACTAAAATGTAACACACATAGACAAAATCCCACGAGAATAACAAATATAACATATGTATATAACATCAAAACCAAATACATGAATTTGGGATAGACAAGTACCGTGACACGTCTTATCGCAATGTGAATTTACACTCAAAAATAAGAGAAAACAAACGACACAACGTTATAATGTAATACACACAGAAACGAACTATAATATAACAATGGCCATATTCCTGACTTGGTACAGGGCATTTTTAAAGGAAAAAATGGTGGGTTGAACCTGGTTTTGTGGCATGCCAAACCTTGATAAAACTTGTTTTGAAAAACTTCATTAAATTTTACCATTTTGTAAATATATATTGGGAACACGAAAAAATGCATCAAATTTAGCAGTATTACAAAGAAAAGAATTAAATCGCTATCCATTAGAATTAAAAATAAAGGTCTAAAGTTTTCAATATTTAATAGGACTTTTAAATAATTGTATAAATCCCTTCTTGTATGAGGCTTTCACTCTATCAAAGAATCTAGACTCAGAAGGATGTTACACACGGTTTACGTATATAAAAAAAACATTGCAAAGGAAGCAAATGTAGACTTTAATAATATTGAGGAATGTAAGAATCTAAATCTAAAACTCCTGAATCACTGTGAAAAATTATATAAACATAAATTTGAGAAAATAGATATTAACGGTAAACTTCTTTTATATAAAACATTAAAACAATACAATTAAGTAATACAATAGAAACATGTCTGAATTTTGATATATTTGAAAATCGACATAATATCAATAAATTAAGATTAAGTTATCATAGTTTATTAATAGAAAAAGGGAGACAGAGGCGGATTTAGGGGGAGGGGGGCAGGGGGCCCGGGCCCCCCTTTTTGGGAAAAAAATTGGTTGATTATATAGAGAATCACTGAAGCGTGACTGGATCGGGCCCCCTCTTAGGTCAGTCAGTGGGCCCCCACTTATGAAAATTTCTGGATCCGCCACTGGGAGACACCTTAAAAACCCATAGGGAAAACCGGTTGTGTCAGTCCTGCAATACAATTGAGGATGAAAAACATTTTCGTTAGTATTGCAGGAAAAACGCTTTCATAAGACCAGTTTTAGTGAAAAATTAACAAAGACTAAAAGTATAGACAATTTTAATAGCCTCAATGAAAATGAAAAAATATATATATATATTCTTTTCCCATCAACACAAAAACAGGTAGAAAGCATAGTATGAGGTTCTTTATATGGCATAAAAAGTTTGATTTAATGTCTTCTTTAAGGTCACTAATTTTTCAAACAATTTAGAAACATATATTTGTCTACACTACGTTTTCTACCTTAAGGATGTACTTAGGTGAAATTTTAAAAAATCAAGAAATTGAAATTGATAATACATGTTGAATGAGCATCAGCTATGGAACAAAATAGGCTAAAAATATTGATAGGTCATGGGGCTCCTTTTCGAGTTATTTGAGTTATAAAAATTGGCGGGAAAAGGCTGACTGGGACTATTACCTTACATTTGCATTGGTATTATTTGGGTGTTAAATTGAAAGAACAAAAATTAAGAATCTGCTTTTGGAAAATGGCCTTTTATGAGCTATTGAAGTCATTTATGAAAAGAAAAATGGGTGTTATGGGGCAAAATATCTAACCTGTATTGATGGAAAAAACCCAAGGAGTCCGAACATTTGAAAGCAATTTCCAAAACCTCACCCAAGTACATCCTTAAATTGATAGATAGCAGATAAATGAAGATACTAGTTTCACGTCTTAGATCGATATTAAGTGTAATAGAAACACACTTTCAATAAAGTGTATGTAATAGTTATGTTTAGTAGTCCAGTATTCTATGATTTTAAACAACATTGTCTTTGATACTACTACGGTGTATATAAACGACCTTGAATGGCTATGGACTATAAATAACATTTATGAAAAATATTAAAATATTCTAAAACATGGTCACAAAAATGCAAAAATAGTTTAACTGCTTTTGAATCAGACACCAGGTCTGCATTAAAAGCATGTGGGGGAAACTCGTTCGACTGTCGAAAGGTTCGATTTTCAGTGGACAAAATAAGCGCGTCCTCATTGAGCTTAGGTGTGCCGGATTTTTGAAGTAGCATGTCCGTTAAATTCAAATGCAGGTAACCAAGATACTGTCCATGCATATCAGTGTCACGTTGTTAATAGATTATAAAGAAGGTAATGCCTTTAATCCTATTTAATACGTTTCAGATTAAAATGCGTATATATTATCGGTTAAAAAAGTGCGAAATTGGTTTTCAGTTTCAATGTTGTTCTAAACACTTAACAGAAGACGTATGTCTCAAATAGGATCATTTTTTATAATTATTTTATTCTATTCGTTAAGCCCACGTTTGCAATATAAAAAAGGTTTATATGTATTTGATCTAGCAAATTGGACACACACACAAAAACGAATTAACCGACATTCACAAAATTCAATTCCTATATGCAAACCATTAACCACAGACATCGCTTCTATTGTAAATTGTGTGGTAGCCTTCAAAGGCAGGGGATGACAGGCTCTTTTTATATAGAGAGTAAAAAAGGTGGTTGTAGGATATGGCGAATGAAAAATATGGGATGGGGGTGAAGAGGACATTTTGAATGTGAGATATAGGGGTAAAATAAGTATATGGGCAAATGTGGGAGGAGGGGTAAAAAATGTAGGATCTTAGAAAAAAAATTGGTATTTGTGGAAGTGGGAAAAACTTGCAAAATAGGAGGATTTGAGAAATCTGCAACCCGTATCACCCTCAAAGATTCACTCCTTAATTTCTTTTTATTTCCATTGTAGGTCTATATCTATTTCTGCAAACCAGAAGAGTTAGACGATTTTAAATCTATGGAATTACCGAAAAAGAAAACTTCGTCTGATGATAGCTGTGATTATGTGAATGAAAACATAGTTAAACAACATTCCGAAAGCAACGAAGAAATGGTTGTAGAATCAGTGGACCCTTGGTGGGGAGAATAGCAGAGATTTATTGAAGGAATCCGTACCATGATTGATCTAAATACCAATTAAGACACCATTTTGCAATGGGTACGTCGTTGTCGTGGACATATTTAATTTGATATTACCTCATTTGCTAAAATTAGAACGCCGGGAATGCGTAAACGTAGTTTTCAAAGACGACAAAACAATTTGTGATGTGTTTATTTTTCGCTAAACAACATCAGTTTTGTTCATCTCTTCGGTATACTTCGACTTTGCTCGACAAACCTCGGAAAAAACACATAACTCGAATCAACTTCTTGTAATATAATCGCCAATTATATATAGACCAAAATTTTCGATATGGTACTGACGCCTGAACTAAACCTTCATATATACATATCCACATTTAGATTATACGTATACCTCAGAAATCCGATCATTCATTTATATCATGATGTACACTTATAAATAAAAGGTTTTTAAATATATCAAGGTTTCATAATTTCCCATACAAATAAAATCAAAACAGGTCCAAACAGTGGGAACTGTGTGTCCTTCTAAGTATCCAGGTTCGTCCATTTTTTTGTGGGGACTGTTGTTATCGATCGTTTCATTTGGTTTTTCTCTCTTAGTCATTTGTCGTCAGCCTTGCAATCATACCACATTTCATCATTTCTAAATTGAAATGTATAAGAGAGATGTAAGATACCAAACGGATATTAAAAACTCATCAGCCGAAAAGAAAACTAACAATCCGATGACATTTGAAGACCATAAACAGTGGCGGATCCAGAGGGGGCCATAGAGGGCGTACGCCCCCCCCCCCTTTTTGCTTGGACTTTTTTTTTTGTAAAAAGATTAATAAGACTATAGACTTCGTGAACTTTGCCATTTCCCGTGTATTTAATTTTTATGAGACAATTCTTTACATATAAAGATTTTTTTCGCCAGTATTTACTGATTATGTCAAAAGTAAAATTACAAAATACTGAACTCTGAGGAAACTGATTCAAAACGGAAAGTCCCTAATCAAATGGCAAATTCAAATGATAAAACACATCAAACGAATGGACAACAACTGTCATATTACTGACTTGGTACAGGCATTTTCAAATGTAGAAAATGATGGATTGAACCTGGTTTTATAGCGCTAAACCTCTCACTTATATGACAGTCGCATCACAGTAGAGTGATTCGGTATGGTTGAGTTGACCAGTTCGTCGAAAAAATGTCACTCAGTCATTTTGAAATTCAAATTACAGGAACACATTTGCAATTCTGAGCATGAAAAATCATGACACCTTCAAAGCGACAAAGGAGTGAGCAAGAACGTATTGACCTCTATTTCACAATTCAACCAAACAGAAAGTTATACTCTATTATACTGTCATGAAAAAAAAGTTCCACATCAATATTATTTACCTACGAAATTATGTTTAACTCCAAACGCCTGCGCCTATCTTAAAATAACATAGCTGAATAATTATCCCCAGTCATAATTGGCTAATAGAAACGAAAATTTCCAACAGAATAATATAGCATTAAATGAACATAATGAATAAAAAACGGGCGTATTTTTTTGGGGGGGAGGGGTTTGCATGAACTGATATATTGAATACTTTTATCAAGATCAGACTGCAACCTGCCTGCTGGGTGTGGCCTTTATGTCTCCATTTGTCGACCGTCATTCATAAATTCGTTGACATTTCAGACTCATTCGTATCCTTTGGTTAATTTTCAATTTTGTTGGGTAAAACATATCAACCAAAAATTTGTATAAAAATTGCTTGTTAGTCTTTTTTAACTCGTGTCGCTCGTATTGTAAAAGTCATCGAACAGCGCAGCGTGTATCTTGTTTACAACAAGAAATCTGAGAGTTTATGCTAACTTAACATACAACAAGCGAGAATTTTCCATGTCTATTTTTTACTGACAAGTCCCACATCAAATATATCAGTTCCAAAAAACGCCCCCCAATCTCATAAGCATTTTTTTTTTTAAATAACATGAACTTACTAGTTAACATAATCTAAAATTTAAAATTCGCAAAGCGACAAAAACAGATCACTGCCGATAAAGAGACTCAACCTTAAAAAAAAAACATACATAAAACAAAAAGCTTGTACAAGAAACTTGAATGCATTATTTAATTTGATAGATGTAATTCTTTTTTGTTGGTGCATTCTTTGTCGTTAAATACGATTTATTGCCATTTCGGTAAAGGTCAATTGTAAAATGTAATAATAATGATTTTTCAGATAGTTCCGCTGGAGAGGTTCGATAATTGCGCATTTTATTGAGTTGAATGTCCGTACAATTGAATTTCAGTAGGCAGAAAGTTGTGCTTCCGTTATATTGATCAGATCTATAAATATAACTGAGAATACAATAATGCTGCGTCATAATCATACAGAAATTAATTTGACTTCATAAGTTCAAAGGAAGGAGTGTCTATTTATCGAGAGTCATGCAAATAAATATAGCAGGGAGTATCTTACAAAATCTAAAAGTACACAAACTGTGCGTGCAGGACCGCATCACTTGCTTCAGATATACCCAGAAATAATCTTTTCATTGCTTGCTGGTTTTTCTTCTTTCAAGTGTTACCTATAACTAACTTCTACAACAATACAGGTTCCCCTCAATGCATCTGGCATGACAGTTTGCTTTTCAGTGTAAGTCAATGCTCTGAGTTGAAGACCGTACTTTGACCTTTAATGGTTTACTTTTACAAATTTGGACTTGGATGGAGAGTTAATTGTCTTATTGGCACTCATACCACATCGTCTGTTGTACATGTGTTTGTATTTTAATTCGAGCGTCACTGACGAAACGCGCTTCTAGCATACAACATTTAAATCCTAGTACAATGTATCTATGATGAGTTTATTTGTCACCGTTTTAAAAATCCAGACCATCGAGTCTTTCATCTGTAGTTTATATCAGAGGTACGTGCTCCTGTGTTTTAATTGACTCACCATGGCCTTTCATTTTTTACTCGAATTTATCAAGGTTTAATAAGCTTTATTGTGTTACACCACTGTCCCAGGTTAGGGGAGGGTTGGGATCCCGCTAACACGTTTAACCCCGCCGTATTCTGTATGTATGTGCCTGTCCCAATTCAAGAGCCGGTAATTCAGTGGTTGTCGTTTGTTTATTTGTTACATATTTGTTTTTCGCTCATGATTTTTAGAACATACATAAGGCCGTTAGTTTTCTCGTTTGAATTGATTTACATTGTCATTTGGGGGCTTTTTATAGCTGACTATACGGTATGGGCTTTGCTCATTGTTGAAGGCCGTACGGTGGCATATAGTTGTTAATTTCTGTGTTATTTGGTCTCTTGTGGATAGTTGTCTCATTGGCAATCATACCACATCTCCTTTTTTATATTTAACAGATCTCGCGTCAAGCTGTTCCTGCTTCTGTATTGGCATCGAGGTTATATATAACAAAGCAATTACAAAATAAATATATTTATGAAGCATTTAACATTATGAGGGTCTCGATGTCACGTTTTACTGAGAATAATGAGCAAATAGTGCCGAATAAAGAACAAAACATACAGAATAGAGAAAAAGAGGCAAATAAGTATATAGAGAATAGTTAAGTACTTAAATATAGAGAATAGTTGATTACTTAAATATAGAGAATAGTTGAGTATTAAAATATAGAGAATAGTTGAATACTTAAATATAGAGAATAGTTCAGTACTTAGATATAGAGAATAGTTGAGTACTTGAATATAGAGAATAGTTGAGTACTTAGATATAGAGAAAAGTTGAGTACTTGAATATAGAGAATAGTTGAGTACTTAAATATAGAGAATAGTTCAGTACTAAAATATATAGAATAGTTGAATACTTAAATATAGAGAATAGTTGAGTACTGAAATATAGAAAATAGTTGAGTACTTAAATATAGAGAATAGTTGAGTACTTAAATATAGAAAATAGTTGAGTACTTAAATATAGAGAATAGTTGAGTACTTAAATATAGAGAATAGTTGAGTACTAAAATATATAGAATAGTTGAGTACTTAAATCTATAGAATAGTTGAGTACTTAAATATATAGAATAGTTGAGTACTAAAATATAGAGAATAGTTGAGTACTTAAATATAGAGAATAGTTGAGTACTAAAATATATAGAATAGTTGAATACTTAAATATAGAGAATAGTTGAGTACTTAAATATAGAGAATAGTTGAGTACTTAAATATAGAGAATAGTTGAGTACTTAAATATAGAGAATAGTTGAGTAGTAAAATATAGAGAATAGTTGAGTACTAAAATATAGAGAATAAATGAGTACTTAAATATAGAGAATAGTTGAGTACTTAAATATAGAGAATAGTTGAGTACTTAAATATAGAGAATAGTTGAGTACTCAAATATAGAGATTAGTTGAGTACTTAAATATAGAGAATAGTTGAGTACTTAAATATAGAGAATAGTTGAGTACTTAAATATAGAGAATAGTTGAGTACTTAAATATATAGAATGTAGTATAATCTTAAAAATAAATAAGAGCAGAAAATTTTTTAAAAATGAGAAATGTGAGGCCCCTCCCATTTCTGACCCTCCAATTACTTTCATTTTTTTATTTATTTTACAAAAACAAGATGTGGCGGAACAAGACAAGTACTCCCATTTGCAGCCAAATTCCAACAGTTGTAGTTCGTTTTCGTTCTAATCCGGTTAAGAAATAATATCTGAATGATGTTTGTTTGTTTACCAAGAACAAGACCAATTGACATCAGGAAAAATATTGCGTGGGCATTCGTACCTAAAGAAATCATTTTTGAACAAGACTTAATGATAAAACAGCTTGCGTTATCCAAAACAAACTCTACAAAAACGTGATGAGGTCATGCAAAGTTTAAATTATTAATTAAAGAAATTCAATATATAGGAGATTTAATCAGAATTGAAGAAATCTATAATCCCAGCACGAATCTTTACACAGAGGGTTCTAGTCATGTTTAGAAATCCATTTCAAAATGTCAGAAATTTACCGGTTCTTAAGTTATGATTGTATATGCATTGACAAGATAGATTCAATAAAGATTGTTAGTAAATTGAATAAAACTGAATTTTGTTTTTATTGCATAAAAGAAATGTTTCTCGCGTTTCCTTATGTCTTTGTCGTGAAGGACAGATACTCGATAAACAGAGTAAAAAGATTTAAGATTGTTTTGGTTCGCATCAATTTTGAAATGAAGCAATTCTGACAAGTGTTGTTTCTGTGATGAACTAAGTCTAGTACTTGATGCAGGCCACTAAGTACATGCTTTTCAATGAGAAACCAAAAACTTCATTAAAAAAAAACAAGTATTGCATAACTAAGGATGATAAAGTTCTACCAAGGAGGTTTACATAACCTCCTTGATTCTACTGAGTTTCGTTCCTTTTCATGAGAAACTTAAGGAGATTTAACGTAGACAAACTTCATCTATGTGCCAAGAAAAGCATTTTATGATGGTCTGTATGTGTCTTCAAAATAGAAAAATTATGAACAATCTAAAGAATTGAGAAAAGGTATGCCAAAAAAAAAAAAGAGTAGAGAATAGAGATTAATATTAGAAAACTGAAATGTAAAGAATAAAGAATAGAACGCAAAAAATAAAGAATACAGAAAAATGGCAAACATTCAGAAATGAAGGACCTGAGTCATGTCGACCATCGTGTATGATTAAAAAAAAAACAACAAGCCAAACTATAAAAGGAAACCTATAAAAAGAGTTTGGACCATAAAAATTAAAGATGGCACACAACTCCAAGTGTCATTGAAGAATTGATTATATTCGCTTTTTCACATCAAAACTGCAGGTTTCCGTTACTTATGTTATGTATCCCCAAGCGTCAACTTGATACATACTGTGTAATACAACATTCGTATTTTAGGAAAATATAAAATTTGTAATTACGATTGCAAAGCTAGATTCTCCAATTACTTAGCGAGTACAAAACACTTTTTAGATAGATATATGAAGATGTGGTATGAATGCCAATGAGATAACTCTCCATCAAAGTCACAATTTATAAAAGTAAACCATTAAAAATCAAGGTACGGTCTTCAACATGGAGTCTTAGCTCACACCGAACAGCAAACTATAAAGGGCCTAAAATATTACAGTGAAAAACCATTTAAACTGGAAAACCAACGGTCTAATCTATATTAAAAAAAACAAGAAACACTTATGAACCATACCAACAAACGACAACTACTGAACATCAGATTTCTGACATAGGACAGGTGCAAACAATTGCACAAAACCTTCTGAAAATAATAGTGTAACATCACAATCCATATGGAAATTCATAATCTGTGTTATTATTTTTTAACGAATATGAAAACAGACGGATCGTCGAATCATAGTGAATTTATAAGAATTAAATCGTGCCCTCGACTTCGATGATGTTTTGCCTATATTATTGTTTGAAGTGCGTTTAGTTGAACTCATGTATAACAAATTACCGAATAAAAATGATATTCATTATTACATATACGTATATAGACTCTAGACTTTTAAAAAAAAAACAGACAGATGTGGTATCGTAAATCCCAGCCTTGGAAACACAACAATTTACATCAAATCAAAATGGTTTTTGTGTTTGTAAATTAAATTATTCGTTAAGAAGCATGTTAACGATATACGAAGTGAGGTATTGACCATGTCAGAGAAATGGAGTCATATTCCATTTCTATTTCTATTCACTTATTTCTATTTAGTAATTTCCTGTTTAGAATAATAGTTCAATATCCCACGGAATACGTCTAGACTTCACTGTTAAGCAAGGACTTCTAGATTTTTCTAAAGAGGCCTTAATGAAGTAAGGTACTATTATGTACAGCATTATATTACAAGCACAGAAAAAAAAGAGATTTGTTGAAGGTTGTAAGATGACCTATAAATACTTTTATTCAAGTCATTTGGTATCTAGTATATTTATTTTTTGCAACTACATGTATATCACATCATTGTATTTTCATATTATAAAATGGATCATCAATGTGACAAGTAAAGCGATCATTTATTTCTTTGTTCTACATTGGCTATAGGTATAAGGGGAGGGTTGAGATTTCACAAAACATGTTTAACCCCGACGCATTTTGCGCATGTCTCAAGTCATGAACTTTTGGCCTTTGTTACGTAGTCTTGTATGTTTTTACAATTTAGTTCACTTATATGTTTTTATACGACCTCAAAAAAATTTTGTGGTGTATATTGGAATGACGTTGGCGTCGTCGTCGTCCGAAGACACATTGGTTTTCGCACTATAACTTTTTTTTTTTTTTTTTTTAAGTAAATAGAAATCTAAGAAATTTAAACACAAGCTTAATTACTACAAGAGGAAGGTTGGGATGGATTTTGGGAGTTTTGGTCCCAACAGTTTAGGAATTAGGGGCCCAACAAAGGGCACAGATAAGCAATTTTCTTGGGTTTCGCACACTAACTTTAGTATAAGCAAATAGAAATTTATGAAATTTAAACACAAGGTTTATGACCACAAAAGGAAGGTTGGGGTTGATTTTGGTAGTTTTGGTCCCAACAGTTTAGGAATAGGAGGCCAAAAAGGGGCCCAAATAAGCATTTTTTTTCTAGGTTTTCGCACCATAACTGTAGTATAAGTAAATAGAAATCTATGAAATTTAATCACAAGGTTTATGACCATAAAAAGAAGGTTGGGATTGATTTTGGGAGTTTTGGTCCCAACAGTTTAGGAATTAGGGACCCAAAGGGTCCAAAATTAAACTTTGTTTGATTTCATCAAAAATTGAATAATTGGGGTTCTTTGATATGCCGAATCTAACTGTATGTAGATTCTTATTTTTGGTCCCGTTTTCAAATTGGTCTACATTAGGGTCCAAAGGGTCCAAAATTAAACTTAATTTGATTTTAACAAAAATTGAATTCTTGATGTTTTTTTGATATGCTGAATCTAAACATATACTTAGATTTTTGATTATGGGCCCAGTTTTCAAGTTGGTCCAAATCGGGGTTCAAAATTTAACTTTGTTTGATTTCAACAAAAAATGAATTCTTCGGGTTCTTTGATATGCTGAATCAAAACATTTATTAAGATGTTTGCTTATGGGACCAGTTTTCAAGTTTGTCCAAATCGTGGTCCAAAATTAAACTGTGTTTGATATCAACAAAAATTGAATCGTTGGGGTTCTTTGATATGCTGAATCTAACCATGTTTTTAGATTTTGGATATTTTTTACCATGATAGGTAAATGTCCAATTTAAAAGGAGTAGGTCCAGTAAGACCCCTTTTTGGCCCCAAAATATAGCAGTTTTACAAAATTGTTAAAATGTAAACTTTTAGTTATTTATTGGACAGTAGAATGCTTCTGCTACATAAATATGGGCTGTTTTTGACAATACAATGCACATATATCGGGTACTAACACCATTAAGTCATGCTAAATTACTGAAATCTTCACAATTCTAGCATTTTAGTTAACTTTTAGACGGTTTTCATGTGAAACGAAAGTGGCCGCATTCGTGTTCATCCTTTATATTGAAATGTAAGTTGTATTCTATGATAATACATAACATATATAAAGGTTAAGGATGAACACGGATTCGGCCACTTTCATTTTTGACAAAAACCATCTGAAAAGTGACATTTTTCGGCATATTTGGTAGATTTTTCATATTTGAGCTTGAATTGGGTCATTTTTAATGACTAAATCAGTTAAAACCTTTCACATAAACTAATTGATTCAAATTTTGCTTAAAAAGTGGTCAAAATCTTTCGTAAGATGAACCAGAAATTTGAGGCCAAAATCGGTCCTTACCGGACCTACTCCTTTAAAGTTTTTAAGTTTAAGTTCTTAGACCACATTCATTCTGTGTCAGAAACCTATGTTGTGTCAACTATTTAATCACAATCCATATTCAGAGCTGTATCAAGCTTGAATGTTGTGTCCATACTTACCCCAACTGTTCAGGGTTCAAACTCTGCGGTCGTATAAAGCTGCGTCCTGCGGAGCATCTGGTTGATTTAGGTAGGACGTCCATTTTCACTGAACAAGTACACAATCTTATTTTGGGCCCAGCTTAGGACCACCTCCCGGTATGGTATTTTCTCGCTGCGTTAAAGACCCATTGGTGGCATTCGGTTGTTTGGTTGGGTTGTTGTCTCTTGTTGAATATTCCACATTTCCATTCTAAATTTTATTATCAAAGCAGATTTAAGACATTTTGCATTACTTTCTTTTTTTTTCAATCGTGCAATTTTCAAAATCATCTTTGCAACAATCATTTCGAACTGTGAACCTCCTTCTTTATTCTGAAAGAGACCCCTAAAATAGTTTTAAAAAAACCATACAGTAACCCAATGTCGTAGTGAATTTTTAAAAGATCTAAAAGGGAATTTCTGTCTTCTATATATAAAGCAAATGCCGTAGCTTGATTGATAAAATTTAATATTATTACTAACCATTATTATTCACTGTATTAAAAAAAAATCACGTTTATCGCAGGATGCTTCACGAATGCTTTCCTTTATTGTGTAAGTAAAAGCCAGGCATTAGCATATACTTCCGGCGACATATTTATCATTTTTAAGCTCAGTTGCTATTAATTGTGTATAAACAGGAATATTTTTTTGTCATCTAAACTGTTTTACTTTTTACGTATGATGTATTCAATAAAAAATGGCAATAGTGTTTAAAGTGGCGTAAATCACCAATCTGTCAATCAATCATAGAACCATAGGGAATAATTCAAACACACACTTATAAAACACGTGTATCTGTTTATACACAGGATAACGGAATGAAAACTGAATTCGCCAATCAGTTACTTCCCCTAATTGTTTAGGTATCAACATAGTTATTAGTTTGTCTTTGAAAAACATAACCTGTTTTCTTTTTTAGAATTGAACTCATAAAACCATAATATAATTTTAAATATATCAGTCATTTTGAAATTTTATTAACATTTGAAGATTTTTTTGCAATCAAATTACTAATTATAAACCGATCGTGTCAGGAAGATAAAATGGATATATAATCCATTAAATTCTTTTGATCTTTCTCATTGGCGATCATACCACAAGATATGTATAATATCGCATTATATTTGAAATTCTTCTCAACACACGTTGAGATCACTTTAAAAAAATCTGAACACAAAACAGAAGTCTCCGAAAGGCCTTCAACAATGAGCAACGCCATACCGCATAGCAAGCGTATATTTGCCCGACAAGATAAATATAAAAAAACACGTTTTCCGCAGGATGCTTCACGATTGCTTTTCTTTATTGTGTTAGTGGAAGCCTTTGGCATATACTTCCGGCGACATAATTTTCATTTTTAAGCTCAGTTGATATTGATTTTGTATAAAAAGGAAATTTTTTTTTTTCATCTAAACCTTTTTACTTTTTACATACGATGTAATCACTAAAAAATGGCAATAGTGTTTAAAGTGGCGTAAATCCCCAATCGGTCAATCAATCATAGAACTATAGGGAATAATTCAAACACAGATATATAAAACACGTGTATCTGTTTATACCCAGTATAACGGAATGAAAAAACTGAATTCGCCAATGAGTCACTTCCCCTGATCGCTTAGGTATCAACATAATTATTAGTTTGTCTTTGAAAAACATAACCTGTTTTCTTTTTTAGAATTGAACTGATAAAACCATAATATTACTTTAAATATATCAGTCATTTTGAAAATTTATTAAGATTTGAAGATTTTTCTGCAATCAAATTACTGATTATAAACCGATCGTGTTAAGAAGACAAAATGAATATATAATCCATTAAATTCTTTTTATCTTTCTCATTGGCGATCATACCACAAGATATGCATAATATCGCTTTATAATTGAAATTCATCACAACACATACGTTGAGATGAATATAGCAACAAAAAAAAAATAACACAAAACAGAGGTCTCAAAAGGCCTTCAACAATGAGCAACGCCATACCGCATAGCAAGCTTATATTTGCCCGACAAGATAAATATAAAAAACACGTTTTTCGCAAGATGCTTCACGATTGCTTTTCTTTATTGTGTTAGTGGAAGCCATTGGCATATACTTCCGGCGACATAATTTTCATTTCTAAGCTCAGTTGATATTGATTTTGTATAAAAAGGAATATTTTTTTTTCATCTTTACCGTTTTACTTTTTACTTATGATGTATTCAATAAAAAATGGCAATAGTGTTAAAATTGGCGTAAATTACCAATCTGTCAATCAATCATAGAACTATAGGGAATAAATCAAACACACACTTAAAAAACACGTGTATTTGTATATACACAGGATAACGGAATGAAAACTTAATTCGCCAATCAGTTACTTCCCCTAATTGTTTAGGTATCAGCATAGTTATTAGTTTGTCTTTGAAAAAATAACCTGTTTTATTTTGTAGAATTGACCTGATAAAACCATAATATTATTTTAAATATATCAGTCATTTTGAAAATTTATTACCATTTGAAGATTTTTCTGCAATCAAGTTACTAATTATAAACCGATCGTGTTAAGAAGACAAAATGAATATATAATCCATTAAATTCTTCTGACCTTTCTCATTGGCGATCATACCACAAGATATGTATAATATCGCTTAATATTTGAAATTCATCTCAACACATACGTTGAGATCACAATAAAATAAAATAAAAAACTGAACACAAAACACAAGTCTCGAAAGGCCTTCTACAATGAGCAACGCCATACCGCATAGCAAGCTTATACTTGCCCGACAAGATAAATATATAAAAAAACACGTTTTTCACAGGATGCTTCACGATTGCTTATCTTTATTGTGTTAGTGAAAGCCATTGGCATATACTTCCGGCGACATAATGTTCATTTTTAAGCTCAGTTGATATTGATTTTGTATAAAAAGGAATATTTGTTTTTCATCTTAATCGTTTTACTTTTTACGTATGATGTTTTCAATAAAAAATGACAATAGTTTTTAAAGTGGCGTAAATCACCAATCTGTCAAACAATCATAGAACTATAGGGAATAATTCAAACACAGACTTATAAAACACGTGTATCTGTTTATACCCAAGATAACGGAATGAAAACTGAATTCGCCAATCAGTTACTTCCCCTGATCGTTTAGGTATTAACATAGTTATCAGTTTGTCTTTGAAAAACATAACCTGTTTTCTTTTGTAGAATTGAACTGATAAAACCATAATGTTATTTTAAATATATCAGTCATTTTGAAAATTTATTACCATTTGAAGATTTTTCTGCAATCAAGTTACTAATTATAAACCGATCGTGTTAAGAAGACAAAATAAATATATAATCCATTAAATTCTTTTGACCTTTCTCATTGGCGATCATACCACAAGATATGTATAATATCGCTTAATATTTGAAATTCATCTCAACACATACGTTGAGATCACAATAAAATAAAATAAAAAACTGAACACAAAACACAAGTCTCGAAAGGCCTTCTACAATGAGCAACGCCATACCGCATAGCAAGCTTATACTTGCCCGACAAGATAAATATATAAAAAAACACGTTTTTCACAGGATGCTTCACGATTGCTTATCTTTATTGTGTTAGTGAAAGCCATTGGCATATACTTCCGGCGACATAATTTTCATTTTTAAGCTCAGTTGATATTGATTTTGTATAAAAAGGAATATTTGTTTTTCATCTTAATCGTTTTACTTTTTACGTATGATGTTTTCAATAAAAAATGACAATAGTGTTTAAAGTGGCGTAAATCACCAATCTGTCAAACAATCATAGAACTATAGGGAATAATTCAAACACAGACTTATAAAACACGTGTATCTGTTTATACCCAAGATAACGGAATGAAAACTGAATTCGCCAACCAGTTACTTCCCCTGATCGTTTAGGTATTAACATAGTTATCAGTTTGTCTTTGAAAAACATAACCTGTTTTCTTTTGTAGAATTGAACTGATAAAACCATAATGTTATTTTAAATATATCAGTCATTTTGAAAATTTATTAACATTTGAAGATTTTTTTTTGCAATCAAATTACTAATTATAAACCGATCGTGTAAGGAAGTCAAAATGAATATATAATCCATTAAATTCTTTTGTCCTTTTTCACAATCCATTACAATCCTCATCTCAGTCATTACAGCTGAACGGAGGTGCTAGGCAGCTCTCCTTTACCCGCTATCTTCGATGAGGGTTTGCAGTTAGATGATCAACGACTTACTACTTTAGATGACAGTAACCAATCCAACGCCGTTCAAGTAAACACAATGGTTGGGCCGTCTCCCGCGTTAACATGCACTCGAAAACCATTGTATCATGGGGAGTGTTATGCCGATTAACGTCCGAGGGTTGTATCCTAGGTGTTGGGTGATTGACCTTCATTTCACTGCCTCACTGCTTTGGTCCTGATAACGCTTCCTGTGATCTTTAGAACTACGTCCACGACTCATCTACCAGTACTCCATCATCGAGGTTAGCGGGCTGCCAAGCTGACCAAACTGGCCCTGAAAGCAGCCGTTGTGAAGAAATAAGATCAAAATAGTCAACAAACCAAAATCTACTCACCAAAACCAAAATTGCGACCTACAAAATGGCGTCCTCTACTACCTGTTCCTGACTCACGGCAGAAAATATTGAAACGCTCACCAATCGCCTTCGGGCACCGAGCCGACCGTGCGAGGGCTGTATAGCCAGTCAAGGTCGTTAAAAACTTCCATTTGTTGTTGTCCTTTTTCATTGGCAATCATACCACAAGATATGTATAATATCGCTTTATATTTGAAATCCATCTCAGCACTTACGTTGAGATCACAATAAATAAAACTGAACACAAAACAGAGGTCTCAAAAGGCCTTCAACAATGAGCAACGCCATACCGCATAGCAAGCGTATATTTGCTCGACAAGATAAATATAAAAAAAAACACGTTTTTCGCAGGATGCTAACCGATTGCTTTTCTTTATTGTGTTAGTGGAAGCCATTGGCATATACTTCCGGCGACATAATTTTCATTTTTAAGCTCAGTTGATATTGATTTTGTATAAAAAGGAATATTTTTTTTCATCTAAACCGTTTTACTTTTTACGTACGATGTATTTAATAAAAAAAATGGCAATAGTGTTGAAAGTGGCGAAAATCACCAATCTGTCAATCAATCATAGAACTATAGGGAATAATTCAAACACAGACTTATAAAACACGTGTATCTGTTTATACCCAGGACAAGGGAATGAAAACTTAATTCGCCAATCCCCTAATCGTTTAGGTATCAACATAGCTATTAGTTTGTCTTGAAAAACATAACCTGTTTTCTTTTTTTAGAATTGAACTCACAAAACCATAATGTTATTTTAAATATATCAGTCATTTTGAAAATTTATTAACATTTGAAGATTTTTTTGCAATCTAATTACTAATTATAAACCGATCGTGTCAGGAAGACAAAATCAATATACAATCCATTAAATTCTTATGATCTTTTTCATTGGCGATCATACCACAAGATATGTATAATATCGCTTTATATTTGATATTTACCTCAACACATACGTTGAGATCACAATAAAAAACTGAACACAAAAGAGAGGTCTCGAAAGGCTTTCAACAATGAGCAACGCCATACTGCATAGCAAGCTTATATTTCCCCGACAAGAAAAATATAAAAAACACGTTTTTCGCAGGATGCTTCCCGATTGCTTTTTTTTAATGTCTTAGTAGAAGCTATTGGCATATACTTCCGGCGACATAATTTTCATTTTTAAGCTCAGTTGATATTGATTTTGTATAAAAAGGAATATTTTGTTTCATCTTAACCGTATCTTAACCGTTTTTACTTTTTACGTATGATGTATTCAATAAAAAATAGCAATAGTGCTTAAAGTGACGTAAATCACCAATCTGTCAATCAATCATAGAATTATAGGGAATCATTCAAACACACACTTATAAAACACGTGTATATGTTTATACCCAGGTTAACGGAATGAAAACTGAATTCGCCAATCAGTTACTTCCCCTAATCGTTTAGGTATCAAGATAGTTATTAGTTTGTCTTTGAAAACATAACCTGTTTTCTTTTTTAGAATTGACTCATAAACCATAATATTATTTTAAATATATCAGTCATTTTGAAAATTTATTAACATTTGAAAATTTTTTTGTAATCAAATTACTAATTATAAACCGATCGTGTAAGGAAGACAAAATGGATATATAATGCATTAAATTCTTTTAACCTTTCTCATTGGCAATCATACCACAAGATATGTATAATATCGCTTTATATTTGAAATTCATCTTAACACATACGTTGAGATCACAATAAATAAAACTGAACACAAAACAGAGGTCTCAAAAGGCCTTCAACAATGAGCAACGCCATACCGCATAGCAAGCGTATATTTGCTCGACAAGATAAATATAAAAAAAACACGTTTTTCGCAGGATGCTAACCGATTGCTTTTCTTTATTGTGTTAGTGGAAGCCATTGGCATATACTTCCGGCGACATAATTTTCATTTTTAAGCTCAGTTGATATTGATTTTGTATAAAAAGGAATATTTTTTTTCATCTAAACCGTTTTACTTTTTACGTACGATGTATTTAATAAAAAAAAATGGCAATAGTGTTGAAAGTGGCGAAAATCACCAATCTGTCAATCAATCATAGAACTATAGGGAATAATTCAAACACAGACTTATAAAACACGTGTATCTGTTTATACCCAGGACAAGGGAATGAAAACTTAATTCGCCAATCCCCTAATCGTTTAGGTATCAACATAGTTATTAGTTTGTCTTGAAAAACATAACCTGTTTTCTTTTTTAGAATTGAACTCACAAAACCATAATGTTATTTTAAATATATCAGTCATTTTGAAAATTTATTAACATTTGAAGATTTTTCTGCAATCAAATTACTAATTATAAACCGATCGTGTTAAGAAGACAAAATGAATATATAATCCATTAAATTCTTTTGATCTTTCTCATTGGCGATCATACCACAAGATATGTATAATATCGCTTTATATTTGAAATTCATCTCAACACATACGTTGAGATCACAATAAAAAAAACTGAACACAAAACAGAGGCCTCGAAAAGTCTTCAACAAGGAGCAACGCCATACCGCAAAGCAAGCGTATATTTGCCCAACAAGATCAATATAAAAAAAAAACCACGTTTTTCGCAGGATGCTTCACGATTGCTTTTCTTTATTGTGTTAGTGGAAGCCTTTGGCATATACTTCCGGCGACATAATTTTCATTTTTAAGCTCAGTTGATATTGATTTTGTATAAAAAGGAATATTTTTTTTCATCTTAACCGTTTTACTTTTTACATATGATGTATTCAATAAAAATGGCAATAGTGTTTAAAGTGGCGTAAATCACCAATCTGTCAATCAATCATAGAACTATAGGGAATAATTCAAACACACACTTATAAAACACGTGTATCTGTTTATACCCAGGATAACGGAATGAAAACTTGATTCGCCAATCAGTTACTTCCCCTAATCGTTTAGGTATCAACATAGTTATTAGTTTGTCTTTGAAAAACATAACCTGTTTTCTTTTTTAGAATTGAACTCATAAAACCATAATGTTATTTTAAATATATCAGTCATTTTGAAAATTTATTAACATTTGAAGATTTTTTTTCCAATCAAGTTACTAATTATAAACCGATCGTGTCAGGAAGACAAAATCAATATACAATCCATTAAATTCTTTTGATCTTTCTCATTGGCGATCATACCACAAGATATGTATAATATCGCTTTATATTTGATATTCATCTCAACACATACGTTGAGATCACAATAAAAAAACTGAACACAAAACAGAAGTCTCGAAAGCCTTTCAACAATGAGCAACACCATACCGCATAGGAAGCTTAATATATTTGCCCGACAAGATAAATATAAAAAAAACACGTTTTTCGAAGGATTCTTCACGATTGCTTTTCTTTATTGTGTTAGTGGAAGCCTTTGGCATATACTTCCGGCGACATAATTTTCATTTTTAAGCTCAGTTGATATTGATTTTGTATAAAAAGGAATATTTTTTTTTCATCTTAACCGTTTTACTTTTTACGTATGATGTATTCAATAAAAAATGACAATAGTGTTTAAAGTGGCGTAAATCACCAATCTGTCAATCAATCATAGAACTATAGGGAATAATTGAAACACAGACTTATAAAACACGTGTGTCTGTTTATACACAGGATAACAGAATGAAAACTTAATTCGCCAATCAATTACTTCCCCTAATTGTTTAGGTATCAACATAGTTATTAGTTTGTCTTTGAAAAACATAAGCTGTTTTCTTTTTTAGAATTGAACTGATAAAACCATAATATTATTTTAAATATATCAGTCATTTTGAAATTTTATTAACATTTCAAGATTTTTTTGCAATTAAATTACTAATTATAAACCGATCGTGTGAGGAAGACAAAATGGATATATAATCCATTAAAATTTTGATCTTTGTCATTGGCGATCATACCACAAGATATGTATAATATCGCTTTATATTTGAAATTCATCTCAACACATACGTTGAGATCAATATAACAAAAAACGAACACAAAACAGAGGTCTCAAAAGGCCTTCAACAATGAGCAAAGCCATACCGCATAGCAAGCTTATATTTGCCCGACAAGATAAATATAAAAAACACGTTTTTCGCAGGATGCTTCACGATTTATTGTGTTAGTGGAAGCCATTGGCATATACTTCCGGCGACATAATTTTCATTTCTAAGCTCAGTTGATATTGATTTTGTAAAAAAAGGAATATTTTTTTTCATCTTAACCGTTTTACTTTTTACGTTTGATGTATTCAATAAAAAAAAATGGCAATAGTGTTTAAAGTGGCGTAAATCACCAATCTGTCAATCAATCATAGAACTATAGGGAATCATTCAAACACAGACTGGTAAAACTCGTGTATCTGTTTATACACAAGATAACGGAATGAAAACTTAATTCGCCAATCAGTTACTTCCCCTAATCGTTTAGGTATCAACATAGTTATTAGTTTGTCTTTGAAAAACATAACCTGTTTTCTTTTTCAGAATTGAACTCATAAAACCATTATATTATTTTAAATATATCAGTCATTTTGAAAATTTATAAACATTTGAAGATTTTTCTGCAATCAAATTACTAATTATAAACCGATTGTGTTAAGAAGACAAAATGAATATATAATCCATTAAATTCTTTTGACCTTTCTCATTAGCGATCATACCACAAGATATGTATAATATCGCGTAATATTTGAACTTCATCTCGACACAAACGTTGAGATCACAATAAAAATAAATGAACACCAAACAGAAGTCTCGAAAGGCCTTCAACAATCAGCAACGCCATACCGCATAGCAAGCGTATATTTGCCCGATAAGATAAATATAAAAAACACGTTTTTCGCAGGATGCTTCACGATTGCTTTTCTTTATTGTGTTAGTGGAAGCCTTTGGCATATACTTCCGGCGACATTATTTTCATTTTTAAGCTCAGTTGATATTGATTTTGTATAAAAAGGAATATTTTTTTTCATCTTAACCGTTTTACTTTTTACGTCTGATGTATTCAATAAAAAAAATGGCAATAGTGTTTAAAGTGGCGTAAATCACCAATCTGTCAATCAATCATAGAACTATAGGGAATCATTCAAACACAGACTTATAAACCACGTGTATCTGTTTATACACAGGATAACGGAATGAAAACTTAATTCGCCAATCAGTTACTTCCCCTGTTCGTTTGGTATCAACATAATTATTAGTTTGTCTTTGAAAAAAATAACCTCTTTTCTTTTTTAGAATTGAACTGATAAAACCATAATATAATTTTAAATATATCAGTCATTTTGAAAATTTATTACCATTTGAAGATTTTTCTGCAATCAAGTTACTAATTATAAACCGATCGTGTTAAGAAGACAAAATGAATATATAATCCATTAAATTCTTTTGACCTTTCTCATTGGCGATCATACCACAAGATATGTATAATATCGCTTTATATTTGAAATTCATCTCAACACATACGTTGAGATCACAATAAAAAAAACTGAACACAAAACAGAGGCCTCGAAAAGTCTTCAACAAGGAGCAACGCCATACCGCAAAGCAAGCGTATATTTGCCCAACAAGATCAATATAAAAAAAAAACCACGTTTTTCGCAGGATGCTTCACGATTGCTTTTCTTTATTGTGTTAGTGGAAGCCTTTGGCATATACTTCCGGCGACATAATTTTCATTTTTAAGCTCAGTTGATATTGATTTTGTATAAAAAGGAATATTTTTTTTCATCTTAACCGTTTTACTTTTTACATATGATGTATTCAATAAAAATGGCAATAGTGTTTAAAGTGGCGTAAATCACCAATCTGTCAATCAATCATAGAACTATAGGGAATAATTCAAACACACACTTATAAAACACGTGTATCTGTTTATACCCAGGATAACGGAATGAAAACTTGATTCGCCAATCAGTTACTTCCCCTAATCGTTTAGGTATCAACATAGTTATTAGTTTGTCTTTGAAAAACATAACCTGTTTTCTTTTTTAGAATTGAACTCATAAAACCATAATGTTATTTTAAATATATCAGTCATTTTGAAAATTTATTAACATTTGAAGATTTTTTTTCCAATCAAGTTACTAATTATAAACCGATCGTGTCAGGAAGACAAAATCAATATACAATCCATTAAATTCTTTTGATCTTTCTCATTGGCGATCATACCACAAGATATGTATAATATCGCTTTATATTTGATATTCATCTCAACACATACGTTGAGATCACAATAAAAAAACTGAACACAAAACAGAAGTCTCGAAAGCCTTTCAACAATGAGCAACACCATACCGCATAGGAAGCTTAATATATTTGCCCGACAAGATAAATATAAAAAAAACACGTTTTTCGAAGGATTCTTCACGATTGCTTTTCTTTATTGTGTTAGTGGAAGCCTTTGGCATATACTTCCGGCGACATAATTTTCATTTTTAAGCTCAGTTGATATTGATTTTGTATAAAAAGGAATATTTTTTTTTCATCTTAACCGTTTTACTTTTTACGTATGATGTATTCAATAAAAAATGACAATAGTGTTTAAAGTGGCGTAAATCACCAATCTGTCAATCAATCATAGAACTATAGGGAATAATTGAAACACAGACTTATAAAACACGTGTGTCTGTTTATACACAGGATAACAGAATGAAAACTTAATTCGCCAATCAATTACTTCCCCTAATTGTTTAGGTATCAACATAGTTATTAGTTTGTCTTTGAAAAACATAAGCTGTTTTCTTTTTTAGAATTGAACTGATAAAACCATAATATTATTTTAAATATATCAGTCATTTTGAAATTTTATTAACATTTCAAGATTTTTTTGCAATTAAATTACTAATTATAAACCGATCGTGTGAGGAAGACAAAATGGATATATAATCCATTAAAATTTTGATCTTTGTCATTGGCGATCATACCACAAGATATGTATAATATCGCTTTATATTTGAAATCCATCTCAGCACTTACGTTGAGATCACAATAAATAAAACTGAACACAAAACAGAGGTCTCAAAAGGCCTTCAACAATGAGCAACGCCATACCGCATAGCAAGCGTATATTTGCTCGACAAGATAAATATAAAAAAAAACACGTTTTTCGCAGGATGCTAACCGATTGCTTTTCTTTATTGTGTTAGTGGAAGCCATTGGCATATACTTCCGGCGACATAATTTTCATTTTTAAGCTCAGTTGATATTGATTTTGTATAAAAAGGAATATTTTTTTTCATCTAAACCGTTTTACTTTTTACGTACGATGTATTTAATAAAAAAAAATGGCAATAGTGTTGAAAGTGGCGAAAATCACCAATCTGTCAATCACTCATAGAACTATAGGGAATAATTCAAACACAGACTTATAAAACACGTGTATCTGTTTATACCCAGGACAAGGGAATGAAAACTTAATTCGCCAATCCCCTAATCGTTTAGGTATCAACATAGCTATTAGTTTGTCTTGAAAAACATAACCTGTTTTCTTTTTTTAGAATTGAACTCACAAAACCATAATGTTATTTTAAATATATCAGTCATTTTGAAAATTTATTAACATTTGAAGATTTTTTTGCAATCTAATTACTAATTATAAACCGATCGTGTCAGGAAGACAAAATCAATATACAATCCATTAAATTCTTATGATCTTTTTCATTGGCGATCATACCACAAGATATGTATAATATCGCTTTATATTTGATATTTACCTCAACACATACGTTGAGATCACAATAAAAAACTGAACACAAAAGAGAGGTCTCGAAAGGCTTTCAACAATGAGCAACGCCATACTGCATAGCAAGCTTATATTTCCCCGACAAGAAAAATATAAAAAACACGTTTTTCGCAGGATGCTTCCCGATTGCTTTTTTTTAATGTCTTAGTAGAAGCTATTGGCATATACTTCCGGCGACATAATTTTCATTTTTAAGCTCAGTTGATATTGATTTTGTATAAAAAGGAATATTTTGTTTCATCTTAACCGTATCTTAACCGTTTTTACTTTTTACGTATGATGTATTCAATAAAAAATAGCAATAGTGCTTAAAGTGACGTAAATCACCAATCTGTCAATCAATCATAGAATTATAGGGAATCATTCAAACACACACTTATAAAACACGTGTATATGTTTATACCCAGGTTAACGGAATGAAAACTGAATTCGCCAATCAGTTACTTCCCCTAATCGTTTAGGTATCAAGATAGTTATTAGTTTGTCTTTGAAAACATAACCTGTTTTCTTTTTTAGAATTGACTCATAAACCATAATATTATTTTAAATATATCAGTCATTTTGAAAATTTATTAACATTTGAAAATTTTTTTGTAATCAAATTACTAATTATAAACCGATCGTGTAAGGAAGACAAAATGGATATATAATGCATTAAATTCTTTTAACCTTTCTCATTGGCAATCATACCACAAGATATGTATAATATCGCTTTATATTTGAAATTCATCTTAACACATACGTTGAGATCACAATAAATAAAACTGAACACAAAACAGAGGTCTCAAAAGGCCTTCAACAATGAGCAACGCCATACCGCATAGCAAGCGTATATTTGCTCGACAAGATAAATATAAAAAAAACACGTTTTTCGCAGGATGCTAACCGATTGCTTTTCTTTATTGTGTTAGTGGAAGCCATTGGCATATACTTCCGGCGACATAATTTTCATTTTTAAGCTCAGTTGATATTGATTTTGTATAAAAAGGAATATTTTTTTTCATCTAAACCGTTTTACTTTTTACGTACGATGTATTTAATAAAAAAAAATGGCAATAGTGTTGAAAGTGGCGAAAATCACCAATCTGTCAATCAATCATAGAACTATAGGGAATAATTCAAACACAGACTTATAAAACACGTGTATCTGTTTATACCCAGGACAAGGGAATGAAAACTTAATTCGCCAATCCCCTAATCGTTTAGGTATCAACATAGTTATTAGTTTGTCTTGAAAAACATAACCTGTTTTCTTTTTTAGAATTGAACTCACAAAACCATAATGTTATTTTAAATATATCAGTCATTTTGAAAATTTATTAACATTTGAAGATTTTTCTGCAATCAAATTACTAATTATAAACCGATCGTGTTAAGAAGACAAAATGAATATATAATCCATTAAATTCTTTTGATCTTTCTCATTGGCGATCATACCACAAGATATGTATAATATCGCTTTATATTTGAAATTCATCTCAACACATACGTTGAGATCACAATAAAAAAAACTGAACACAAAACAGAGGCCTCGAAAAGTCTTCAACAAGGAGCAACGCCATACCGCAAAGCAAGCGTATATTTGCCCAACAAGATCAATATAAAAAAAAAACCACGTTTTTCGCAGGATGCTTCACGATTGCTTTTCTTTATTGTGTTAGTGGAAGCCTTTGGCATATACTTCCGGCGACATAATTTTCATTTTTAAGCTCAGTTGATATTGATTTTGTATAAAAAGGAATATTTTTTTTCATCTTAACCGTTTTACTTTTTACATATGATGTATTCAATAAAAATGGCAATAGTGTTTAAAGTGGCGTAAATCACCAATCTGTCAATCAATCATAGAACTATAGGGAATAATTCAAACACACACTTATAAAACACGTGTATCTGTTTATACCCAGGATAACGGAATGAAAACTTGATTCGCCAATCAGTTACTTCCCCTAATCGTTTAGGTATCAACATAGTTATTAGTTTGTCTTTGAAAAACATAACCTGTTTTCTTTTTTAGAATTGAACTCATAAAACCATAATGTTATTTTAAATATATCAGTCATTTTGAAAATTTATTAACATTTGAAGATTTTTTTTCCAATCAAGTTACTAATTATAAACCGATCGTGTCAGGAAGACAAAATCAATATACAATCCATTAAATTCTTTTGATCTTTCTCATTGGCGATCATACCACAAGATATGTATAATATCGCTTTATATTTGATATTCATCTCAACACATACGTTGAGATCACAATAAAAAAACTGAACACAAAACAGAAGTCTCGAAAGCCTTTCAACAATGAGCAACACCATACCGCATAGGAAGCTTAATATATTTGCCCGACAAGATAAATATAAAAAAAACACGTTTTTCGAAGGATTCTTCACGATTGCTTTTCTTTATTGTGTTAGTGGAAGCCTTTGGCATATACTTCCGGCGACATAATTTTCATTTTTAAGCTCAGTTGACATTGATTTTGTATAAAAAGGAATATTTTTTTTTCATCTTAACCGTTTTACTTTTTACGTATGATGTATTCAATAAAAAATGACAATAGTGTTTAAAGTGGCGTAAATCACCAATCTGTCAATCAATCATAGAACTATAGGGAATAATTGAAACACAGACTTATAAAACACGTGTGTCTGTTTATACACAGGATAACAGAATGAAAACTTAATTCGCCAATCAATTACTTCCCCTAATTGTTTAGGTATCAACATAGTTATTAGTTTGTCTTTGAAAAACATAAGCTGTTTTCTTTTTTAGAATTGAACTGATAAAACCATAATATTATTTTAAATATATCAGTCATTTTGAAATTTTATTAACATTTCAAGATTTTTTTGCAATTAAATTACTAATTATAAACCGATCGTGTGAGGAAGACAAAATGGATATATAATCCATTAAAATTTTGATCTTTGTCATTGGCGATCATACCACAAGATATGTATAATATCGCTTTATATTTGAAATTCATCTCAACACATACGTTGAGATCAATATAACAAAAAACGAACACAAAACAGAGGTCTCAAAAGGCCTTCAACAATGAGCAAAGCCATACCGCATAGCAAGCTTATATTTGCCCGACAAGATAAATATAAAAAACACGTTTTTCGCAGGATGCTTCACGATTTATTGTGTTAGTGGAAGCCATTGGCATATACTTCCGGCGACATAATTTTCATTTCTAAGCTCAGTTGATATTGATTTTGTAAAAAAAGGAATATTTTTTTTCATCTTAACCGTTTTACTTTTTACGTTTGATGTATTCAATAAAAAAAAATGGCAATAGTGTTTAAAGTGGCGTAAATCACCAATCTGTCAATCAATCATAGAACTATAGGGAATCATTCAAACACAGACTGGTAAAACTCGTGTATCTGTTTATACACAAGATAACGGAATGAAAACTTAATTCGCCAATCAGTTACTTCCCCTAATCGTTTAGGTATCAACATAGTTATTAGTTTGTCTTTGAAAAACATAACCTGTTTTCTTTTTCAGAATTGAACTCATAAAACCATTATATTATTTTAAATATATCAGTCATTTTGAAAATTTATAAACATTTGAAGATTTTTCTGCAATCAAATTACTAATTATAAACCGATTGTGTTAAGAAGACAAAATGAATATATAATCCATTAAATTCTTTTGACCTTTCTCATTGGCGATCATACCACAAGATATGTATAATATCGCGTAATATTTGAAATTCATCTCGACACAAACGTTGAGATCACAATAAAAATAAATGAACACCAAACAGAAGTCTCGAAAGGCCTTCAACAATCAGCAACGCCATACCGCATAGCAAGCGTATATTTGCCCGATAAGATAAATATAAAAAACACGTTTTTCGCAGGATGCTTCACGATTGCTTTTCTTTATTGTGTTAGTGGAAGCCTTTGGCATATACTTCCGGCGACATTATTTTCATTTTTAAGCTCAGTTGATATTGATTTTGTATAAAAAGGAATATTTTTTTTCATCTTAACCGTTTTACTTTTTACGTCTGATGTATTCAATAAAAAAAATGGCAATAGTGTTTAAAGTGGCGTAAATCACCAATCTGTCAATCAATCATAGAACTATAGGGAATCATTCAAACACAGACTTATAAACCACGTGTATCTGTTTATACACAGGATAACGGAATGAAAACTTAATTCGCCAATCAGTTACTTCCCCTGTTCGTTTGGTATCAACATAATTATTAGTTTGTCTTTGAAAAAAATAACCTCTTTTCTTTTTTAGAATTGAACTGATAAAATCATAATATAATTTTAAATATATCAGTCATTTTGAAAATTTATTACCATTTGAAGATTTTTCTGCAATCAAGTTACTAATTATAAACCGATCGTGTTAAGAAGACAAAATGAATATATAATCCATTAAATTCTTTTGACCTTTCTCATTGGCGATCATACCACAAGATATGTATAATATCGCTTTATATTTGAAATTCATCTCAACACATACGTTGAGATCACAATAAAAAAAACTGAACACAAAACAGAGGCCTCGAAAAGTCTTCAACAAGGAGCAACGCCATACCGCAAAGCAAGCGTATATTTGCCCAACAAGATCAATATAAAAAAAAAACCACGTTTTTCGCAGGATGCTTCACGATTGCTTTTCTTTATTGTGTTAGTGGAAGCCTTTGGCATATACTTCCGGCGACATAATTTTCATTTTTAAGCTCAGTTGATATTGATTTTGTATAAAAAGGAATATTTTTTTTCATCTTAACCGTTTTACTTTTTACATATGATGTATTCAATAAAAATGGCAATAGTGTTTAAAGTGGCGTAAATCACCAATCTGTCAATCAATCATAGAACTATAGGGAATAATTCAAACACACACTTATAAAACACGTGTATCTGTTTATACCCAGGATAACGGAATGAAAACTTGATTCGCCAATCAGTTACTTCCCCTAATCGTTTAGGTATCAACATAGTTATTAGTTTGTCTTTGAAAAACATAACCTGTTTTCTTTTTTAGAATTGAACTCATAAAACCATAATGTTATTTTAAATATATCAGTCATTTTGAAAATTTATTAACATTTGAAGATTTTTTTTCCAATCAAGTTACTAATTATAAACCGATCGTGTCAGGAAGACAAAATCAATATACAATCCATTAAATTCTTTTGATCTTTCTCATTGGCGATCATACCACAAGATATGTATAATATCGCTTTATATTTGATATTCATCTCAACACATACGTTGAGATCACAATAAAAAAACTGAACACAAAACAGAAGTCTCGAAAGCCTTTCAACAATGAGCAACACCATACCGCATAGGAAGCTTAATATATTTGCCCGACAAGATAAATGTAAAAAAAACACGTTTTTCGAAGGATTCTTCACGATTGCTTTTCTTTATTGTGTTAGTGGAAGCCTTTGGCATATACTTCCGGCGACATAATTTTCATTTTTAAGCTCAGTTGATATTGATTTTGTATAAAAAGGAATATTTTTTTTTCATCTTAACCGTTTTACTTTTTACGTATGATGTATTCAATAAAAAATGACAATAGTGTTTAAAGTGGCGTAAATCACCAATCTGTCAATCAATCATAGAACTATAGGGAATAATTGAAACACAGACTTATAAAACACGTGTGTCTGTTTATACACAGGATAACAGAATGAAAACTTAATTCGCCAATCAATTACTTCCCCTAATTGTTTAGGTATCAACATAGTTATTAGTTTGTCTTTGAAAAACATAAGCTGTTTTCTTTTTTAGAATTGAACTGATAAAACCATAATATTATTTTAAATATATCAGTCATTTTGAAATTTTATTAACATTTCAAGATTTTTTTGCAATTAAATTACTAATTATAAACCGATCGTGTGAGGAAGACAAAATGGATATATAATCCATTAAAATTTTGATCTTTGTCATTGGCGATCATACCACAAGATATGTATAATATCGCTTTATATTTGAAATTCATCTCAACACATACGTTGAGATCAATATAACAAAAAACGAACACAAAACAGAGGTCTCAAAAGGCCTTCAACAATGAGCAAAGCCATACCGCATAGCAAGCTTATATTTGCCCGACAAGATAAATATAAAAAACACGTTTTTCGCAGGATGCTTCACGATTTATTGTGTTAGTGGAAGCCATTGGCATATACTTCCGGCGACATAATTTTCATTTCTAAGCTCAGTTGATATTGATTTTGTAAAAAAAGGAATATTTTTTTTCATCTTAACCGTTTTACTTTTTACGTTTGATGTATTCAATAAAAAAAAATGGCAATAGTGTTTAAAGTGGCGTAAATCACCAATCTGTCAATCAATCATAGAACTATAGGGAATCATTCAAACACAGACTGGTAAAACTCGTGTATCTGTTTATACACAAGATAACGGAATGAAAACTTAATTCGCCAATCAGTTACTTCCCCTAATCGTTTAGGTATCAACATAGTTATTAGTTTGTCTTTGAAAAACATAACCTGTTTTCTTTTTCAGAATTGAACTCATAAAACCATTATATTATTTTAAATATATCAGTCATTTTGAAAATTTATAAACATTTGAAGATTTTTCTGCAATCAAATTACTAATTATAAACCGATTGTGTTAAGAAGACAAAATGAATATATAATCCATTAAATTCTTTTGACCTTTCTCATTGGCGATCATACCACAAGATATGTATAATATCGCGTAATATTTGAAATTCATCTCGACACAAACGTTGAGATCACAATAAAAATAAATGAACACCAAACAGAAGTCTCGAAAGGCCTTCAACAATCAGCAACGCCATACCGCATAGCAAGCGTATATTTGCCCGATAAGATAAATATAAAAAACACGTTTTTCGCAGGATGCTTCACGATTGCTTTTCTTTATTGTGTTAGTGGAAGCCTTTGGCATATACTTCCGGCGACATTATTTTCATTTTTAAGCTCAGTTGATATTGATTTTGTATAAAAAGGAATATTTTTTTTCATCTTAACCGTTTTACTTTTTACGTCTGATGTATTCAATAAAAAAAATGGCAATAGTGTTTAAAGTGGCGTAAATCACCAATCTGTCAATCAATCATAGAACTATAGGGAATCATTCAAACACAGACTTATAAACCACGTGTATCTGTTTATACACAGGATAACGGAATGAAAACTTAATTCGCCAATCAGTTACTTCCCCTGTTCGTTTGGTATCAACATAATTATTAGTTTGTCTTTGAAAAAAATAACCTCTTTTCTTTTTTAGAATTGAACTGATAAAACCATAATATAATTTTAAATATATCAGTCATTTTGAAAATTTATTACCATTTGAAGATTTTTCTGCAATCAAGTTACTAATTATAAACCGATCGTGTTAAGAAGACAAAATGAATATATAATCCATTAAATTCTTTTGACCTTTCTCATTGGCGATCATACCACAAGATATGTATAATATCGCTTTATATTTGAAATTCATCTCAACACATACGTTGAGATCACAATAAAAAAAACTGAACACAAAACAGAAGTCTCCGAAAGGCCTTCAACAATGAGCAACGCCATACCGCATAGCAAGCGTATATTTGCCCGACAAGATAAATATTAAAAAACACGTTTTTCGCAGGATGCTTCACGATTGCTTTTCTTTATTGTGTAAGTGGAAGCCTTTGGCATATACTTCCGGCGACATAATTTTCATTTTTAAGCTCAGTTGATATTGATTTTGTATAAAAAGGAATATTTTTTTTCATCTTAACCGTTTTACTTTTTACGTATGATGTATTCAATAAAAAATGACAATAGTGTTTAAAGTGGCGTAAATCACCAATCTGTCAATCAAACATAGAACTATAGGGAATAATTCAAACACAGACTTATAAAACACGTGTATCTGTTTATACCCAGGACAACGGAATGAAAACTGAATTCGCCAATCAGTTACTTCCCCTGATCGTTTGGTATCAACATAATTATTAGTTTGTCTTTGAAAAACATAACCTGTTTTCTTTTTTAGAATTGAACTGATAAAACCATAATAGTATTTTAAATATATCAGTCATTTTGAAAATTTATGAACATTTGAAAATTTTTTTGCAATCAAATTACTTATTATAAACCGATCGTGTAAGGAAGACAAAATGGATATATAATCCATTAAATTCTTTTAAACTTTCTCATTGGCAATCATACCACAAGATATGTATAATATCGCTTAATATTTGAAATTCATCTCATCTCATACGTTGAGATCATAATTTAAAAAACTGAACACAAAACAGAAGTCTCGGAAAGGCCTTCAACAATGAGCAAGGCCATACCGCATAGCAAGCGAATATTTGCCCGACAAGATCAATATAAAACAAACACGTTTTTCACAGGATGCTTCACGATTGCTTTTCTTTATTGTGTTAGTGGAAGCTGTTGGCATATACTTCCGGCGACATAATTTTAATTTTTAAGCTCAGTCGATATTGATTTTGTATAAAAAGGAATATTTTTTTTCATCTTAACCGTTTTACTATTTACGTATGATGTATTCAATAAAAAAAATGGCAATAGTGTTTAAAGTGGGGTAAATCACCAATCTGTCAATCAATCATAGAACTATAGGGAATAATTCAAACACAGACTTATAAAACACGTGTATCTGTTGATACCCAGGGAAACGGAATGAAAACTGAATTCGCCAATCAGTTACTTCCCATAATTGTTTAGGTATCAACATAGTTATTAGTTTGTCTTTGAAGAACATAACCTGTTTTCTTTTTTAGAATTGAACTCATAAAACCATAATGTTATTTTAAATATATCAGTCGTTTTAAAAATTTATTTACATTTGAAGATTTTTCTGCAATCAAGTTGCTAATTTTAAACCGATCGTGTAAGGAAGACAAAATGAATATATAATCCATTAAATTCTTTTGATCTTTCTCATTGGCGATCATACCACAAGATATGTATAATATCGCTTTATATTTGAAATTCATCTCAACACAAACGTTGAGTTCACAATAAAAAAAATGAACACAAAACAGAGGTCTCGAAAGTCCTTCAACAATGAGCAACGCCATACCGCATAGCAAGCGTATATTTGCCCGACAAGATAAATATTAAAAAACACGTTTTTCGCAGGATGCTTCACGATTGCTTTTCTTTATTGTGTTAGTGGAAGCCTTTGGCATATACTTCCGGCGACATAATTTTCATTTTTAAGCTCAGTTGATATTGATTTTGTATAAAAAGGAATATTTTTTTTTCATCTTAACCGTTTTACTTTTTACGTATGATGTATTCAATAAAAAATGACAATAGTGTTTAAAGTGGCGTAAATCACCAATCTGTCAATCAATCATAGAACTATAGGGAATAATTGAAACACAGACTTATAAAACACGTGTGTCTGTTTATACCCAGGATAACAGAATGAAAACTGAATTCGCCAATGAGTCACTTCCCCTGATCGCTTAGGTATCAACATAATTATTAGTTTGTCTTTGAAAAACATAACCTGTTTTCTTTTTTAGAATTGAACTGATAAAACCATAATATTATTTTAAATATATCAGTCATTTTGAAAATTTATTAACATTTGAAGATTTTTTTGCAATCAAATTACTAATTATAAACCGATCGTGTAAGGAAGACAAAATGGATATATACTCCATTAAATTCTTTTAACTTTTCTCATTGGCAATCATACCACAAGATATGTATAATATCGCTTTATATTTGAAATTCATCTCAACACAAACGAACACAAACGTTGAGATCACAATTAAAAAAACAGAACAGAAAACACAAGTCTCCAAAACGCCTTCAACAATGAGCAACGAAATACCGCATAGCAAGCGTATATTTGCCCGACAAGATAAATATTAAAAAAAAATCACGTTTTTTGCAGGATGCTTCACGATTGCTTTTCTTTATTGTGTTAGTGGAAGCTGTTGATATATACTTCCGCCGACATAATTTTCATTTTTAAGCTCAGTTGATATTGATTTTGTGTAAAAAGGAATATTTTTTTTCATCTTAACCGTTTTACTTTTTACGTCTGATGTATTCAATAAAAAAATGGCAATAGTGTTTAAAGTGGCGTAAATCACCAATCTGTCAATCAATCATAGAACTATAGGGAATAATTCAAACACACACTTATCAAACACGTGTATCTGTTGATACCCAGGATAACGGAATTAAAACTGAATTTGACAATCAGTTACTTCCCCAAATCGTTTAGGTATCAACATAGTTATTAGTTTGTCTTTGAAAAAAAATAACCTGTTTTCTTTTTTAGAATTGAATTGCTAAAACCATAATATTATTTTAAATATATCAGTCATTTTGAAAATTTATTAACATTTACAGATTTTTTTGCAATCAAATTACTAATTATGAACCGATCATGTAAGGAAGACAAAATGGATATATAATCCATTAAATTCTTTTGACCTTTCTCATTGGCGATCATACCACAAGATATGTATAATATCGCTTTATATTTGAAATTCATCTCAACACATACGTTGACATCACAATAAAAAAAAACTGAACACAAAACAGAAGTCTCGAAAGGCCTTCAAAAATCAGCAACGCCATACCGCATAGCAAGCTTATATTTGCCCAACAAGATAATTATAAAAAAAACACGTTTTTCGCAGGATGCTTCACGATTGCTTTTCTTTATTGTGTTAGTGGAAGCCATTGGCATATACTTTCGGCGACATAATGTTCATTTTTAGGCTCAGTTGATATTGATTTTGTATAAAACGGAATATTTTTTTTCACCTTAACCGTTTTACTTTTTAACGTCTGATGTATTCAATAAAAAATGGCAATAGTGTTTAAAGTTGCGTAAATCACCAATCTGTCAATCAATCATAGAACTATAGGGAATAATTCAAACACACACTTATAAAACACGTGTATCTGTTTATACACAGGATAACAGAATGAAAACTTAATTCGCCAATCAATTACTTCCCATAATTGTTTAGGTATCAACATAGTTATTAGTTTGTCTTTGAAAAACATAACCTGTTTTCTTTTTTAGAATTGAACTGATAAAACCATAATATTATTTTAAATATATCAGTCATTTTGAAATTTTATCAACATTTCAAGATTTTTTTGCAATTAAATTACTAATTATAAACCGATCGTGTGAGGAAGACAAAATGGATATATAATCCATTAAAACTTTTTGATCATAGCACAAGATATGTATAATATCGCTTTATATTTGAAATTCATCTCAACACATACGTTGAGATCAATATAACAAAAAACGAACACAAAACAGAGGTCTCAAAAGGCCTTCAACAATGAGCAAAGCCATACCGCATAGCAAGCTTATATTTGCCCGACAAGATAAATATAAAAAACACGTTTTTCGCAGGATGCTTCACGATTTATTGTGTTAGTGGAAGCCATTGGCATATACTTCCGGCGACATAATTTTCATTTCTAAGCTCAGTTGATATTGATTTTGTATAAAAAGGAATATTTTTTTTTCATCTTAACCGGTTTACTTTTTACGTTTGATGTATTCAATAAAAAAAATGGCAATAGTGTTTAAAGTGGCGTAAATCACCAATCTGTCAATCAATCATAGAACTATAGGGAATCATTCAAACACAGACTGGTAAAGCTCGTGTATCTGTTTATACACAGGATAACGGAATGAAAACTTAATTCGCCAATCAGTTACTTCCCCTAATCGTTTAGGTATCAACATAGTTATTAGTTTGTCTTTGAAAAACATAACCTCTTTTCTTTTTTAAAATTGAACTCATAAAACCATTATATTATTTTAAATATATCAGTCATTTTGAAAATTTATAAACATTTGAAGATTTTTCTGCAATCAAGTTACTAATTATAAACCGATCGTGTTAAGAAGACAAAATAAATATATAATCCATTAAATTCTTTTGACCTTTCTCATTGGCGATCATACCACAAGATATGTATAATATCGCGTAATATTTGAAATTCATCTCGACACAAACGTTGAGATCACAATAAAAATAAATGAACACCAAACAGAAGTCTCGAAAGGCCTTCAACAATCAGCAACGCCATACCGCATAGCAAGCGTATATTTGCCCGATAAGATAAATATAAAAAACACGTTTTTCGCAGGATGCTTCACGATTGCTTTTCTTTATTGTGTTAGTGGAAGCCATTGGCATATACTTCCGGCGACATAATTTTCATTTTTAAGCTCAGTTGATATTGATTTTGTATAAAAAGGAATATTTTTTTTCATCTTAACCGTTTTACTTTTTACGTATGATGTATTCAATAAAAAATGGCAATAGTGTTTAAAGTGGCGTAAATCACCAATCTGTCAATCAATCATAGAACTATAGGGAATCATTGAAACACAGACTTATAAAACACGTGTATCTGTTTATACACAGGATAACGGAATGAAAATCAGTTACTTCTCCTGATTGTTTAGGTATCAACATAGTTATTAGTTTGTCTTTGAAAAACATAACCTGGTTTCTTTATTAGAATTGAATTGATTAAACCAAGACTTTGGATTTCCACGGATTTCAAAATGATTGATATGTAGTACATATTTACTAGTAACATTCCTAAGTTATGCAATCACTCAAAACATAGAGATCATAACTGGGAACCAGTGCATAAACAAAAGTAATTATCTATGAATATTATATATCTCCTTAAAAGAGGCGTAGTTTGAGAAACACTGTATTTACAAAATGCAACCTATACCACTGAAGTTGTAACATTATGGGTAGGTTAATGATTTGACAGAAATTTTTTGACAGATTTTTCATCTTGCAAATACAGTTTTAAAGGATAAATGACATAATTTTGTTTGCTGTTATCTTCCAATTGTTACCAATCTGAAATGATGTATTTTTCTTAAACTTTAAAATAGAGCATTTTTTGAGAGAAAAAATCCTTTCTGTTACCAAGTCTGTCCTGTAACCGTTGTTAAATATATGATTCTTACTTAGCACAAGATTCTTTCATGTTACCGACATATCTAACTATATTTTAGTATATTTCTGGCCTTTTGTATTGCAAATGTTAAAATCAATAATGGGCATTTGATAAACTATTGCAGTTAAACCACAAATAGTGTTTCAAACTTATTCCTTATTCCCATTAGAAACTTTTTAAAATTAATTCTCTTTGGTAACAGGAAAAAACTGGATTTTTTTGTACCATTTTTTAATTACCATTGTTACCACATTTAATAATTGTTTGAATTACAGAGAACAGATCTTAGATACTCAATGTGTGTTCTTCGATTTGTGCTATAGAAATACTGGTTCTAAAGACATTTTTTTGGTTTTTTTTTTCTTATTGCCAAAAATTAGACTTTTTCAGATATTGTCTCATAAATGATTTAAGAAAAAAATATATGAAAAAATATTACTGGTCTAGGCCATCAACTTTTAAATTAATCATGAGAATTATTGTCAGATGAAAACACAAAACAGCTTGGTACTTTAGGAAAGTATATACATTTCTCTTTTAAATTAAGAAACAGTTTATTGTAATAAAAGATATTTTGTATTGATTAAACTTCAAGATTCTTTATTTCTCAAACACCATAAAGTTACAATGGTACAAAGAAGTTCATCAAAATTTATATAACATAACACAAACACACATGACAAGATGAGATGAAAATATCAAATAAAATGAAATAAACAGTATAGTAGAGAAGAGTGGTGATTAACCAGGAAGACTCACTTGAAAAGTTATAACCCTGATAAATTTGTACAGCTTTTTCAACTGATTTTTTATTTTTAACTGAAATAGTTTTTCAAATTTTAGTATGTTACATCTGTGCAAGAAAAAAGTTTCCAAATATTGTGCTCGAAAATTTGTCAAAGAACTACACTGCAAAGTGTAATGAAATTCATCACCAATCTCGTTACAATGACATAAGTTACAATATCTAAGGTTTCTCTACCAGTTTCGATGGGTAACTTATGGTTACCCGTTCGAAATCTACAATATGTTATTCTATTTTTATCACTTAAAATATTCAGATATTCCTCAAATTCAAAATTTTTTTAATACAATTTGTAAAACTTCTGACGTCACCTATTGTTTATTATGCATATTGTTTATATTGTGTGTACAGTCAGAGAATATGCCATATTTATACATTGTGCATGTACTGATGGGCCGTAAGGCTCATAATTAATAAAGAATTTGAATTTGAATTTGAATAGAAGTAGTGAAATATATTAGATACGTCAAACACATGAAAGAAAACTATAAAAAGCTGTTCTTTAAAAAAAATAAATTCTTTAACAGAAAATAATAAATTATTTATCTATAGTAAATTCAAAAAGAAATATGAAACTGAGCCTTATTTACTTAAAGAGAATAACTTTGAAATAAGGAAAAAAGGAGTGACCATATTTTGGAAATTAAAAGGGGTAGATACAAAAATATAAAAAGGGAAGAACGTTTATGTCAACATTGTTGTCTAAATAAAATAGATGATGAAGAGCATTTTTTATTTACATGTACAAAAAATAAAGATTTGAGATTTGAATTTTTGCAGAAAGTTAGAAATATCTATTCCAATATAGATAATATGGATAATTTGGATAAATTGGTTTTATGTCTTTCTTGTCCGTTAGTTATGCAGTATGCTGTTTCATTTGTTTAAAAGTCATGGTCACTGAGGAGGGTGGACTCAACAACTGCATGATAGATACATATATGTATATAATGTTTTGTTCTTTTGTTGTTTTTTTCTGTATGATGTATTGTAAAATTATTATGTTGATTTACATGTATGTATGCCTTTAACCCATATGGGTAAAAATGTGCATTTATATATTCAATAAACTAATTGGACAAAAATAATGAAACATAATTGGTAAGTCACTGATTGGACAAAAATGATAAGAATATAATGGGTACGTCACTGGTTGGACAAAAATGATAAAATATAATGGGTACGTCACTGATTGGACAAAAATGATAAAATATAATGGGAATGTCAGTAATTGGACAAAAAATTTTGTGCTTTATAAAGAATATTTCCATAAAAAATTGGATGTGAAATACCTGAACGTATAAGAAGTCTGCATGTAATTGTTGAGCTATATTTACAAATGATGTCCTTTTACCGATGATAAAATTTAGTAAATGTTTTGACTAGTTTGTGATATCGAAACCCCAGGTGTAATAATTTTTCAGTAATACATAAATTTCTCTCGTTAAAATCTAAAACATTGTTACATATACGAGAGAATCGTACAAGTTGAGATAATGCATGTTTTATATTGGAAAATGTTTCTTTGTGTTTTCCACTTGTCAGATCTCTTAGCTAGGTGAGCCATTAACAATTTTATTTACGTTAAGACTGTAATTTATCATACAATTGTTAGTACGTACTACAGGGTATACAGGTTCACAAAATAAAGCACGATAGACCCGATAAGAAGAAATATATGGTTCGATCATGTTAAGACAATAAATCTGAATAACCACCATTCGTGGATCTGTTATTGACTTTATGAATAAAAATATCACGTATTATATAGTATATACCTTGAACAATCCAGACGGTATAGCAACAGCTGTATTTAATAGTTCGATTGGCGATGACAAAAATATCTAGGACAAATTGAATGTCAATTCTAAATTGCAAAACTACTAACAAATGTGTAAAAAAAAATCGAGGTTCGGTGTTCGTTCATTTTTTTTAAAACGGATAATAAAAAAAAACAATCTGTAGTTTAACCTTAACAGATGGCAAAAGTACAAGTAAGACAAATTATTCATGTCATTATAAGCAGTATAAAATCACCTTTGAAAGTAAATATATACAATGATCGTATATATTATGGAAAAACGTAAAATTGCGAAGCTTTTAGCCTGTTTCGTAGCAGATACAATTTGATTTTAAGATTTTCCTACAATGAACAATCTATATTTTTTGTATTCTGCAAATGAACATATACTATTTATCCATGTATATATAAAAAAGAAGATGTGGTATGTTTGCCAATAAGACAACTCTCCACAAGAGGTAAAATGACACAATGACTAACAACCGCACGGCCTTCAACAATGAGCAAAGACCATACTGCATAGTCAGTAGTTTTTAAACCAACCATTGAATTTATTTTTGAATGATAACAAGACAACTGCGGTGAAGAACCCATAATAAACTGTAATGTACGGAAGCGTATTAGCGCCACACATTTTATTTTTTATTTTTCTTCCTATGTTTGCGTTGTAACGCAAACCTTTGCGTTAAACGCAAACCTTTGCGATATAACGCAAACCTTTGCGTTATAACGCAAACCTTTGCGATATAACGCAAACCTTTTGCGTTATAATGCAAACCTTTGCGTTATAACGCAAATATCTTGATTTCAATTATTTATTAAGTTTTGTATATATGTCCGTCTGTCATTCATTTCGGATGTGATTTACTAGTAGATAAAAAAAAGAAACATACATACAAGGCCAATCATTATAATAAATATGCATAGGAATAATGGAAGTGCAATTATACATAAATTAAGACTGATTTGTGCATCAGAAAAGTATATAATTTAACAAGAAAATAGATATAGTTTAGTATATAGTCATATTAAAATTGAAAGATCAAAAATAATGTCATACAATTGTGAAACCTCCAAGTCAAATAGACAAAATGATCTTTCTGCTTTAAAATGAATTATTAATAAGAAAACATTTTTTTTAAATCTCAGAATATGATCAAGATTCTTTGATAGAAAGTCATTGAATTTTCATTTCAATATAATGAAATATTTTTAAGATGCTTGGGTAGCAATTTGAATAGAGAGAACATAATTTTATTAATAAAACATCTTCATTCTATACATTTATTGCCAAAGGGTAGCTTGTTTGAATCTAACCTACTTTACACAGTTCTCAAACGAGAGCTTACTTTAGAAGTATATTTATATTCGGTTATAGCTATATTAGCAGGGTTGATTTTTTTCTTAGGTATAACCTCAATTTACTCAATTTTCTTTGTAATATATATACTAATAGTAACTTGGATATCGTTTTTGGGGACCTTTATAGTTTGTTGTTCAGTGTGAGCCAATGCTCCGTGTTGAAGACCGTAATTCGGCCTATGATGGTTTACTTTTACGAAAAGTGACTTAGATGGAGAGTTTTCTTATTGGCACTCATACCACATCTTCTTATATTATTCTGCTCATTATTAGTCATTGATATGATCTAATTATTCAAGCAGTTTACTTTGCAATTACTACAAAAGTGATAAATTTTATTATATACAGCCTCCTCAATTAATAACTACTGTTTCCTTTGAATCTTAAATAAGAAATAAGATAAAACAAATTTTTGCGTTACAACGCAAAGGTTTGAGTTATATCGCAAATGTTTGCGTTATAACGCAAAGGTTGCAAAGGTTTGCGTTATATCGCAAAGGTTTGTGTTTTAACGCAAAGGTTTGCGTTTAACGCAAAAGGTTTGCGTTATATCGCAAAGGTTTGCGTTATAACGGAAAGGTTTGCGTTTGCTAATACGCTTCCGTAGTAATGTGGACAATAATTTGAATGAAATCGTTCGATCCAAACAGAAGCAGGATGTCGGAGACTGTATAAATATACTGTACGTTTATCGCTTCGTGTAATCTGCATCCAGGTATATATTTTGGTATAGTAAAAAGGTCAGGTTAAAAATTGAGTTTAGTACCAATGATCACAGTGAATAACGCCTGACTAAGACAACTCGAAGCAAGATTATTTCATATCGGTTGAGAATAAGATTCTCTTATTGGATAAAAAGGGGTCACATGGCATTCATTATTCTTCAGTAATAAATTCCATCGGTCATTAACAGAAAAAACGGACCAGAAAACCGGTCGTTAACGAACTTTTACATGATAATGACCGGTGGGGCGTGGTTTCCGTCTGATAATGACCGTTAAGGCGTGGTTTCCGTCTGATAATGACCGCTGGGGCGTGGCTTCTCTGTTTATAGAGATTTACCTTTTATGAAACATGTTCCTGATTTTAATATTATATTTAAGTTGTTGAATTGTTTATTATATGTTTTCGTTAAATATAAAATTAAAGATAACGTGATTAAGTATTTATATACTGAAAAATTGCACTAAAATGAATGGCAGTATTACTACTACTGGTCTTCACTCTTTGTCATAGAAATCGTACAACTACCCGATTTCGCTTTAGGCATTTTGAATTTACGAGAATTTTCCAAAACATGGTTTCTCAATGAAATAAACATAATAGTTCTTGAAAAACTGGTCATTATCGTGATACATGGACTGCCCGTAGGACAGTGGTATTGACTGCGACAGCGATAATGACCTCGCCTTTGGCTCAATCATTATCACTATCTCAGTCAATACCACTGTCCTGTGGGCAGTCCATATATCACGATAATGACCAGTTTTTCAAGAACTATTATATAAATAACGCCTGACTAAGATAACTCGAAGCAAAAAGTGCAATACAGATTGTTTTCTTGCATCTTTCAACGGTATTTTAATATTTTGTGTATTTTTATAATACGAACAGTTTTGTACTTTCAAGCCCCTCTTTAAGTAACGTGTTGCCCTTTTCATCAACCAATGGCCAAATCTAATCAGTAAATTAATGAGCTTAAGATTTGTAGAGCCCGTGGTCCATCTCATAATCTTACCACGTGAGCGAAATCTGTTTTGCCAAATCTCATCAGTAAATTAATGGGCTCAAGATATGTGGAGCCCGTGGTCCATCTCATAATCTTACCACGTGAGCCTTACATATAACTATTTTATTTTTAAATCTGATTTCATACGAAAAAATCTATAACCATTTTAAAACATGTCTGTGTATGATTTATTAATTTAGCCTGTTAACAGTAGCCTAGAAGACATGACAATTTGAAATGCATTAACTAAAAACGGTTATCTAATAACGTGGGTTTTGACGGAAAGACATGAAATATAAATTTCAAAATAAAAAAAGTGACGTCATAACCAATCCTTTCGTGACAAATTTTAATTTCAGAACGGAGATAATTCTGTCATTCTATAGAGTACTCCTAATAAGACTGCCCATTATAGCTTTTCTGATCGAGTATATGGCGAGGATCTTTTGAATTATTCTATTAATGCAGTGTCTACCAGTCTTCCTGTCCAACACCTGTTTTAATCTTTCTGGATTACGCAATTTACATGTCAAGTTTCCATAATGCGTGTAGATTTCTATATTCATATATGGTACGAGGGTCACGTGAACAACAGATGAATTGTAAAAAGGGGCGATTGGTGCACGGACCCAATTGTTTCCTTTTTTTAATTATAGAAAATAAGAACTGCTATTATAATAGTAGTGTCAAAATCTATAAAATCTATAAACTACTGTCAATGTAACATATCATATGGATAAAAGCAAGACTACTATAAATAAGTGAAAATAAGTTAAAACAAATTAAAGAATATTAGTGTAATATTTGATGTGAAAAAGATAAAACACCTACCTATTCTTTTGTTTTTTGTTTTTATGGAATCACCAAGTCACGCGACTCATCGTCGTGAGCAATACGAAACAGGAAATGATTTAAAATAGTTTCCGGTGTTGTATTTTTTCAACATAGTATGTTGTTTGTATCGTTTTCAGTACTCGCCTGTAAAATAACAAAATTCAAACTTAACACTCGGTCAAATGTTAGGGTAAGAGAAACTAAATGTAAAGATTGAAGAATAACTATCAATTTGATAATGTATTAAAAAAAAGAGGGACAAAAGATACCAAAGGGACAGTCAAACTCATAAATCGAAAATAAAATGACAACGCCTTAGCTAAAAATGAAAAAGACAAACAGACAAACAATACTATACATGACACAACCTAGAAAACTAAACAATAAACAACACGAACCCCACCAAAAAAAACTAGGGGTGATCTCAGTGCTTTGGAAGGGTAAGCAGATCCTGCTCCACATGTGGCACCCGTCGTGTTGCTTGTGTGATAACAAATCCGGTAAACAGTCTAATTCGGTAGGTCACATTCATGAAAGGGAATGATATTGTAGTTACGACGTAAGGAACATATCCGATATCATTTGTGAAACGGTTATTCCATATATAACGGTCAACCAATTCGTGATGGCGTTCGTAAAATTTACGAAGGGATGATTTCAACTTCACCATTTGGAACTCTTGGTTTAATAGCTTCCTTGTGAGCAACAACCCTCTATCAAGAAAATCATGATAGGAAATGCAAGCACGGGTATGTCGTATCAATTGGGAGATATATACCCCGTATGCAGGTGCTGCTGGAATGTTGCTACTTCGAAATGGAAAGTTCACGATTTGAAAGCTGAAATCATCTCTTTTTCGTAAAGTTTTGTTTTCAACCGACCCTCATTGTCAATTTCTAGATGTAAGTCAAGATATGATGCCGACTTAACTGTATATGTAGTATCCTTTATCTTTAGTTCGATGGGATAGATGCGTTCCACATAGTCACCAAATTTTGAATTATTTAGTGAAAGAACATCATCTATATAGCGGGAAGTAGAGTTAAAGGATATCGCTTAACTTCTTATCTTTCTTCCTAAGAAGTTCCTGCATGAAGTCAGCCTCATAATAATAAAGAAACAAATCGGCAAGTAGAGGGGCACAATTTGTTCCCATTGGAATGCCGACAGTCTGTTGAAAACACGTCCTCCGAACGTAACAAATATGTTGTCAATCAAGAATCTTGATAATATCAGTTTCAGAGATTTGTTTTTTTTTTGAATCAGAGTGATCGTTTACAAAGTAGGATTTATTCCTCCCTAAGACAAGATACTTGTATCTACGTTGGCCATTCTTTTTAATTAAGCAAAGCAATACCAACTCTTTCAATTTGTCTTTTAGTTTGAAATGTGGAAAACTTGTTTAAAGAGTAAAAAAGTCAAATGTTTTAATACTGTTACAAGATGAAAGAGAGTTAGATTGTATGTACTCTAAAAGATCTTTGGAATTTTTAAGAATCCGTTTATTTCTCAACTAAAATTTTGTGTTGTCCCCTTGTATCCTGTATTTTTCAAGCTGGAAGAGCCTAATATCGTTCTGAGCTAAAACACCTGCAATGATTTTAAAGAAAACACCCATAAGCTAATAAATATAATATTAGACATCATTAAAAGGATTAGGGGCATACGAACATTGACGTAAATATTGATGCCATTTCATATTCTTAGACTGGTTTAATGATTTAACTATTGGGATTACGCATTAGTATACAATCTGATTAAAATTCAGAAATATCTGATCTCACGTGCTCGTCATATGACGTCACAAATGAAATGAGAATGGGGATAACGAAATCAGAGATCTATATTTTCTACTGATGCGCATTAATTAAGACAATTTTATTTTTAACCAAAATGATGATTATTTGTAGACTAAAATAGCAAAAAAGACGTGAAATGAAATATCAAAGGGACATTCAAAACTTAGAGGTCGAAGATTAAACTGAAAACGCCTACTAAAACACGATGTAAAGACGAACAAAACTCTAGGCTACTATATCACTAAACTGTCAACACTGAGGTGAGTTCGAATTTCGCATTCGTCACAACTCGGTTGATTCCGTACCTCAAGGGAGAGTAGCGGAGTCACCCGAGGATTGCCGATTGCGAATTTTGCACGTTGCAGGTGCGTTCGACTCTAATCGTTGTAAAAGTTTCCTACCGACGGTTTGTGGTTCTCTCTGGGCACTCTGGCTTCTTCTTCCAACTAAAACTAACTGCTACAAAATAGCACAAAATTGCTAACAATGGTGTTTAACACCAATCAATCAATCAATCAATCAATCAATCAACCAACAAAACACTACATTGTACATAGCGAATTTTGCAGTTGCAGGTGCGTTAGACTCTAATCGTTGTAAAAGTTTCCTACCGAAGGTTTGTGGTTCTCTCTGGTTCTCTCTGGGCACTCTGATTTCTTTTTCCAACTAAAACTAACCGCTACAAAATAGCACAAAATTGCAAACAATGGTGTTTAACACCAATCAATCAATCAATCAATCAACCAACAAAACACTACATTGTACATAGAAAACTCAAGATTGAGCAAACACAAAGCACATCAAAATCTAGGATAAAATTTGAAAAAAATTTTGAAAAAAGTCAGGATAAACTAAGAAAAAAAAAAGACAGGACCGGAAAGAGTAAAAAATAAAAAGGCAGGACAGAGATTACAACTAAAAGAAAAATGCAGGACATAATTTTTATCCTAGCTCCCCATAAAAATCAAATGGTACCTCCCTTATATGAGGATCTGGATGTATGTCTTTCAATACTGTGCTCGTTAGGTTTTAAGGCCATTTTTCTCTAATCTTAAATTATGAATTTTTACAGATTTCCATTCTTTATGTCTTATTATCACATTATTCATTATTCTTAATTAATCATTTGGCGTATTCTTATCGGTATACAGCATTGCTGAATTAGGGAGCTACCATTTGATTTTTATGGGGGGCTAGGATGAAAAATTTTGTCCTGCATTTTTTTTTAGTTGTAATCTCTGTCCTGCCTTTTTATTTTTCACTCTACTCGGTCCTGCCTTTTTTAGTTTATCCTGACTTTTTTTTTACCTTGTCATCCTGACTTTTTTTTTTTTTGGCAATTGTCTCATCCTGCCTTTTTTTTTTACTCAAAATTCCTGTCCTGCCTATTTTTTTCAAATTTCATCCTAGCCCCCCCCCCCCCCCCCCCCGCCCCATACAAATCAAATGGTAGCTCCCTTAGTTTCTCTTATGTTAACCCCACTCAAACCCTCTAAAATTCATGCATTTTTTAAGGAAAAAAATACATGCATCTATACTGACGTCGAATAAAGTAAAAAAAATCGTCTACCACCTTCAAAGAATCGATGTTCTCTTTAATTCAATAGCTCAATTTTCTATCTTGTTGTAACTTCTCTTTAAGTTAATGGCCACTTCTGTATTATTTACGGAATTCAAGCTTACAATGTTTACCACTTTCATGCGATGACGTAGAATTGAACTGACGTAGTCGCTATTTACATATTAACCTTAAGCTGCTCCCAACATCAATCAATTTATTGTGTATAAAATTCCTAACCACATCCATCAAATAGCTATAGGGAAAATTGATCAATTTATACATCTGAGATTTATAGAAATTGTATTCCGTTCGAGATTTCAATAGATTTAGTGAAGGCTTGACAATTGATCAATAAATATATATACATATATATTGTGATGGTTGTTTTCCCCTCAAATATCAGATATTGTACCATATTCCTTGTGAGACCATTTATGGGAAATAAACACCTTCTGCTGTAGGTTCTATATGACTTAAAGGGAGTAGATATATATTTTGTTCCTGACATGCATGAGACAGGAATGTGAAATGTTGCGGGGTTACAATAGTTTTTTAGATCTCAACGTACCCTCTTCCCTTTTAATTTCGATGTTCAAACAGGGTTCAAACAAGCGGAGTTTGCTTATTATTTTTAACCATTTATTTTTAATAAGGAATATAATGGAAAAGGAATTTAATTGGAATGTCGGAATGATGGTGGGAGCGTAAACATAGGCAGATCCAGGGGGCCTGGGGGTCCGCCCCCTCCCTTTTGTGGGAAAATTTTGGTTGATTATATATAGGGAATCACTGAACCATGACTGCCGCCCCCCTTTTAGGTCAGTCAGTGCGCTCCCCCTTTATGAAAAGTTCTGGATCCGCCACTGGTAAAAGCTAGCATTACTGCATATTCCCCGAGGTCATATATTCAATTTGCATTTTCCCGCGACTTTTACAAATTTATCTTATGTCTATGCCTAAGAACTCAGATATATATATATATATATATATATAAAATCTTGTATTGAGTTTAATAAGAATGAAAGTGGAAGGAATAAAAGAAAATATGCCTATCTCATAAAACCTTTGATACAAAAAGGCGAAATTGATATCTTTCTTTAAAAATAGTTGTCAAAGGTACCAGGATTATAATTGTGTACGCCAGACGCGCGTTTCGTCTACATAAGACTCATCAGTGACGCTCATATCCAAATATTTATAAAGCCAAACAAGTACAAAGTTGAAGAGCATTGAGGATCCAAAATTCCAAAAAGTACCCGGTCGTGATTAAGAACTAAGTTATTGTATATATAGAAATGAAATTTAGGTGAAGTAGGATTAATTGACAAATTAAACAACCACTGTCCATTTACCTAAGTACATGAGTGTGAACGATTACAAACGACGGGGCCGCCTTTAACAATGAGAAAAACCCACAACGTCTATAGTCAACTATAAAAGGGGCCAGTACAACAAAATGGAAAGTACCGTGACTTGAAAAGAATTGAAAAACAATATATAAGTCTTCTTGCTGATTTTTGTATGGGTTTGCTGTTTAGTTGGTGTATACTTTTTAAAATTACTAGATATGTATCACAAGCTGAACATGTCAAGTCATAGAAATGACACTAAAATTTTACAAAAAATATATATATATATAAAAGATACGGGTAAAGCTTTTTTTGTGTTTAATTTTTGTATTTTTGTGTTGTTGTTTTTTTCGCCAAGTTTCACAAACTGTTGATATACCGGTTTACGGGCAATTATTCACATAACCGAAATCACCCTCCCCCTTTTTTCACGTTCATATCACTGAAAACTTATACATCCGTCACTGCTGGTATATCAATATTTCAGACCGGATAAAGCAGAACTAAACTGAAATAGCATAAACGAGTTAATTATATTTCTATGCGTAATGGGATAGCCATTTGAAAAGACTATGATTTATAGAAAAAGAAATGTTTATAAAAAGCCATTCGAACTAAAAGTTTGCTATATTAATAGCAGTGTCTTCTATATGAAATGGCTTCATGGCCATAAAAATAGACGCTAAATCAATATTAGCAGTAATAATAGCTTTAATATGGATAAGATAGACATGCCGCGGACGCTTACTTTTCAAATTAATATCGCCCACGACTTTTCCAATCCCTTACTCGTAAATTGGATAACAATATAAATACGCTGTTGTTTTCGTCGTTGGGTTTAATTAAGCTGATTACGTTTTTATCCCTTTTTGTTTGTTTGTTTATTCGATTGAAATTGTTATTGGTTTCTTTTTTTCTATTTAAAAAATCAGTCTGTATAGATCTTTAATACATAATATAAAAAAGAAGATGTGGTATGATTGCCAATGAGACAACTATCCACAAAAGACCAAAATGATACAGACATTAACAACTACAGGTCACCGTACAGCCTTCAACAATGAGCAAAGTCCATACCGCATAGTCAGCTATAAAAGGCCCCGATAAGACAATGTAAAACAATTCAAACGAGGAAACTATAACGGCCTTTATATTTATGTAAAAAAAATAACGAAAAACAAATATGTAACACATAAGCAAACGACAACCACTGAATTACAGGCTCCTTGACTTGGGACAGACACATACATAAATAATAGGGCGGGGTTAGACATGTTAGCGATGATGTCTGCCTCTTCTTGTCTTGGCTCACAGCGAACAGCAAACTATAAAGGGGCCAAATATGACTAGTGTAGAACCATTCAAACAGGAAAACCAACGATCTAAAGACTTTGCAAAAAATGCAAAGTACTAGATGATGAGAAACATTTCTTAATAAATTGTTCTCATAATTCAAATATTAGATTAACATATTTTAATTGCATTAACAGAGAAAGTAATGCATTTGCTAATCTCACTGACAATGACAAAGTTATATATATACTTAACCCATCAACACCAACACAAGTGAATAAACTAGGATCCTTTATAAAAAAGTAAATGGAACTGAGGACAGGGGACCCTGTAATATTTACCTGAATTTGTGTATATATATTGAGTTACTTAGTTATTGTCTTTATTTGTTTTTGTTGTTGTTATATGTCACAAACTGTAAAGTTTATATAGTAATAAAACTATGGTTTTTTTTGGAAAAAAAAGTTTGTTTCCAGTTTTTGGAGAAAAAAATAATTTGTTTTTGATTCTGAGAAAAAAAAATTGTTTGTTTCACCCTCAGCTGCCACTATATGTAATGCTAAAAAAATTGAAAGAGAAAAATTGTTTTCGACTTGTCGCGAAAAAAATATAGATTGTTTTTCGCCACAGGCGAAAAAAAAAAAAAAATTTTGTCTAGAAAAAAAAACCATAGCCCCCCCCCCCCCCCCCCCCCAGAAAATCAAATGGTTGCTGCCTAACAACAACCATGCACTGAACATCGGGTTCCTGTAACACAGGAAAGGTTTTGGAATTCATTTCAGCTGTACTTCTCTTCTTCAACATATGGAATACTAAATTGTACATAGGCATGTAGGCTTTGTATCTAGGGACAAAGATACAGCAAGTAGACATTGTTAGTGTTCAGACTTATAAATACACAGCGTTAAAAAATACCATTGAAAGTTTATAATCTAAAAAGAGATCATCACGCGGTTCCTAAATATAGCTCTGATATAAATTAATATGGTAACCAACTTCGTTTTTGGTGTAAGAAACATTTTATTACCTAGTTGGTAATGAAAAGCGTTATAAAATAGTCGCTTTCCGGCTTAGGACGAAGATTACGCTTCATCCGACGTTTTCGGATGTGACTGCGAGCAGACTGTCCTACAAAGGATATTTTTTTCTTTTTAAGTATTTTTGCCTATCATCTTAAAATCTTTATATAAACATGTACGGTTAAAAGAAAATACCATCTCCAATGTTTTGTATACGACCACAAAGCAATAGTATTATGTCACTATAGTTTTTTCTTATGTTATACTGCTACACTACTGTCCCAGGTTAGAGGAGGGTTGGTGCCTTCAATTTAATTTAACCCAGCCACACTCTTTATGTGTATGTCCCTATTCCGTGTGCTTGGAATTGAGCGTTCGTTTTTTGGTTTTTTTTTGCTATTTCTCATATTTGTTATTCGTTTAGGGTTTATATAGGGTGTTCTTATGTTGTGTCGTTACACTACTATCCCAGGTTAGGGGGAGGGTTTGGCGTCCCAAGTCGGGCTGGAGCCTGTAACTTAATTGTTGTCGTTTGTTACAAATTTGATCATATTTGTTATTCGTTCAGTATTTAGTACATAAATAAGGCCGTGAGTTTTCTCTTTTGAATTCTTTTTACATTTATCATTTCGGAACCTATTATAGGTTACTATGAGGCATGGGCTTTGTTCATTGTTGAAGGCCGTACGGAGACCTATATAGTTGTTATTGTTGTGTCATTTGGTTTCTTTGGGGAGTTATCTCCGTGATGGCAATAATACCATATCTTCTTTTTTAAATCCACTATGAAATCTATAATAGAAATGACGATCAGACTGAAAATGGGGGGGGGGGGATACCTTTTTATGTTTACCTGTTTACCTGTTTTGGCCCTTTTCAAGGTGTTGCTAACTGTTATCTGAGACAAATTAAAGCTGTTAACTGTTTTCAACCCAATTTGTTAACTGTTATCAGCATTTTTGCATTTTTGTTAACTGTTTTTGCCAAAATCAAGGTGTTGTTAACATGTTAATGAACCCCTCTTAAATCATCAATTGACTCCTTTACTTTTCTTTCACTGCTTTTGTATGGCAATATTAATTTCATAAACCTGACTTTTTTTTTACTTATAAATGATAAGACTTCTATATGTATTTAAAATTAACTCATTTTACATACTATTTTTTTTAACTTTTTTCTTTTGCATTACTTATATTTCGAATATGAAAAGTACTTATCATTGTACATGATTCTTCTATTGAAAATTACAATTTCTTATCGGATATGGTTAGTGTCGTTTAAGTCGAAAAGTACGCTTGAATTATTCCCCTTAGACCAAATTATTATAACCGGAGAAAACTTGTTGCGATGTAATAATTTATCATTAGTATATTTTAGGTTAAACAGAATGAATATTACATTACGTTCCAAAATAAGACAAATTTTAAAAAGTTCTAGTATCGTTATCGTGTGTAAATTTAGTTCGTGAAAAACCTAATACTAGTATAAAAATCAATTTAAAATACTACACAGTGAAGTAATTAACTTGGGATTAATTAAATCCTATATTTAACTCAAAGCCACTTTGAAGTCCTGGGAAAATCACTATGGTAGTGTCTAATGATCTTAGAATATGACTACGATAATTGAATAGTTTCTCCAATAGGATTCTAGCCTGTTACTACAAAAATTATTTCCATTGATAGATTTTTCCAAATAAGGAAATTCAACATCAGCATCAGTTGTATGACGTAAAAGAGATTATTGATCGATTGAAAATTGAATATTTTGCGTAGGAGAAAATTCACTGATCAGTATTCATTGATACAATTTTCTATGAATGACAGAAGATCAACCTGTTTCTATCTGGAAGCACGCATTTTCAACAGCTGTTGTTTAAAATTTCTGAAGGTAAATTACTTCTGATTTTTTAGTTAGAGTATGCATTTTATACACCGTCATATATTGAATTGTACGCTAAAATAGTAATAACTATACACATTTGTTCATTGTTTTTTTTTTCATAGCAGTATACATCAATTAGTGGTATGTTTTAAGAAATTGTCCTTTACCATATTTCGCGCTTAACTTAAACTTTTACGTCAGGAAAACTCATAACAAAACGCAAAGTTAATTATAGTTTCTAAAGAATACTTAAGTTTCATGATTTAATTTTATTCTTATTTATCAAATAATATTGTTTTGATCACTGTTCATTTCTTCACTTTTCCGTCGGAAGTCTTGCATTTCCTTAGTTAAGTTAAAAAAAAAAGGTTTACAATATGGATTATATACGAAAGTAATCAAATATTGGATAAAATTGCAACTTATCTGTTGTATGGGAGAACATTTAAAGTATCATATTAAGTATAAATCTATAAATATAAAACAGAACTTGAGAAATAGTCTTCCGTTTTATTTATCATTTTGTTATCTTTTAGGTATACAACATATTGAGGATTTCCTGGTCAAAATTCTGCGGTATGTGAATTTAACTATTTTTGTAATCTTATATTGAATATATATCTTATGTGAAGTTAGAAAGGTTTTGATATTGCATGTCAAAACACCCAGTAATATTTTCCGGAACTTTCCGTCTACGGAAATCTCCGTTCCCGGGGTTTTCAATTGTCAATACACATATTTATTGACCAATCAGTGTAATGCTCTATAAATACACAACCGATAAACTTATAGGATTTTCCGTAGACATGCGATAAATAAAAAAGTTCTCGAGTGACAGATTAATTCAGAATAGAATTTGAAGCGGTTTAAGTCAGTAATTTACGTAAACACTACAAAAGGTTTGAAATATAATTTTCAAAATAATCAAAATCTGATTTGAACTCTAATTTTAATAAGCAATCTGTTAACTTTTTCCACTGGCGTATGGATATCATAAAATCGTCTGACAATCGTGTGTATTCTGCTAAACTTGCAGTTTGACTTACACAATCAGTGGGAAAGAAGGGAATCTCGGTAAGAACATACATTTCACATTTTACCACGAATCCAAGTTACTTTAAACGTTTTTTGTTTTCAGTTGGAAATTATAAAGTGACACTTGAAAATGGGTTGTGAAAACCGTTTTCAGGTTTTGTGTTATGAACAAGTTTTGCGGTTGCACGAAGTTATGGAGGATGTGATTCCAATCCACGGACGGGGGAATTTTCCAACTTTGGATATTAAGTTGAAGGATTTGGTTAAAGCAGTAAGAGAGAAACTGCTAAAAGAAGGTGTAACGATAAAAGACATTAGATTAAACGGAGGTGCAGCAAGTTACATTTTTGGTACCGAAACCGTGAAGTCCTACAATGACTTGGATTTGATTTTCGGTGTGGATCTAACAAATCATAACGAGCTTCAGAAGATAAAAAATTGCGTTCTTGGTTGTCTCTTGGATTATTTGCCAGATGGAGTTAACAAAGAAAAAATGAGCAGTTGCAGTTTGAAAGAAGCATATGTTCAGAAAATGGTAAAAGTTTGTAATGAACGCGGTGATAGATGGAGCTTAATTTCTCTTTCCAACAACAAGGGTAAAAATGTGGAGTTAAAATTTGTTGATGCTATGAAAAGGCAGTTTGAATTCAGTGTAGACTCATTTCAGATCATTTTGGATAGTTTATTAACTTTCTATGAGATTTCGTCCGCGCCCATGAGCGAACACTTCTATCCCACTCTTGTTGCAGAAAGTGTATATGGTGACTTTTCAGAAGCTTGGGTTCATTTGAATAAGAAACAAATAGCAACCCGCAATCCTGAAGAAATTAGAGGAGGTGGTCTTTTGAAGTATTGCAATTTATTGGTGCGGAGCTACACGCCAGCCGAAAATGTAAACTGTCAAGCTATGGAAAAGTACATGTGTTCTCGGTTTTTCATCGATTTCAGTGATTTAAATCAGCAGAGACAGAAACTTGAGTCGTATCTAAATAATCATTTTAGTGGTGAAGAAAATTTGAAACATGAATATCTACTGACGCTTTATCGAGTCGTGGATGAAAGTACCATATGTTTGATGGGACATGAACGCAGACAGACTCTTAATCTTATCCACCAACTTGCCTGTGAAGTTCTTATGGAACAGGAGAGAAAAGCACATGCAAAATATCTTGAAATGCAACATTTCGACCAACTGAGCAATTTGACAATTGACCAAGTGTACTTTCATAGTCCTCTAAATTCTGATGGATGCCAGTATTACAGTTACTTTCCAAATGTGTATCAAGTGAATGGATCTTCAAACTGTCCTCTTTGCCCATCTTCGTTTCTACAGTGCTCATAGTAAATTTGGAATGTTTCGTGACGAATGAAGATTGTTTGTAGACATTTAATTCAAAGGGATGTATTTAACTACAAAAATATTTGCAAAGGATTTATACACCTTTAGAATTTCAATGTGGATTAATTGATTAGTTTGGTCTGAAAGATTTATCAAGTAAAAAAAAATATGTAAAATTGTATGAAGAGACGAAAGGTGAATGAAAACAAACAAATAACTGCAAAAAATATTAATTGGATGTCATAATTTTTTTGTGGGTGAATACAAGTTTGTGTCAGAGAACATGATAAAGATTTTTTTGTGTATTTGATGTGAAAATGAGATTTATTGGTGAATGATTTGACAGATTTGGTGTAGCAAACATTAAATGTTACATCTATGTACATGTAGTCTTTCATTTATTTGTCCTATTGTGACATCTTGTTTATGTCTTTGTATTATTATGTTAAGAACATCTATATATGTGTGTGTAATTTTTCGCTCAAATTTTGACTGAAATTGGTCAACTACAGCAAAAGGATTTTATTGACTTGTTTATCATGTTTATTAAGTAATTACATCATGTATATTTTTATTATTTACAGTTGTAACTGATGTGGTACATATATATGTACAATGTTTACATTAAATTGCTTTTTTTAACTCTCAATGATGCATATGCTTCAGGTGTCCTCTCCATGTTTTACATGATTAGATTGAATAAATTTCAGCTAAAAACATACCAAAAATTAAATGCTAAAAGTACATGTTTATACGGCATGTACAGTTAAAAAAAATAATAAAAAGTGTGAATGTTCAACATGTTTTATTTGGTATGTCTCATTTTTCATTAAAATAAAATTGTAAAAATGGAAAAAATTAACAAGAAAAAAGAGAGAGACCATATACATGGTCATAGTGTATATTTTGTAAATTAAGAGAACAGTGACAGATTTCAGATGATGTTAGTAATAAAAAGGGGGATCTAAGATGTAATAGGTACTTCGTATAAGGTACAAAAATGTATTTCAGAATCTTTTTATGTGTGTTGGAGCATCCATCTTGTACATGTACAGTGTATGTTATAAATATGGTTCTGTACATTTGTACATGTAGTCCCCCCAAGAAGTTTTTTCTTTGGTAAAAGATCTTGAATTTGTAAATAATATAAATATATATATATATACCTTTAAGAATTTTCTGGTGCTGTCTTTAGCAATAAAATATGTTGCCTTCTTTAAACAAAATGGAATAGTTCTAGAACAAGAGCAAATTGTGATAGACACAAAATGATACCATTAAGAAGTATAAGCTTTGACAGTCTTTTAAAAATTGGAAAAATTGATTTTTATCCTTGTAGAAATGTACATTATGATCACAAGTGATAATTAACCTATTATTGAACATTTAGGAATAGTTGGAATAAAGTTAAATAAAAGTGATATTAATGACATATGTGCGAAAGTCTATGATGCTGCTACTTAACATAAATAGAAAAATAAAAAATGGTGTAGTTTCTCTTTCCAATAAGTATGACGTAAATTTGAGAATTAATTTGTTGAAATCAGTAATTAAATTTTGCTTCAAGAACATACAGTGCATGTCGATTGTAATACCTAGATTTAAAAACAACCTTGATTGCATTAAATTGTTGAGAAATCGTTTAGATGGATTCAATGTTATTTAACTAAATAAATTTTAAGTTACATGAATTAAATCTTTTACCTCAAAAGAATAACACCTTTAAAGTCATACAGTGTAAGATTGAAGTAAGAGATTAGACCAAAGTGTTACCAGGTGTAAAGATAGATAAACAAATAGTTGATCATTATGTATTTTCATTGAATTTATGCAAACTGTGATATGTTATTAGTACATGTATCTTGTTGCAATATATTACAAGCAGTGTTTTTTGCTGTATTAAATGTATTATACTTGTTGATATCGTATAGATCATGATTGTTTTTTGTTGTTGAATTTTTGTCTGTTGCATAGACATGATAGACTTCTACATTGTACTAATCGATGAAATGCATCATCAATTCTATTATCATACATGTACTTAATTTGTTTAAATAAAGTCTTCATTACCCTGTATGGCAGAATCTCCTAATTTATCGGACTTTGACCCCAACAAAAGGTTATAGATCTAGCCTCTTGTTGCAACTTGCCATGTTTAATGATGTAGGTATTGGAATTTTGAAAGACTATATATAAGATTTGGGATTTTTAGAAAATGCTACCCAGGGGTTTCATTATCTTTCATGTTGACTGGTACTTTTCAATTTATTCCATGAATATCTTATATAAAAATTCTTACATTTAGGCGGTACTTGTCAATAGCATAGGAGGGTAAAAGTACCGGGTACCGCCTCCTAATGAATGGCCTGGCTACTGTAAATGTTAAAGGTCAAATTAAATAAATAAGTAAAAAATAACAGATAAGTCATGATCAGTTGGTTTGAATGTCTTGACAAATAATTTGGAGGGTGGGGTGGGGTGGGGGGTTTAGAGCTCATGATATACCATACCACTTACAAGCGTAAAAATAAAAAATAAAATACATGCATGTACTGATGTTTCTAAGCTACTGAACAAAATTTTATTTAAAGTTATCAAAATTATTGATTTGACATTGAACTTTTTAGTAAACTATAAGAAATTTATGTTATTTGTTGTTAATAATTGGAGCTGCATAAACTAGGCTTCAAACTTTCACATTCATCAGGAAATAAAAAACATTGTTGATCCAAACCTCATTATTACAGTTTTTTGATATGAATTACAATATTTGGTAAAAAAGCATGACAAAGGTATGGTCTATGAGAGTTCAAAGAATATATAAAGAGTGCTGATAGAATTGATGGTGTATTTGTAGCATCTTTTATGAGTCTTCCAGGACGTTTGTGTCATTTATAATGATGGATTATAGTAAATTAAACACCTTGTCAGTAAATGCCTTGGGAACAACATGTAAATGTTACCTGTACTATTTTTTATCTTCAAAAGTTTTTCTGGTCAGATATCTGTGTAAATTTTGTTTTGTGTCAACCATTGTCCCTTATTGAAAATATAATAAATGTACTGAACAAGTACATGTTCTAAATCTTAATCAACATGTATCTACAAGATTTCAAATTGAATTTTGTATGTAGGGTTTAAAGATTTCAATCTTCAAAAGTTTTCTGGTCAGATATACATGCATCTTTGTAAATTTGTTTTGAGTCAACAATCGTTCCTTATTGAAAATATGAATGTACTGAATAAGTACATGTATCTACAAGTACATGAAGTACAAGCTTATAAATTGAATTTTGCATATAGCTTTTTAAATTTTTATTTTCAAAAGTTTTTCTGGTCAGATTCTGTGATACATGTATCTTTGTAAACATAAAATTGAGACAATAATTGTACATTATTGAATAAAGATGTAAATGTACTGAACTTGTGCATGTTAAAAATCGACATGATTAAAAGAGAAAGTCGGATCAAAATGTTCGAGTTAAAAATTATGATGTCAATGATGATCAATAAAATATATCTTATTTATTCTTACATGATATACATAAAAATATTTTCCTACATTCAGTTGACTAAATGTTTTTAGTAGGTTTAAAATTTTGGTATATAATAAAGCATGATAGCTTCCCATGTTTTGTAATCTCTCATAACATTTTACAAATTAAGTTCATGGCCCATTTAAATTTACCTGAAGAAAGGTTTTAATCAGTATTAAAATAACAGTGACATTGGTAAGCTAATGTGGCTCACATCCAATTTAAAGTTTTTAATAGACAACCTTGGAATTTAATGTAAATTGTCCTACAAGTAATACATTCAGATTTACGAGGCATAAATTAATATTTTTACAGGTGGAATTTCGATGCAAGCATTGTAGTTTGAAATCATAAATATCTGATGTAGATTATTATTACATGTTATGATGTAGGTCCAATATGCTTGTACCATAAACATTTTATCAAGACCTGGGGACAATGTGTTTATGCATGTATACTGCACCTGGTAACAGCTGGCCAATGGTCCTTGCTAGTTTATTTTATTGAACTATTGCAGATTTTGTGGCATGCTTATGTCCTGTTTTTCTGACCACAGCCTTTGAAAAAATTATTTCAGATCTGTTATTTTTTCCCCACACATTTCCTTTTGCATTTTGTTTGATAAAGGGCCTTAAAAACTTTCCTACCTGTCAAGTACAAAGTTTTATTGTTAGAATATTATCTCTATACAGAACATGCCCCCTAAATATAGAAAAAAAAGGTAAAGCCTTGATGAAATCGGTCTCCTGCAATTGCTGTGTTAATGAGGCCAGGGCAACAGATCTTTTTCTGCTAATATTTAGTTCAGCAATTTTTCATTGTTTATTTGCTTGGGTGGAACATGAATCATTCTTTCTGAATTTGATAGCAACATGTACAATATGTATGTGTATCCACACTTTTATGTAACAAGGCATACATGGAGATAATTATGAATTCTGTCAATTACATGTACACACTTGTAACTATTCATCAGAGATATATGTAGATAATTGATTCCACATGATGTTATTATTTCATCAACACAGTGCAGTGAAATAGCTACACCAGAAAAAAAATTATTTCACATTTTGCTTTGACTAGCGCTCCTTCCTCATACTGGGACTTTAAATATGATTGCACTTTAAATCAAAGTGGGTTGGGGGAGCCATTCAGGATATAATTCTTTAAGAGAAACTTGGTATAACCTTTTCCTATGTTCAGGGTAGCAATTGTTTAATTGATTATAAAAGTAAATGAATAATAGTTAATCAATTTAAATTTTGCTTCATACTCTAGGCTGGATCTACATTGCCTTTTGCAAATGTTATTCATATCATACAAATTTGCTATACCTCAAAATTTCATCACCAACTATATGGGTTATAAATACTCTCAGACGTTTTGAATTTATTCATAAATTCTATTCATGAATAAATCGTCTGTGACCATGATATTTTTCTGCTCTTTGGGCCTATGATTATTTAAGGATTATACATTAACGACTTATTGATGAAGTTGTGACAGCTGGTTGCATGTAATTCAGATTCATTGTTTTCACTCCTTAGAATATATTACTAGTCTGAATACATGAAATAGTTTTGTTGTTCTTATAGTTAGGGACACCAAGGTTGCTGACCTTTAAAGGGCTTTTTTAGATGGGAAGACGCACACTGACCAAATAATAGATTAAAGATTTTTTTTTTAATTGGATTTTAGTCTCTTTATTTTTTATTTTATACATTAGACACTGCAACATAGAAATTCTGTAGATGCTTAATTTATTTTTTTTCCTCACAGCTTCTCCTTGACCTTTATATTAAGGATTACAACAATCCATTTTTCTAAAATTTAATTGGAAAATATAATTGAACATTTAATAAGAGCAGATTCCAAGGTTGTCTGTTATAAGATTTTAATTGTCAAGTACATAATAAGTTCATACAGTTACCCATGCACAAGTAAGCGTAAAAAGGCAGCAGGTTTCACCAAAGGGTTTGAATAGAATTTCGTTATCATGTACATGTATCACTGACTTAAGAAATGCATCACCAATTTCTAGTCTTCAATTATCTTGTACAAGGTGTTGGCTCCAATTTATGGTAAAAGAGAGCCTTTCTCATATATAACTTGCATTACTGGTTCATTTCAACTTTCATTAAAAAAAAAATACATACATAAAATTTTAACTGTAAGTGGCGCAGAAAAAAAAGCTTAAATAGAAATCATTTATCCTCGCTATCTTTAATTTTATTATTTAAAACACACAAGAAAAAGTGTTGACTCGACTTGTTTTAGTAATAGGTGAAGCAAACTAGAAATATTGGAGGTTACACAATAGCCTATAATAAAATTCATAAACAGAAGTTAATTCTTTCATTAGGCATGTTAAGGCATAATTAATGATTTTGCAGAATTTGTCCCATTTGGTGGTAATACAAATGTCATTATTGATGCTGTCTCAGACTTTAGAAGTAAAAATAATTTTGAGCCTGCCATGATAAATCTATATGATTACGTCACATTATTGTCATTTTTCTTGGTATTTTATCAATCATTAAAGAGAAATCCAAGAAAAGTCCATCTCAATCTACATGATCTACATTTTTGTTCAAATTTTTCCGTCATTGAATCCAAATCATTTTCATTATTTAAGCCAGGGAGTTAATGTAGCAAGAGTATTTGGGAGAAGTGTTGGTCAATATTTTGTTGACAAATGAACCAACCTGTGAACATATTGTAATAAAATGATCTGTATTGTATAATAGATTGTAAAACTTCTCCCTTAGTATCACATTGGTCAAAATTAAAAATAGTGTCCAAATTTACTCTGTGTTTAAATATACCATTGAAAGTGCATTTTGCGCAAGTTATACTCCAAGGTTCATTCTACAGCTAAATCTTATGTTACTTGATAAACAACTATCAAATTTCATTCAAAATTCTATTCAAACTTGCTGTTAAGATCTCAAAGTGACAATGAGTATCTTGATAGACTGATTAAAAGTCTGATTACTGCACTATCAATGGTATTTTTAGATTAAGTGTATAACATTTTGTTCTATTTATAAGAATTATTTTAATGTAACACTGCAGCCATGTTTAGGCAGTTAGAATGGTAATTATTGTAAGATAAGGATGCCAAAGTTTATTGTACAGCTTGTGTATATTTTTGTATTTACAAGATTTTTTTTCTCTATTTTTGTGATAAATGCACAAATGTTGTTATATAACTATTCTACCATGAATGTTGAGAGGCAAGCAGTGTCCCTATATAAAATATATATATTATTGTTAAGACTACAAGTTATATCAAAATTTTAATTTCATTGCTGGATGATTATCTGTATTAACACAGAATTCCAGAAATAAAATATTTTTGAAAACTATTTTTTTTTTCTCGAGTTTCCAATATTGCGTTCATTTTCCAGTTTTCATGTTCAGTATATCATAAGAATTAAGATGGTTGTACCTTCCAACTACCCTGTTTCCAGTTTACACTGCACATAAAAAATATAGATTCGACGATGATGCACTCGAGATAGTTAAATTTTCAGATTTAAGACAGACAGGTTTGTTGTAATATGAAAAAGAAGATGTGGTATGATTACCAATGAGACAACTCTCTACAAGAGAATAAATGACACAGAAATTGATAACTATAGGTCATTGTATGGCTTTCAACACTGAGCAAAGCCCATACCACATAGTCAGCTTTAAAAGGCACCGAAATGATATATATCACTCCTACAAATCTTTATTTTTTGCGTAAAGTATTAACAAATATTTATGAGGTGAAACGATGTATGATGTAATAATAGATTTATTCAGTACATATTCACTAGAGAGCATCTTATAAATATAGATGTTGTATGATTACCAATGAGACAACTATCCACCAGAGTTGAAATAACATGGATATGTCCGATATGAGCAATTGTAGGTTATTTTATGGCCTTCAACAATGAGAAAAGATTATAATATTTGATACAAGTTACAATGAAAAAACAAAAAAAATATGAATTACATGTACATGATGTAGCATTAAACTACAAAAAAACTTGTTTTATTTTTTACAGAGTACAATGGGCAAACAATAATATCAAAGTGTGGATGTATATAGTACTACACAATCTTTTATTTTGGTCAATACTACAATTCAATGGTCTAAAAATCTATCTGACATGCCATGATGTCAAGTTGTATGAAGTTTTGGTCAGAAAAGTAAAGTGTCCATGAGGAATTAACAAATACCTAATAGAAATTTACCAAAAAACATCCAATATTTAAGTACTGTAAATTTAGAAGTTCTTGCATGCTTTTATTGTTGCAATTTTTATAAATTGACAAAAATTGGATATAAATTATATGCGATTTCAGAAAACTGAATTGAAAAGTATATCAGATATCAGAATCCACGAAACTAGCTCAGTTGCAATAAGTTTTGAATTTACAGTACTCGTATAGCTCAATCAAGACAAATTCTCTTTCTGAAGCAATTATCATTATTTACTGCCTGATGGAATGTGTGACACTACATGTACTGGAATTTTTATCCGTCTACTACATCAAATAACAGCTGCGATACTCATCAGAGGAATCCCATACATGTACACCCACACAAAAAAGAACCTCGTCTTGTAGCAGAACAAATATGTTGGGGGGGGGGCACCTTGACAGTCCTGTGAATTGCTTGCAATGAATGATTGAAAAAGGATGACCGAATATGTTTGTAGGTTGTAAACATTTTTTTTTCGCCTATTTTCAACATTTATCATGTTTATTGGAAGAAAATTTAGGTGGCATTAATTGGAGTAAGAATTTTTTTCTTAGTTCCATATTCCCAACCCCTTTTCTTCCCTCTACGTGTTCTAACTTAAGATCAAGTCGAGCACACAGTGAAAGCTGAATGAAATATCTTCGAGGTGATCACCATTTATACATGTAGGTATATTACCTTTTCTTGTATATAGGTGAATTCCTTCATGCTAAATTTCATACATTGTGTAGAATGTATGAACCTCCTACAGATCAAGATTCTGTCCAAGAATAATACACTGCTGGTATAATTAGTACAATAAATGGTTGTTATATTGTCATGTCTGAAAGGGACCATCTCAATGCATATTTTTTTCTGAATGAAATCTAGTGAGATTGTTTTTGGTATAGGTGGCTTTTTCAGTCAAGTATAGAAAAAAATAATGTTTTTCATTTAAGTTTTGTGTAAAGAGTTTCTTAATCGTGCCCTAAAGGGACCATCTAACTTGATACATGTATTTTTTCCCCAAAGAAGGAAGTTAGTGGTATTGTTTTTAGTATAAATGGCTTGTGCTATCAAGTATAGAAAAAAATTATATTTACATTGACATTTTGTCGTCGTTTGTGCTTTTCTGAATTTTCATTTTTGTTGTGAGAAACAAAACGGTCATGCACATTCTAATAAAGTCCAATCATATTAATAATTTGTAAGATTGGTTGGCATCTTTCTAATGTCATACAGGTCTCCAATAGCTATAAACTTAAAGGATAAATTTTCTACTTCATATAGTCATTTGTATTCTAAAGATAGAACACGTAAGAGGTGTGAGTCTACTGCTATAATTGTCTTGACAGTACAAAGATCAATACCAATAATTGATAAATCTTGGCAATGTCTGAGTCTGAAGGCAACTTGTTTGACATCACCTTTGAGGTTTAACTTTATTATCAGGATGTTTAGGGACTAGAATTACAAAATGTACTTTTGACGTAATTTTGAATTTAAGCTCGGTACAAAGTTATTAGCTGCATTTAAAAAAACAAAAATTGAAAAAAAAGTCATCTGCATGCAATATGCCTTTTACAGTTTTAATAAATTTATACTGCTAGACACCAAACTATTCTAGCTGTTAATGTATAAATGATACTGAATTAAAAAAAAACTTGAGAGAGAGAGTGACTCAGAGAGAACAGAAAATGTCATGAAATTTAATGCTTGTAATCTTCACAGTAAGCTATATGGCCAAAGCCAGGAAACTTATTTTGAAAAAAGGCCTCACTTTTATTGTAAGCCAAATTCTAAGAAATGTAATGTCGTCTGATTTTGAGGTTGTTTTATTGACAGTAACATAGTGAAAAAAAGGGAAAAAAATAAATTTTGTGAGGACTCGAAAGCATTTATTCAACTGTAAACTTGGTGCATATACAATCTTGGATCTTCATACAACAACAAAAAGACTTAAGAGTCATGCATTTTAATAACAACATGATCAAACAAACAATGATCTCATAATCATTAAGTAAGACAATAATGGCAAAAGAAGACCAAAAAAATTGAAAATAGGTCACAGTTACAACAAAAAATTGAAAAGAGGTCACAGATGTACACAAAAAAAAATTGAAAATAGGTCACAGTTACACTATTAAACACTTTCAAAAGAACTAAATGACATACATGTCTGAGGGACACACAGTCTTTTTGTATGGAGCTTCCTATGATAGACTTCGTACAAGTATTTCCTTTTTTTTTTTAAAGTAAATGTCTTGTCAGGGGTCCCCACAGACAAGTGCCTGTGGGGTCCCCCCTTTTGAAAATCCTAGTTGACAAAAAAAATATATCCGAACTAACTGACACATATCTGAGACATGGTAAACACAATACAGGTATACAACTATACAATAAAGTTTAACTTCAAACTTCATATTTATCAATATTTCAACAGGTTGAAATTTTTAAAAAGTTAGAATAAACAATCTTCATCACCTTGGACGACCACCTTTAACATATCAAATGTGTTGATATTAAATAAATTGTACTAATATTCTGGTACAAACTAGTTCCATAGTTTACAGTTGAAATTAAGGTTACTGACTCCAACCACCTAGTCACCTAGTCTTCAACTTAGAACATTGTATTTGGACCATGTCCTAATCTTTTAAATTTCTTACATGTCTTATATAGTGGCAAATATTTAAATTTAAAGTGGGTGGATTATCTTTTTGTTTATGATAAGGGTATCAATAATCTTACTAACTTCACTATTTACTTTATGAGAAGGTTCAAAAGATTTTAGGCTACTTTAACTTCTTGGATCTATAGTTTGACACCTTTATATAAAATTTGGCATGGTCATATATGTATATATATATATATATACAACTCGTCTAAACATCAACATCAACAATGTTAGATCTGTATGTATATATATTGTATTGACAGTCACAATTTTTTTAAATTTTTTTTTTTAAATATTTTAAAATTCATTTTTTGCTAGGGGACACTGTTTAAATATTGATTGATTTTGAAATAAAGATACAATCTTGAAAAGATATCCCAGCCTTTAGATTTAATCTTAATGGTCTGATTATAGGACATGAAAAAGCAACTTTATATAATAGTATTTTATATTATATATACTCTAATTGTATATTGGAAAGTTCTGGAAACAACCCAACTTAAACAGCACTTGACAAAAACTCTTAATGAAATTGTTTGGAATCGGTTAACTTAAGGCACTAAATATACAATGATATTTGTTGGCAATGGATTTTTCAGTAGGTTGACATGGATTACTACACATTTATTGCAATTTAATGGAAAACCCTATGTACTGTCAGTTTCAGGCAAATTTAGTGGGAGATAGACACCTTACAGACTTCATAGATTAAAGTTAATATTTGCTCATAAGGCCAATTAAAATTAATTGATAGATTTTCATCCCCGCCCGCCCCTCTGAAATCTTCCCGCCCCGATTTTTTTTATTTTTGAAAAAATTACGATTTCCGGATTTTGTTCATTTCCGTTACCGGTAACCGTCGATAATTTCGTTTCAATCAAACTTCCTGTTTCACAATTTCGGTTTTCGTATTTCTTAGAGTATTCTTACTAAATTATTAAGTCGATATATTCTGCTGATCTATGATAACAACATCATTTACCGAGAATAGAGATTGATTACGAGAAAGGCATGAAATATTCGGGTTACGAGTAATACGCTGTGTCCAAGAACGCAAATCGCCATATGTCACAAATGTTTGTGATTTAATAGAACACCTTGGATTTTATTATATTTATACAATAACTTTGTGTCAAGAAATTTGGACTGTGAATGAAACCCAAAAGCGTAAGAATCGTGGAACACATTGCTACAAAAAATCATGACTGGAATAAAGGAATTGACACAAACATGAACTTGTTAGATTGGTGACCGTATATTGAGTTCAGAAAGTCGACAAACATACGCATTTTTAATTTATCAATTTATCGCAAGCCCTTAGATTTAGCCATGCCTTTCGATTTTTGTAGACAAACAGCAAACATCATCTGTCCCAATACCCACAATAGTCATTAAACAACTTTGTGTTCTACATTGTAATTATATTCGCATCTTGCATATTTAAAAGGACCAATCTTATTTTTCAACACTGTTTGAGTTTTCATTTTATTCTGTACTTATAATACTTGTGTTGCATACCAATGCATTTGCTTCATTTTATTAGGACAACAAACGATTGCTTAAAAAGCAAAATAAAGTTGGTGTAGGTAGTCCAACTGAAGAGAGCATTTCTCCATGTTTCTGCTGTTTACTATATAAAATAGGTTTCTAAAGCTGCAATTACATGTAGAACAGTGGTGGCCAATCAGAGATATGTATTTAAAGTATTTTGATGTTGGATGTGTACGGATTGATAGTTTAGTGTTAGATGCATGATTTTTTTTATTAGTTGTTAGTGGCTTTGAACTAGCTGTCAGATAACTGCGAGTACTCTCAGATCTGTTCCTAGTGTCTTTTTGTTATCGGGATCATAAATGAGACCGTTAGTTTTCTCTTTTGAATTGTTTTACATTGTCATATCGGGGCCTTTTAAAGCTGACTATGCGGTATGGGCTTTGCTCATTGTTGAAGGCCGTACAGTGACCTATAGTTGTTAATGTATGTGTCATTTTTGGTTTCTTGTGGACAGTTGTCTCATTGGCAATCATACCACATCTTCTTTTTTATATTAAGCATTTGAAAAATCATACAAAATACCTTATGCATGTATTTACATGATATAAGCTTATTATTACACTTGCATATATGAATAACATGTGACAAGAAGGTTTCATATGAAATAAAATTTAAAAAATAAAATCCTCCCACCCGCCCCATTTTTTTTTAAAATTTGGATGAAAATCTACTAATTAATTTTAGTTGGCCTAAGACTGCTCTAATATGGGCCTCCTTTTTCAAAATCCTTGATCTTCATTCTGTCCATATCTAATAGATGTAGATATTTATTAAAGTATTAGTATGCAGAAAAATTAGGGGGAAATATACATTGATATAATACGAAGTCTTTTATTGTCAATTATGACACCCAAAATATGACTTTAAAACAGAAAAAGGAGGGAAGTAATAGTGTTAAATGGGAAAATAGAGTATTTACACTATAAATCCAAGTTTTTGTAAATAACTTCAGATTTCTTTTAGGTGTACAAGTGATTTATCAACTTAACAGCTTTTAATATAGACTCCTTCATAATCTGACATTGATCATATCAATAATCATATCAATGTCAGATCTGTTATGTTGATATGTAATCTTTACCAGCCTTCAGACTAAAAAAAAAACATCTGTTCAGATGCAATAATGATATAACTTACAACAATAGGAAGGGAAGGTTGACTGCAACTGAGGGTCCACATTGGGGAGGAGGGGGCACAACAATAGGAAGGAATGGTTGACTGCAACTGAGGGTCCACATTGGGGAGGAGGGGGCACAACAATAGAAAGGAATGGTTGACTGCAATTGAGGGTCCACATTGGGGAGGAGGGGCATAACAATAGGAAGGAATGGTTGACTGCAACTGAGGGTCCACATTGGGGAGGAGGGGGCACAACAATAGGAAGGAATGGTTGACTGCAATCGAGGGTCCAAGCCAGGGAGGAAAAGGGGGGGGGGGGGGTGAAGGGTGTCACATAGTATTATAACATGTAGTCAGGATTATTTTGATACATGTACATGTATGAGGGTCTGGATGGGGTTTGCAAACCCAATTAACCAAAAAATTAAATAAATAGAAAATTAGGTGTAAAAAGAAAAGACAAGGAGGGCCAAATTATAAAAAATGGGCAAAAAATATAAAGAATAGTGAAAAAATACAATAAAATTTAAAAATACAAAAATGAAGCATTCCCCATCCAGAACTTCATGTATGATTATGATAAACCAAAAAAATATATCTGCAAGTTCAGCTAAGAAATGTAAGAATAGGAAAATGAAGATAAGAGTATTTAACCAAAACGTTAAGTCATGGGAAAATGAATGTTGATTTCCCCTAACATGTGAAAATTTTTGCATGACCCTTAAAATATGTATAGCTACTAAATGTTGTCTGCTCTATGGTCGGGTTGTTGTCGCTTTGACACATTCCCCATTTCCTTTCTCAATTTTATTGTGCTTAAAAAACACAAAAAGCCATGAATAAGAGAGGAAACGATTTCGGAGATGTTCCTCATTGCTAAGGATAGGATATGATTACCTCTTCCTCATTAGTATCCACTCAACAGTATAAAGACACAAAGACAAGTACTATACTAATACTTAAGGTACACCTACTAAACTGGTCTTTTCCTTCCTATTTGACAATTAACATCTGTCACCATTGAATGCTAAACATCCTGGTTTTGGGACAAGTTTAACAATCCAGTGACAATACTGATTCCCTGTTTAAGTGTTTTATTTTAACATTAATTCTTTCTATATATATATATAGTTATGATAGTTTATTATTGTGCTGAGCCTGATCATTTGCCTATTTTTTTTTCAAATCTGTAAAGTGTATTAGTGTCTCCATAACAAACTACAACAATCTACAATAGATAAGTTGTAAATGTTGACAAGTTTTATCTGATGCAGAAAATTAATTGTCAGATGTTGTTGCATTTTCTTGGGATTGCTTAAGAAGTCCATAAAGAAAAAGTAAGATAGCTTGTAATTTCCTTGGTCTGGATTAATATTACTGAGAAATGGGAGATTTGATTGATCAGTGGGTAAAAATAGTTATTTGTATCGCCTCTGAGGATTGAAACATTGTTAGAATCTAGTTAACAGGATGTGTGTCACATGAAATATATATTTGTTATATATACTAACCGCATAAACTTTGTGATATATTTTTTACATGTTCATGACTTTTTTATTTTAATACCTTTCTCAGCACAAACCCCTTCAGTTCCACTTAAGGCACTTTGAAAAGGGTCTAAAAGGCTTTTTTTAATAGAAAACTCTACCAAGAAGAAAATCTTTGATGGAGGTAGATTGATTGATTGTTCATCATGTGTTAGTTATATATCTGATGGCATATTTTTATTTTAGAATTATACATGCAGGCATCTGAGAACTGCACAGATTTATAGCATCATTCAATATTTAAGGGTTGTTGTAAATACATGTCCTATACAAGCCCTTTTTTTAATAGAGAAACCATTGTTATATTAGAGAAGTAACAATACCATACAAGGTTCCATAAAACAATCTTGATTGGCTTAGATCTACTAATTATTGAGAGATAATGTATATTCCTACTGTTTAGTAAGTGTTATTAGGCATGAAAGGAAGCATTAAATCAATACCAAAGACAAATTAAACAAAACCATGTCCTTTGAAAATCCAATGATTTCAGATTTCACAAAAGGACTTCTTTGTCATTTCATTTCCTTAAAGGTAACACTTTGATCAATAAACTCCTGCTACTAAAGTAACAGAAATGAAAGAGATATCAGGAAATGGTTCTGAACAAAGTTGTCAATACAGATGTATAGTTGGAGGGATAGTAGATTAATTAGTCTCAAGATAGGATTTTTATTAAAATTTACAAGATATAGCACATGCACTCGTCTCAGAAAAAAATAAAGGTATATAGGAATTTTTTTGGGGGGATGAGTGCCTGTGAGTTATAGTCTTATTTCATATTTTTGAAATTTTTGAAATTTTAATTTTCATTTTTGAATGTGATGATTTCAATCATACCACATCTTATTTTGGTTATATTTGAAAAAAAAATAAATTATGAACCATTATCATGATAGTACATGTATACTGTATGCTGCATTTATAACCCATATAATATTATCCTAAGTAAGCTAGTAATTTGTCTGGGTTTGTCCAGCAATGAATTGAAAAATTATTAAGTGTGTGAAGGTTTGGGACAGATTAAATTTCAGTCCTGCATATAGTGTAGCTGTCAATAACTTGTTATAAGAGGTATAGAGATGAAGATCAGCAATGCCTTTGTAGTATGCTGAAGAGTGTCTTTGGTATAATGTTAAAGAGTATGTGTCAGAAGAAAGTTTAGAGTCAAGTCAAATGGATGTCATAGCTTTTTGTTGATGGTGATAGAAACATTAGGCCAGTTTAAACCTAGTCCGGTAAGTATGTTTTTGCATGATAAGATATATATAAGTTAATGGTATATTAGAATTTGTTCTCCAAATTAAACAATGACGCATTAAAGGCTTTAAATTGTAAAATGTTAGTTTTGTAGAAACACCTTTAACAAAAATGAAAGCATTTGTGACTTAATGTGTTCATTGTTTAGTCATACGTTTTTTGATTGAGTTAAGTCTGCCAATTGATATTTTATCTTATGTTTTTCTTTGTTGTGATGTTATGCTATTGTTTCAGAAAAAGGGAGAAGGTTTGGATCCATTAAAATATTTAATCCCGCTGCAAATTTTTGCACCTGTCCTAAGTCAGGAATCTGATGTACAGTAGTTGTCGTATATATGTGTTTCTCGTTTCTCGTTTTGTTTATATAGATTAGACCGTTGGTTTTCCCGTTTGAATGGTTTTACACTAGTAATTTTGGGGCCCTTTATAGCTTGTTGTTCGGTGTGAGCCAAGGCTCCGTGTTGAAGGCCGTACTTTAACCTATAATGGTTTACTTTTTAAATTGTTATTTGTATGGAGAGTTGTCTCATTGGCAGTCACACCACATCTTCCTATATCTATATATATAGAGAGATAAATTGAAGGAATTCAGTAATTTGCAACTATTTGAATTATGATAAGTTCTATGAGCATTGTTAAGGCAATTTTCAGTCTTCAACAATGGACAGGTGTCTATAATGATTGTAAAAAACTTGATAATTGGTCTGATATGGAATCAAAATCCATACTTTTCTACATATTATATATATTATATATAAAACATTATACATTGTGATTGGTATTTATTATTTGATAAGAAAAAAAGGACATGTGTGATATACATCAATAATAATATAAATTACATGTCGAGCATGTATTTGTCAATGAGACAGTAACCAAACAACACAAAAATAAACACCAAAAGACAATTTGATACTCGTTGGAAAATGTTTAAAAAAATGGCTCATCAAAGATACCTGGCTTATAATTTTGTACGCAAAAGACTCATCTGATTTAGTGACACTCAAATCAAAAAGTTAAACAGCCAAATATAAAAGTATGAAGTTGAAGAGCATTGATCATGAGGGACTAAAATTTTGAAAGATTTTGCGGAATACACGCTTTGGTAATATATACCTGAGCTAGAAACCCTTAATAATATAAACAATTCAAAGAACATTTCTATATTGACTATATTGGTTAATTTATTCATTTCAGGGGGAAATCCATTGGAAAGGCAGCTGCTAAACAGCACCCGGAAACCCGAACATATAAAAAAAAGGGGAATTCCCAAATTGATTTCGGCACAAAAATAAATTGGAAAACACCTGCATTAGACCAAAATGTTATGACATTAATTACTGGTAGATAAATACGTCTTTTACTGTTTATTTATTTATTTACTTGTACAGCTGAAAGTTTGAAATTAATTTTTCAATCTTTATCATCTGCGAATGTTGATTTTGGAATTTCTTTATCAATATTTACACATTGGAAAATAATTTGTTACTTTATTTAAGAAAGTTAAATTAACCAATTTAAATTACAAAACAAACTTTAAACATGGATTATCTGGCAACTGAATATTCTAAAATTGACTTCATGCTGTTTTGATTTGAATTTTACTATTGAGATTTGATTTGTTTTTTTGTTTTACAGGTGTTTATGGAATGTTTTGTGGGAAATGTCAAGAGCAAATTCTGAAGTTATAAGCTAAAAAGACAGCTTAGACTTAAAGACAGAAATTTAAAGGTAATCCTTTTATCCTTATTTATTCTTATGAAGAATGGTTATTCTAATGCAACAACATTTGTAACATTCATTTTGATTGGATAACGTCATTTATTTACATGGCATCAATTGTTAATTGATGCCATGTAAATAAATTGATGCTATTGGACGTACGCACAAGCGCAGACGGCATATGGCAAATTTTAAATACATTTTTTAACGTTGTTTTCTGTCAGTTTCATTAGAATGGAGATAACACTATTGTATTTTAAGCTCCGACGGCATCCATTGGGGATTTGATGGTCGCAAATACCCGTTTACTGTAATCTGATGTCATAACTTTTCTAAACCAATCTAATTTTTTTAGTTTTGCAGTGAATCTCTGTAACCACTACACTCATACTGACTTTTGATTGATCGATCAGTTGCGATCATGAATTTGAATTTCTTGCAGGTCAGATATAAATTTTACAAGCCTATAGCCTAGAGGACCTGTGGACTAAGCTTGAAGACATGCTTTATATGATATTTCCTATACTGATTTTATTTGTATGTTGATTTAAGTTTGTTTTTTAAGTCCATTGATCCAGACATAAGACTAATATAAAGCTTTACTTAAAGTCTGTAAATACAAGACAATTATACAAATATAAGGTCAGACATAGTCAGAGCCAGGGGTTGCAATCCCCCTATTCTTTGTTAATTTTATATATTTTTTTGTTCATTTCTAAATCATTTGAACGTTTCATGGTGCTCACCCCTTTCCAAATGGCTGGATCTATGTCTGACGTGGGTTGAATCTAAAGAAGCAATCTTTACTTGGCTTATGAACCTTGTTACTTGTAGTCTTTTGCCTAATGTGTGTCTTTGTCATGTAGAGAATATGATGTTGATGGCAGGTCTTTATTTGTCTCTTTTGTTGAATTTTTCACGCCTTTCAATTATTCTCATGGCAATTTTCTACATGGTATATATTGCATTGATATAGATCTGTCATTTGTTTGAAACTTCTAGATGTCTTTATGGTTATTAAACAGTGTTGCTGAGTTCAGGGGCGGATCCAGCCATTTCAAAAAGGTGGGGTTCCTAACCCAGAGTAAAGGGGGGTTTCAACTAGATGCTCCCATTCAAATGCATTGATCGTCCCCAAAAAAAGGGGAGTTCCAACCCCCTCCCCCTCCTCATCCGCAAATGGCTGTGTTGATGTTTCATTGAGCTTTACCCCCACATCTTTTATTATCTTTACTATTTCTTAATTCTCTGATGGTAAGATGTTTTAAATAAAGATTAACCTGTTAACTGTAATAGGAACCTAAAAAAATATCCATTGTTGGCAGACCACTTAGATGAGTGTCCCTGACAGTAGATAATTGAAAATGGAAGTGTTCCAAACAAACTAAACTATAGTTGCCTATAATTGCTTACTTTCACTTCATTTAAACTTTGGTGATAGTTGTCTCATTGGCAATCATACCACATCTCCTTACTTTTAGTTTTATAAAGAATAAATAAAAACTTCATCATGGACATGCTAACAAATTATAAGATATATTTTTGATTGAATTCAAACAATAACGGTATAAATTTTTTATAACAGATATGACGTCACAAAATGCATTTGAAAATAGTTTTTCACTCAAGAATCATTATGAGAACGTCAATGTCTCTGTCATTTTGGTCTCTTGTGGAGAGTTGTCTCATTGGCAATCATACCACATCTTTTTTTTTTAAATTAGAAGGCTTAAAATCAGTCATATAAGAAGAAAACAGATTTTTTCATGTCGCTGATTTAATAAAATCCTTGCATTTGATCAGTTCAGTCAACTTAGTGTCATTTCACCGTACGTACGTAGTAAATGTCCATTATAAAGACATTATCACATTCTATTATCATATATTGCCGATTATTGATTAATGATTTAATAGACTGGTAATATTCAGTGTAAACCGGTCATACTTGGGATTATTATTATTTTAATATCATTGTGGCTCATGATGTGATATATAATTTCTTTTGTTACTCAATAAAAATTGTGTTTAATCCTTGTACTTTAATATACCTACCTGTCAGAAAAAAATTTGAATTATCCTGACTTACTAATAAGTTGTTTTTTTTGGCATTTTAAAAATACAAATTTACAAATAGTGAAAGGAATTTGTCAGTTCGATATTAAAAGTGCTTATATAGGGATTCGATTTTATGTAACAAACCTTTCTAATATTGTCGGTTTATAAATTTTTAGATTTAGCATTAGTTGACCTTAACTATAGACCTTTGGCTATTATTTTTGAGGTCCTTTTTAGTCATGGATCTCTTTAATTGTGTCACATTTTTATACATCTTCGGATTTCAAATATTCATCTTTGAGTGTCCTGATGAAGGTAAATCCTAGAAAGCTCTTCAGATGCAGGAGTTCTTGTCCTTAAATGGGTCAATATCTTTAATTGTTTTTACATAAGTGATAATGGTTACGTTTTTTCCTGTAGCTCAGTCCATATCGTAAACTTAGATATGTATGATAGCTCGTTTTGAAGCTGTGACATTTTCACATATGTGGTTAAATTTTCGGGTATGAATAGAATTACTTTTTCCGTAAATTAGCATACCCCGAACATCCTTTTGTGATGCGGCTCCTTGTGGTAAAATATCCCCTTTTTAACACAATAAGTTCTTTGAAATTTAATACTTTGAACACATTTAATACTAGCTCCATAGTTTTTACACATTTATTCTATGTTCCTCTACTTTCCTAATCACCACAAATGGTTAAGTTCAGTCATTTGTAAAAAAATAGAAACATGTCCAATATCACTACACAGAGATTTTTTCTTTACACGTGACTTTTGAGTTCCTCATTTCAAGGCACATTAGGTATCTTGTCCCAAATGATGATTTTTTTTGTTTACCCTTTTTTTTTTTACATATATATAGTTGAAATCTATAGTAGAGAGGAACTCTAAGCAAAAAAATGATCAGAAAAAAAGATTCACATAGATATTGAGTTTTGAATCAATTCATTTAAAAATAAAAGTCACCCCTCATAAAAGATATATTGTCAGTGCCATGCAAAAAGCAAATTTCAGGGGCAACAATCTACTGTGCCCCTGCTTGTTTTCATTGTAGAGTCTACACTGTTTCTTATATGCTGAATGTAAAAAAGGGTACCAGTAAAGATCATAATTATGCTAGTTTAAGTTGACACACTATTATAGTCTCGATGCAAATTGCAGACTTCCCAATAAGTATTCCATGAAAATTGAAATTGTAACGCTACTGATGTTTTTTGATCCATTGAATATTTCCATTTTTAAAAGATGATTAAATTGAACATTCAATTTCATGTCATACCAAAACATTAAGCCTTTCACAGATATGCTTTATTACTTCAAATTTTTCTGGTTAAAAAGTTTGGTATGGTCATCTTAACTTGTCATGTTAATGATAAATTTTACCATCTTTGACATCTGACCGAAAGCATAAATGATAAAACATCTTTATTCACACTTTAATTGCTCTCCTAAACTTTTATATCGTTGACAACATTAAAAGGTAGGTACCTTTTACAAAACTATAGAGTGTAGAAATTTTAATCTATTTTTTTTTCTAAATTTAATTTTTTTAACATTTTCAGATCAATTAATGAAATTGTCTCCTCAGACCTGTAGTATAAAGCAATATGCTGTGTTTGTGGTGTAAATGTATCTCCTAGGGAGAAAAGTGAAAAGGACAAGATAAGTGCAGGTATTTATAAAGTACATTTTTACCTACTCGGACACTCACAAATGTCAATATTCACATGACAGTCAGGTGAGAAAAAACAAAAAGGTGTGAGGATCATGTGAGAAAAAAAATACTGTTCTATAAATAAACATACACATATATCATGATGATAAAGGATTTATGGCTAACTTTCATCTTAAACTGACATATATAAGTAGCACAACACTGTCTCAGTGTCTGATCTGTTTTCTTTGATCAACAGTCTTTGTCTATAGCTAGGTTAAATTATTCTAAACAACATTTAAAATTTTTTTTTTAATCTTTAAGTCATTTTAAAGCCAATATATATTAGTCTTTTTGGATGGTTTATCATAATTAATAGTTATCAATTGTCATGGATTTTATTGGAAGCACAGCCACAGCACTGTCTGAACATTTTTCTTAAATCAGTGTCTTTTATAAGTTAATTTATCCATAATTTCACAATGTTATTTTTAAATCTTTGACTCCTTTAAACATGAGACTTTCTAAATACTGTGGCTTCATCAATTTCATGGCTTACCAATTTTCGTGAATTTCATTGGTTACAGGTAAACTACATATTTAAATGTTCAGTAAAGTACAAATTTTCTATAAATGTATAGGTTGGTAGGCACTCTTTGGAAAAACTACTAAATCAAAAATCATTGAAAATACAGTTTTTCATCAATCCACAAAAAATGGTATCAACAAAAATAAATGTAAAGAATCCATATTATACATAGATAACAGTTTTTTTATAAGTCCACAATTAAACAAAAACTTCGTTTGACTTTGCCTTATTATACAGGGTTTTGTTACTACTTAAGATAGGTAGGGATTTAAATTTTTTTGGCCAACAACATAAGTTAACTGTTTTAGGCAGGAAAACAGCATTAGCGCAGAAAAAAAGAAATCTTTTAAAAAAAACGGAAACAATTGCTGTCTTATTTTAGTAAGCTGTTTTAATGTGGGTAGATAATAAAAAAAAAGGAGGTGTGGTATGATTGCCAATGAGACAACTGTCCACAAGAGACCAAAATGACACAGACATTAACAACTATAGGTCACCGTACAGCCTTCAACAATGAGCAAAGCCCATACCGCATAGTCAGCTATAAAAGGCCCCGATAAGACAATGTAAAACAATTCAAACAAGAAAACTAACGGCCTTATTTATATAAGAAAATGACGAAAAACAAATATTTAACACATAAACAAACGACAACCACTGAATTACAGGCTCCTGACTTTGGACAGTCACATACTTAAATAATGTGGTGGGGTTAAACATGTTAGCGGGATAAGTCCACATACAACATTCAGGTCAATTTGACCATACACTAACAAAACTGATTGATACTCATTACTGACCTTAAAAATTGTGTAAGAGAAATTCTAATGAGGTTTTATATTATCAAAATAATAAGATAAGATATGTAGGAGTGGATAGGGGTTTAGAGAATAATGGACAAAACAAATGAAGAATAGAGAAAAATGGAAAAAATAAAAATAAACAATAAACAAGAATAAGGAGGTAATTATATAACATATAAGCTGCGTCTTACAGAAATTGACTTTATGCAAATGATTATCATTAAATCTGTTGAAAAAAAATTCTCCAAAAAGTCTTTGACAGTTAAGAAATAGAATTAGATTGTTATTCAGGAGAAACCTACAAAAAAGAAGAAAAATTATCTCAGACATTTTTTCAAAATTGATCAAAGTCTTATACATGTACATGTATACATGCTCTTGCATAAGGTTAATTTCTATCCGACCCAGCTTATATTAAGAATAAAGAATGATACTGGCAAAAGGTTAAAAGATTAAAGAAAATTGGCCTAAACAATTAAAGAATACAGAAATGAAGGTACCCCCACCCCCCTCCTTTTCCAACCCTTGATATTTAATGATATACAATCTAAAAAAAAGAGAGATTGCTACTAAATAACACAAATAAACAATAAACGATACAAATGTGTAACATAAATTTAGAGAAATTATCAAATTATCTAGAAAAAAATCTGTGTTTGTTTGTTAATGTTTTTCATTTTATTTTCTTATATGCTTGACTAACATGCTTCCTCTCACTATGCAACAAATCATTAGTATGTACATGTACTGTATAACTAAATCTTATCAGTCAAACCAACTGTTTTATAAAAGGTGTACACTTTTAAACATTATTAATGAGATCAAAATTAAAGAGTTCAATTGAAGTGTGATAAAAGTTATATATTGTTATGTTTTTTGTCAGATCTCTCTGACTGTTTAACAGATTTCTCACTGTAATCGTTGACCTTGAATTAAAGGTTATCAAACTACTTTGTATTTAATGATCCCTTCTCTTTGTTTGAGTTAGTCTTTTTCCACTTCTGTAAGCTTAGGTATTCAAGAGTTCAGGTATTTTGGGATTAGGTGACAGTTGAATAGGTTTTCTTTTATTTGATGTTTACTTATACTGATGTATATATATATATATATATATATATATATAGGTATCATGTTCTGGTAACAGCATTAGAATGTTTAACACAGATGTAAATTTTCGCAGATATTTTTTTTTTTCAAATTTATTTAGAAACTGATGATTATAATCAGAGACTGAATCAGGGCATGCTGTCCGATTATTTAAATAAATCGATTTTAATTTTACCGTAGATACACATCACTAGTGATCACTAGTGGGATTTCAATATTTCTACTATTAAAAATTAAAAATCCTTTACTGCTTAGGCCCTTACTTGTAAACTTTGTGATTTGATTTCAAAAGTTGCAAAATTATATCACTCTAAAAAAATGAGTTGGTTTACAGTGTTACCTAAAGGTGCATTCACACGATACGATTTTCCGTTCGATTTTCCATTCGACTTGACACCGTCGCACAGGTAAATCGTACAGCGTTCTGTTCACACGATACGATTTTCCATTCGATTTTCATCAGATTTGAACAAGTGCTTTTTTATATTTCTAAACGCAGCAACTTCCGAAATTATCTTTATATGCAAGTATTATTAAAGTTGAAACAAATATTATTGAGTTATTTATCGAAGGGTGATTTGATAATGAATTTCCAAGGACTATAATAATATTCCTAAATTCTCCAAAATATTTGTTTCGTCTAGCCAGTTTTTTTTTTTTTATGTATACCTGTAGCTTTTACTACTTTATCAGATAAGTAAATATGTTAATGAGTAAGACACATGGTATATAAAATTTGTAATATAAATAAAATGATGGCAGCTTGAAGACCTTCAACTAATATTGGAAATTGATCACGTTACAGTTTTATCCAATGAAATGGAAGCTCGCGCAAATCACTTTTGGGCTTCGTGTATGATCGTCTGTATATTTCATGTAATAGAACCCCTGAATTTGCAGAAAGTAAAGAACATGTCGGATTTTCCCGATTTTTTTTTTTAATTTTGCGCCCTGTGTATGATTGTAGGCGCAGGTAATTTCATAATGTCATCAGACTGAGGTAAACAAAAATGTCGGATTCCAGCGACAAGGACTAAATAATTTTTATTTTTTTTTTCAATGTATCATACAAATTAATCATATTTTACAGAATTTTCATCTAATTGAAAAATGCTTTTCTTCCGTTATTTATTAGATTATAATTTATTAAAACACAATTTTAATGATAAAACAATATTTTAACAGTGGCGGATCCAGGGGCGTAGATAGTGTACGTCCCCTAATCATGTTTTTTTCACAGATATTTGTAGCCGATATTTATTCCTTTTTGTATAGGTAACCCCCCCCCCCCCCCCCCCTTTTAAAATCGAAATTTAATTGAATTTTCGCAAAGGAAATGATAGTTTAACATTTTATTTTTTTTCAAAACTGAAAGAAGAAACATTAAGTAATTGTTTCCAAAATTAAGGGAATTCGTAACAATCCTATATAGTTTGAAAAGGGTTTCTTGAAATGTGGTACACATAATTTATTGCTTTTTCTTATAAAATGAAAACAAATGAAGATCTTGACCTTTTAGTATGTTTTACAGTTTCCTAAATATTTTAGAGGCGGATACATTTAAAAAAAAAAGGTGGAGCTTCAGCCATGGAATAACATGAAAGTGAATATGTTATACCATGGCTGAAGCTCCGCCTTTTTTCCTTTGGATTCTAGTCGAGTTGCATATTTAATTAGCAAAGTATGGTACAACATAAATTTGCATATAATATACCATGGTTTTCCCTCACCACACTTTTTAAGCAAATTATTTCATAAAAACATCAAAGGAAAAAATCCAATTTATGTTACAAAAAATGGTTGATTAAATAGGGAATCACTGAAGCATAACTGTAGCCCTTCTTAGGCAGTCAATGGGCCCCCTTTTATGAAAATTTCTGGATCCGCCACTGGAAGTGGTATAGATTTTATTTTTCATTCGATTAAGATAGATTATTTTCCATTGTGTTATTCATTTTGGTCCCTTTCGGTATAAAGTCAATGAGTGTAAAGGGTAAAAAACTACTGAAAATCACACTTAGCTACACTTTTCTTAAGGGTATTTCATATTCTTATTTTCAAACCGAAACGTATGGGGTCTTTTGCATAATGTTCCTAATTTTCATCTCGTTTAAAAGTTAGAATTAAATGCATTAACCGTATCCAAATCCTTACTGTGTCCCCACTTTTTGTTTCAACACTTATTAAATTGTACTGCAATTTCGCGGGCATCATCTAGTGTATGCTTATATCAAAGAAAATACATCGGCTTGCGACGTTCTATCAATGTATTCTATATTCTTTATATTTGGAGAAATGGAACAAAACATCTGTTATTCAATTTTTAATAACTGGATTTAAGTATGGCCGTTGCAATTTGGGTACTCTTCATTACGGAATCCTGTATCGTTTGGAGGTCTGTTCAGACCAATTTTTCTTTGATTCAATATGGATTCAAAATCAAAGTTTTATTTATTGTCAATACATAGCAAACAAAGTAACACAAGCTCTAGTGAGCTATTAAAATCGACATTTTTTTTTCAAAATTCAAAATTAAATTGGTGTTAACAATGATAAATCTACAAAATAAACACAGAAAGGAAACTTTTGTCAAAATAATAAAAAAAAAGTAGGTGAAAATTTTTTCAAAATAGGTAAAATTTATACTATTGTTACTATGTATATTGTTTTGGTGAATTATTTGTAAAAAAAAATAATGATAATACATTGTATTAATCAATTCATTATGAGCTCTTTTATTTGGGAATAAAACATCCTCTTTTAAACGCTTTGTCGATTACCACTGTGCCTGAAGTGAGAAATTTATAAATAGATATCAGAACGCGGACGTGATAGAAAGCCTAATTTAGAAAATTGTCTAGTCTAGAAGAAAGCCGAGAAGGAAATAAGTTGAGTTAAAAGTGAATTAATACTTAAGATTTGCATCATATACGGCTTGCACATTCAATGCACGGAACTGCTCACGACAAACAAATGCTGGCACCTCGTCATCATTTGAAGATATGTTGATAGTGGGTCTTCCCATGGATAGAAACATGCAAACGCCTGTGTATGAAACACTTCCTTATTTTTTTGTAATTCTTGAACAGGCAAATTCATCCAATGCCCCTCCTCCTGACTTTGGAAGTGCTAAGGGATGTATTGCATTTACTAGCACTTGTCGCCCTATTAACGACATGTAAGTCCACCAGTTCTTATCCTTTATAGGAACCACATCCCCTTTTCGTAACTTGGTCTAACCATTGTCCCCCAGCCAAGTACACGATAATATAGTAGTAGTAAGTTATGCCAGGATTTACCTATTATTCACGATCATTAATTACGACGGCTTTGTGAAACGGCTGTAAAACCTAAGATTTATTAACGATGGTTGTCACTATGGATCTAATGACACGTAGACTTCCGAAGGCTTTGTAAAACGGTGGCCAGGTTTATGAACAAAAGATGACTACGTTTCCTTAACGAATTAAAAACGTTTAGAATGATGCGAAAATCGGAATATTGTCGATTAAATTTAGCTTGATTTTTTCAATCGACTGATAAATTTAGTCGATTTGGCGTTCACACGGTCCGATTCCGGTCAAAACGTCGAATGGAAATAGCGTACGTTTCGAGTTCAAAACGACGTTTCGACTTGACATTCGACTTCAGATTTTAGTGTTCACACGATACGATTTTAGTCGAAAGCAGGTGCACAGGTAAAAATCGAATGAAAATCGAATGGAAAATCGTATCGTGTGAATGCACCTTTAGTATCGTTGAATGTGCAAATAGCTTGACTAATCAATTTTGGATTTATTTATATTTGTGGTTATTAACGGCTTTATATGATTGAATACAACCAAGTACAAAGATTCTTTTGGGGATGCTTAATTTCTGTAAACAATTGAAAATTGAAAAATTGTTTTTGCTAAACATTTTGATTCTATGCAAAATTGGCAGAAATCTGACTTAAGGTGGCTTTTTGTGCAAAATCTCATTTTCCAATTTTGGTAAATCTAAATGTATTTCTTAAGCTCAATGTTTATTACTAGGCTATACTTAAGCCAAGTCATTTTGGGGCCCTTTATAGCTTGCTGTTCGGTGTGATCCTAGGTTCTGTGTTGGAGACCTATTATTGTTTACTTTTTATACATTGTGACTTGGATAGAGAGTTGTCTCATTGGCACTCGGTGGCAGATCCAGCCAGTTTAAAAGGGGGGGGGGGGGGTTCCAACCCCTGGAACCATCCCCCCTCCCCTGGATCTCCCATTGGCACTCATACCTCATTTTATTAATATCAAATTTTTGACTAATTCACATTCTTTATAGCTTGGGATTAACATTGGATGAAAAGTAAAAGGTTAGAGTTCACAACTTCACTGGTAATAGTAGACCAATACTTTGCTGATTTAGACCCCGTTCACACTAGGACATTTTTATCGATTTAAACTAGACCTGTTCACTTTAGATCGGTTTAAGGGCTAATGTGAACGCATTGAATCGATCTCCAATCGGTCTAAATTAAAACACCAAAAGAGGTAGTTTAGTTTGAATCGATCTAAAGTAAACCGATCTTACTTTAGATGTGAACGCAGAGATCGGTTTAAACTAGTACGATTGAATCGAAAATAACGTATGCGCATGTATAGCGGCAAAACTATCTCAGAGGTTCGTTGTTTAACCCATATTTCTCTGTTAAAAGACCTTTAAAACAAACTGTAAACTTGTTGTCTTCGCCATAGCATAGATTTGCGAAATCTGTGTCTTCTTTTCTTATATTGATTTTTTTTCTTTGCAGGAACCGCAGTATTTCCGGCGTCGTGTTGTAACTTTGTTGCTACAGTTATTTTTTTCAAAATTTAAGAAAACTGCAATAACACCAGTATCAAAATTTTAAATTGTGGATTCAAGAGAAACAATAACTTTATCCAATTTTTCCCCCAAGTGTGTTTATCAGTGTATCAGCGCATGAATTTGATAAATCAGTTCTATTTATACACAGTGTTTACAGTTTTACGGGCAAAAAGGTTAGATCGATTGCTTTTTAATTGTAGAGTGAACGCAGTGGTTCATATTAGACCGACAGAGATCGATATGATTAAAGATAATGTGAACGCTAACTGGTTTAATTTAGATCGATTCAAATTAGATCGATAAAAAAAAAATGCTAGTGTGAACAGGGTCTTAATCAAACAATTTTTCATTAAGGAACAGAATGCCGGGTGTAGAGGGACAAATTAGATTAAATTACCAACTCCCTATTTTTGCCCAATTTTTTTTTTTATAACAGTTTGCAGACCATTTGAATTTTTTCGATAGCTTTGCAAAAGTTCAGGTAACTTATATTAATATATACTGTAGATTTGTTTATAATTTGCTACAAATTTTAGATAATACAACTTGTCAATACTGACCTAATGTTTTCAATACAAATATACTCATTCTTTTGTACTGTCTTAAAATTGATTGTTTTTTCAATGAAGATTTGCACTACTTCTTGCCTAAGGGCCAAGTTTTACAATCAAAGCTCAATGCAGACCGACTGTATATTTCATAAAAGGAGACACACTGAAGTGCAAGAAATTGTTAAATATTGGTAATTCATATGATATGATACTATTATGATATAAAGCAATATGAGTTCAGGATGTGTGTAGGATCTTTTTATATTAGAAAATATTTATTTTTTGCTTGAACAAGGAAGTAAAATATAATTTATCTATAAATTATATAAACGATTTATCACTATAGGATGCTGGCTGGATTATGCCAAAAAAAGCAGCTGGGAGTTATTATTATAATAATTATTATATAAGTGCAAATTATATACATATAACTTTTCCAATGATAAGCTCATAATTTTGTCTAGATTATCATTAAAAAAGTGACGTAAAATATGACACACATTTTCCTGTAAACATATGAAAATAAAGGAACAACCATTTTACTTCAAGGAGGTGGGGGGGGGGGGGGGGGGGGGGGGGGGGGTTCGGTGGCCGAGTGGTCTAAGTAGTTACTACTGTAATCACTAGCCAGTCAAAACTGAGGTTTGGAGTTTGAAACCCTGCTCATGCAGGTGCACTCCACTCCAACCTTAATTGACTAGGATTGTCAGTTTTCCTATCAAAGGTTAGTGTTTTTCTCCAGGCACTCTGGCTTCCTTCACCAATAAAAACTGGCTGCCACAAAATAACCTAAATGCAGTGATAGTGTTGAATTTTGAAAAAAAAAATAATAGATTGATAGTGTTGAAAAACTAGAATAAAAGTTCACCAAAAAAAATTCTGACAAAAAACCATTCCCCTACCTTTGAAGTTAAATGGTTGCTCCCTAAGGAAATGTGAGCATAACAAGGACATTTAGCTATTATAGGTCACCATATTATGGTTTTCAACAATATGCAAAACCAATTTAGTATTCACAGCAGATTGTGCTGTTTAAAAAAAAATTCAATATGTTTTTTTTCCACTTGTTAATGATGACATTTAAGTGTTGGTAAAAAATTGTTTAAGGCTTGATAAGATAAAAATCAGACATATGGAAACAAAGTGAATGGGGTTCTAGAGGGATCCATCTAAAAGAGAGGGGAGGAAGTGGTTTAGCCTTATTTTAATTGATTTTAACTCTCATTCAAAATGAAATTCTGACAAAAGGAGGATTCTACCCCTTTACACTGACACTGTTACACAGCAATAAACATAGGAACAGTTAAATTTATTAAATACATTGATATTAAAGAATAAAAATAGAAATATTTATCATTCCAATCAAGGGCCCTCCAATTTTCTTCTGTTTTTTAGCTCATAAAACAATTCATTGTGATTCAGGGGCGATCCAGCCATATTTAAAAGGGGGGTTCCTAACCCAGGACAAAAAGGGAGGGGGTGGTTCCAACTACATGTTCCCTTTCAAATGCATTGATCATCCAAAAAAAAGGGGTGTTCCAACCCCCGGAATCCCCCCAACCTGGATCCGAGCCTGTGATTTATAACAGAAAAACATTATTTTTTTACATTGAAATGAAATATTAAAAGTTCAAATAGATATAGCATGATACTTGTCTAATAATCCTCATATAGACCCCCAAACAAAATTTATGATATTGATAATTATAACATACATGAGAACCAGCAAGTTAGCATAATAAAACAAACTGACATCAATTAGTTAGTCACAGTGTTGTAGTATTTTCATCACTGATTTAACATGGTTTTTCATTTCTATCATTACCCTTAAATCTTTGGCAATGTTTTTGGTATAAAAGGCATCTTTCTATGTCTATTTAAACAAGTTTTTTTTTTTTTTCGTGTAATATCAATGATTCCTGTAGGTAACATAAAACTACAATTATCTGCAAAACAAAATTGGATTAATTTTCTTTTTTGAAATATTTTACCAGATCTGCAGATCCGTAAATGCATTCAAACAATATACTTGATAAAATTGTTTTGTAATTTTATGAACCGTGTTGACATGAATATCAATTATATGGTCATTTTTATAAATTTTCTGTTTACAAAACTTTGAATTTTTCGAAAAACTAAGGATTTTCTTACCCCAGGAGTAGATTACCTTAGCCATATTTGGCACACCTTTTAGGAATTTTTGATCCTCTATGCTCTTCAAATTTGTATTTATTTGGCTTTTTAACTATTTTGATCTGAGCGTCACTGATGAGTCTTATGTAGACGAAACGCGCGTCTGGCGTATAAAATTATAATCCTGGTACTTTTGATAACTATTTACACCACTGGGTCGATGCCACTGCTGGTGGACGTTTCGTCCCCGAGGGTATCACCAGCCCAGTAGTCAGCACTTCGGTGTTGACATGAATATCAATTATATGGTCATTTTTATAAATTTTCTGTTTACAAAACTTTGAATTTTTCGAAAAACTAAGGATTTTCTTACCCCAGGAGTAGATTACCTTAGCCATATTTGGCACACCTTTTAGGAATTTTTGATCCTCTATGCTCTTCAAATTTGTATTTATTTGGCTTTTTAACTATTTTGATCTGAGCGTCACTGATGAGTCTTATGTAGACGAAACGCGCGTCTGGCGTATAAAATTATAATCCTGGTACTTTTGATAACTATTTACACCACTGGGTCGATGCCACTGCTGGTGGACGTTTCGTCCCCGAGGGTATCACCAGCCCAGTAGTCAGCACTTCGGTGTTGACATGAATATCAATTATATGGTCATTTTTATAAATTTTCTGTTTACAAAACTTTGAATTTTTCGAAAAACTAAGGATTTTCTTACCCCAGGAGTAGATTACCTTAGCCATATTTGGCACACCTTTTAGGAATTTTTGATCCTCTATGCTCTTCAAATTTGTATTTATTTGGCTTTTTAACTATTTTGATCTGAGCGTCACTGATGAGTCTTATGTAGACGAAACGCGCGTCTGGCGTATAAAATTATAATCCTGGTACTTTTGATAACTATTTACACCACTGGGTCGATGCCACTGCTGGTGGACGTTTCGTCCCCGAGGGTATCACCAGCCCAGTAGTCAGCACTTCGGTGTTGACATGAATATCAATTATATGGTCATTTTTATAAATTTTCTGTTTACAAAACTTTGAATTTTTCGAAAAACTAAGGATTTTCTTACCCCAGGAGTAGATTACCTTAGCCATATTTGGCACACCTTTTAGGAATTTTTGATCCTCTATGCTCTTCAAATTTGTATTTATTTGGCTTTTTAACTATTTTGATCTGAGCGTCACTGATGAGTCTTATGTAGACGAAACGCGCGTCTGGCGTATAAAATTATAATCCTGGTACTTTTGATAACTATTAACTCACACATTTTTAATCCAATTAATTAGCATTAAAAAATAATAATGCTGAATAAAGTAAATGGACAGACACATTTTAAATTGAATTTATTTTGTGGTTTACTAAATTAACATCTTAAAAGCATTAAAAAATATGCTGAATAAAATAACACATTTCTAATTTAAATTGGATTTATTTTCTGTTTTTTTCTGTTCTCATGTCTTAGAATGCATTTAAAAATATATATGTCTAATAAGATTAATTTGACTTGCACATTTTTAATTCAAATTGAATTTATTTTTTGTTTTACTAGGCTACTTAGGCACAAGGATTTACCAGTCTCAGATTGCATTAAAACAATATGCTCCACAAAATTGTAGTATTTCTATTAATTTACAAACTTCAAATTCAAAACGTATTTATTTCCTATTTTTTATATGAAAATACAGCAATGTTCAGGCCTCAGATGCATATGTTTGATAAAATTGTTAAAAAGATTTGTATAATCTTTATTTACAAACATATTTTCATACTTTCTATTTTAAGTGGTTAGCAGAATTATTCTATATTTTTATTTAACTAACACATTTCATACTTCTATTTTTAATCTGGTTATTAGATAAAAATAGTTCCCCTTTTTTTACACCAGATTTCCAGGTAGCAGAACATACTCAAACATGATGCTACGCTACATGTAATAAAATTGTTGTATATTTTTATTTAACTATCACATTGCATACTTTTATTTTTTTTTTAATCTAGTTTTAAGATGAAAATAGTTCCCTTTTTTTACACCAGATTTCCAGGTATCAGAATCATATTCAAACAATATAAGTAGTAAACTTGTTGTATATTTTTATTTAACTAACACATTTCATACATTCTATTTTTAATCTAGTTATAACATTATTGGATGAAGATAGTTATCCTTGACTTAACTTGTTTTTGAAGTGGCCTCTTGACCTTGGACTTACACAGCTCCTTGTTTATAAATCATATTCTCAGGTAATTGTTTATTCAGTTATGCTGATCTAATACAAGATGTATAGGGGAAATATTACATTTTGACAAACATAAATTTAGTTATATAAAATAATCATTCATAATTAAAAAAACAAACAAAAGCCATTACGACCAGTATTTAAAATTTGTTCTGTCATCTTAGAGTATGTATCATCAATGTTTGAAATAAAAACAACAATTTAGTCATAGTATTACTTAATAATGAGGGTTTTTTTTGTCTCGTTATTTTTGTCCCTTTTTATGAATCAAATATATGTTAGTAATAGTGATTTTTTATCAATTTGAAAGGTCTGTATGAAAATAAGAAGATGTGGTATGATTGCCATGAAACATCTCATCACTAGAGACCAAACGTACAAGGTAATAACTGCAGGTTACCATACAACCTTCAACAAAGATCAAAAACCTTATTATATAGTATACATAGAAAATGCCTTAAATGACCAATGTAAAACTATTAAACAAAAGAAAACTAACTGCATGATTAAAGCCAATGTTTGAAGGCATACTCATAAAAAGTCTAACCATTTATATCATAAATGAAGTTCCATATTTGTTCAAAATAAAGAGGAGGGGGCCATAGGGGCCATGTTTTTTTTTTTAAATAATTTGTTTGTTTCTGTTTTTTTAACAGAAAATAATTTGTTTCAAAAGGGGAATGAAATAAGAGCTTGTTTCTAATTGAAAACATGTAAAAAAAAAAAGAAAAAAACAATGATTTCAAAAAATAAGAAATTCATGAATGTACCGCTAAAAAATTACAAAGTTGGTGACATAGCTTGGACACACAATAAGACAAGTGTATTTTGTTGTATGTATTTTAGTATTGTTTGATGGTTAAGCTAGAATATGAAGGCATAAAATAGTTTTTTGTCGAGCCTGCAACTTTTGTTGCAGAAAGCTCGACATAGGGATAGTGATCCGGCGGCGGTGTTAGCTCACTTCTTAAAAACTTTATATTTTGGAGGGTGGAAGACCTGGATGCTTCATACTTTGTATATAGATGCCTCATGTTACGAAGTTTCCGTCAGTCACATGTCCAATGTCCTTGACCTCATTTTCATGGTTCAGTGACCACTTGAAAAAAAAGTTCAGATTTTTTGTAATGTTGAATTCTCTCTTATTATAAGTAATAGGATAACTATATTTGATATGTGCGTACCTTGAAAGGTCCTCATGTCTGTCAGACAGTTTTCACTTGACCTCGACCTAATTTCATGGATCAGTGAACAAGGTTAAGTTTTGGTGGTCAAGTCCATATCTCAGATACTACAAGCAATAGGGCTAGTATATTCGGTGTATGGAAGGACTGTTGGTAAGTGTCCCTACAATAGAAAGACTAATAACAAGTCTTCATACAGTTAGATGTGAACTGTAGGATGAAAGTTCTCTCTTAACTCTGATGAAGGATAAATTTAATTGGAAATTCCCAAGGACAAACATTTATCTTTGTTAGTGGCAAAGACTTTTGTCTCAAATTATTTTCAAACCATAATTTGAAATTGTAAGCAATTTTTTTTAAATGATATTTTTTGCTTTTAAATCATTTTGTTTTGGAAGTAAAGTGAAAAAAAATAGGTGTTTCCATTGAAAACTAGTAATAATCAAGTTAAAAAAATTCAAAAAATTTTGCTAATAAAAAGTTTGTATTCCTATAAAATAGTTTTTTCCTGACAAAAAAAAATGCTCTCCTACAAAAGATAAAAAGTTGATATATCAGGTATCTTAAGGACACAAGACGCTAAATGTTTATTTCTATACTAAAGCTGAGTCAATACTGTTAGCATATATATAAATAAATTTCCCATTCTTTTCCTATGAACATCCAAGTTGAGTTGCTGACAATTACATCATTTGGTCTCATGGTGGATAGTTGTCTCATTGGCAATCATACCACATCTTCATAATTAACTTGGCCTAATTATTTGAACCTGTCCTTCAGTATAGAATGCAAAATATAATACTGTTAGTCCCAGAGGGTATCATCAGCTCAGTAGTCATGCAGTGTTTTGGTGCTTATGTGATTTACAACATATTTATCTAAAATTGCTGGTTGATAAATTTTTACATTTTTAAGAAACTTAAAGTTCCCAACTCTCTGAGACAAAGTTGACCTTAAATGAATTGTGGTATACTTTTAGGTCCCTTATGGTAAAGCTCCTAATCATGTTTCTAGTAGACTACATCTCTGACTTTCAGATATTTAGCGTTGAGCATTCCTGATGAAGATAAATCAAGAGAAGCATTTCAACCTACAAAAATTTAAAAAGTGTTTTTCTCATTTGTAGATTTTTTAGAATTGTTTAATGGTGGATAAAGTGAAGATCTCTAGGGGGTAAGTGTTATCTACAATAGAAAGATGTAAAATAAGTCTTCACACAGCAAGATGTGAACTCTGTACATGCGATGAAAGTTAGTTCTCTCGACTCTGGTGAAGGATAAATTTCTATGATTGGAATATCCCAAGGACAAACGATACCTAAATAACAATGGTTTCTCATTATAATTGAAACTGTGATGATATTATTGAAAAGACATAACGTTATTGTGATGGATTTATCACAAATTGTCCACAAGGTCATAAGGTTTGTTGACGTTATCGTCAATATCAGGCTGAAATTGATGACGAAAACAAAGAGGCAATACCAATAATCTAACCGTCCATAAAATACTCAAAGCAGCTTCTATTATTTCTATCCTTTAACGAAAAACCATGAAAAAGTGACAGAATTAATGGACAACTCTGTCTGATGCAGATCCCATGGGACGACATCAGCGAGTATTAAACATGATATCCCGTCTATTTATGGTCCTGTATTAGTTTTCTCCATTTTTACGACCTACTTAAAGCGGAAATTGAGTAGCGTTGTAATGACTGATATCAATCTTAAATAGGAAATAAAAAATGTACTTTGAAAAAGTATTACCCTGTATACTAATTTATATTTTTCATGTAAATGTTAAATGCATCTGTCAAATTCAGTAGTATGAGGGATGTAAACTGAGGGCTTATTAAGTGTCTGCTCTGAATATAAAATGCATTAAATATAAAAGTAAAAGTCCGCATCAGGAAAAAAGCATAGCTTTATATGCATTTGAATCAATTTTGTTCTAACCCCTCAACATTTTGTCAGAGTTCGCGAAAAGTGGTGGTCCTCAGGATTTTACCACCAAACTTTTGCATAGGACCGACTCAATTTTAGTATTTTTCAATAGAACTAATAGTAAGGACCAGCAGATTTTCTCCACAGACCACCAGAGGAAAAAAGATTTTGTGATCTCTTGTTTTGTGTCTATTCCAAGTTTGACTACCTAGACTGTGTTCTTCATGTTGTTAATGTCTGTTTCCTCAGAGGAATTCAGTGTCTGATAGTTGGTTTGGTCTCTCCAGTGTTTTTCGTAACTCCTGTTATCTTTTTGTATCATTCTGTTATTATTCTAGTTTATGCTGTGAGGTCTGACCTGTTTAGAAGACATTGCAGTAAAGTTTATTGATGTTTCCAGGAAATACAAATTTTCAGTGGATACTTTTCAAAAGCATCAACCCTACAAGAAAAGGATTGATATCAAGTATGGTTCGAATTCATTGCTAACTTTATTCCTGTGGTTTTTCTGAAGCTTTTCAATGTTTGTATATAAGAATTTGGGTTTTACAAATATTTTGAAGTCAATGATATTACTAAAGAGATTTCTGTAGTCCAGATCATTTGAGATGTAGTTAAATATCAAGAACTTTTCATAAGGGAGGCCCGCTGACTGACCTAAGGGATGGCCAGCTCCAGTCATTCTTCAGTGATTTCCTATATAATTAACCAAATTTTTCTATTAAAAGGGGGAGGGGGCCTGGATCAGCCTATGACGGATATTTCCAAGTTTGCCTACATTGGTGTGAAACATTAACAAATAATAAATCTATACAAATAAAAGGGTAACAGGGGAGCTAATCAAGATGAAGAATTAAATGAAACTGTACTCCATTTAGGGTTACTGGCAATTACAACTACAAGTCTAGATAATTGTCCTTGCTCAGCCATCAGGTCCTTTTCTGGTGCATCATCGTATATTAATATATATGTGATATATAAAGTACTTTAGAAACAGTACAATATAACAAAATTTTTGATGTATAAATAGAGTTACAAGGTTGTGGTTTTCTCAGGATATCCGAGATATTATTTTTATCCGAGAATAAAACAGGCTGCCAGGAAGACTGCGGTTAAACTTGACATATTTAATAATTATAACATGGGATGAAGGATACACATGGATGAGATAGCAAGACACCAAAAAATAAGCCAGATAATGATTTTGTTTTTTACTAAAATACTGAACTTTAAGATAAATTCTAAAAGGGACAGTCCATAAAAACATTCAAAACTAAATTCTCAACTACATGTATGTCTCAAAACAGACTGCATTTCTCTAAGAAAACAATAGGTTTAACCTAGCCATAGAGTCAGGTTATTAAACATTTCCCAGCACTCATGATACAAAATTATTGCTCAAAACACAGTATTTTGATTGGTTTATTCTGAGTACAAAAATTCAAAATTTTCCTGGTTTTATATATTGCTTACCGTGACCTGTTCCTTGTTTGACAGTTGTAGAAAGTGTTGTTATGATGACAAAATAATTGGTGAATGGGACAATAATTGGGATCCAGTAGTCAAAATTGAGTAAACATTCATCATAGATATAACACAATACTAAATTAAATTGTCCAAAAATGTATGAAGGTCAGCAAAGGTTCAATAACAATATACCAATTTGGTATTAGTTCTTTGTGGTGTTATTGTGTTACTGTCTTGTTTATAGGTATTATAACAAGTGGGAAAATGATATCCCATGATATCAATTCAAGTTATTCAATTTCTATATACCAGTAATAATAAACAAGCCTTTTGAAAGATTTTTTTTATAATAGAACACGATAGCAGCCATTCATCAGGAGGCAGAAGTCATTCCCAACATAACTGGACATTGGGCAAAGTCCAGTTAAAATTCATTTGGTCAGTTAAGTGATATATGCATTACTGGACAAAATGTCTTTAAATGACCAGTATTTTTAAATTTTTATACGACCGCAAAATTTGAAAAATTTTTCGTCGTATATTGCTATCACGTTGGCGTCGTCGTCTGCGTCGTCATCTTCCGAATACTTTTAGTTTTCGCACTCTAACTTTAGTAAAAGTGAATGGAAATCTATGAAATTTTAACACAAGGTTTATGACCACAAAAGGAAGGTTGGTATTGATTTTGGGAGTTTTGGTCCCAACATTTTAGGAATTAGGGGCCAAAAAGGGCCCAAATAAGCATTTTCTTGGTTTTCGCACTATAACTTTAGTTTAAGTAAATAGAAATCTATGAAATTTTGACACAAGGTTTATGACCACAAAAGAACGGTTGGGATTGATTTTGGGATTTTGGTTTTAACAGTTTAGGAATTAGGGGCCAAAAAAGGGCCCAAATAAGCATTATTCTTGGTTTTCGCACAATAACTTTAGTTTAAGTAAATAGAAATCAATGAAATTTAAACACAATGTTAATGACTACAAAAGAAAGGTTGGTATTGATTTTGGGAGTTTAGGTCCCAACAGTTTAGGAATTAGGGGCCAAAAAGGGACCCAAATAAGCATTTTTCTTGGTTTTCGCACCATAACGTTAGTATAAGTAAATAGAAATCTATGAAATTTAAACACAAGGTTTATGACCATAAAAGGAAGGTTGGTATTGATTTTGGGAGTTTTGGTCCCAACAGAATAAGGGGCCCAAAGGGTCCAAAATTAAACTTTGTTTGATTTCATCAAAATTGAATAATTGGGGTTCTTTGATATGCCGAATCTAACTGTCATGACTGTGTATGTAGATTCTTAACTTTTGGTCCCGTTTTCAAATTGGTCTACATTAAGGTCCAAAGGGTCCAAAATTAAACTTAGTTTGATTTTGACAAAAAATGAATCAGTTAGGTTCTTTGATATGCTGAATCTAAAAATGTACTTAGATTCTTGATTATTGGCCCAGTTTTCAAGTTGGTCCAAATCGGGGTCCAAAATTAAACTTTGTTTGATTTCATCAAAAGTTTAATAAATGGGGTTCTTTGATATACCAAATCTAACTGTGTATGTAGATTCTTCATTTTTGGTCCTGTTTTCAAATTGGTCTACACTAAAGTCCAAAGGGTCCAAAATTAAACTTAGTCTGATTTTAACAAAAATTGAAATCTTGGGGTTCTTTGATATGCTGAATCCAAAAATGTACTTAGATTTTTTATTATGGGCCCAGTTTTCAAGTTGGTCCAAATCAGGATCTAAAATTATTATATTAAGTATTGTGCAATAGCAAGTCTTTTCAATTGCACAGTATTGCGCAATGGCAAGAAATATCTAATTGCACAATATTGTGAAATAGCAAATTTTTTTTAAATTATAGTTATCTTTCTTTGTCCAGAATAGTAAGCAAGAAATATCTAATTGCAAAATATTGTGCAATAGCAAGATTTTTTTTAATTGGAGTTATCTTTCTTTGTCCAGAATCAACTTAAATCTTTGTTATATACAATATACAATGTATATTCACTTTTTACTACCAACTGATAAATTAAAATAATCTTTACCATTCAGTGATAACAAGCAGTTTTTTTACATCTTAATATTTTATGATGTATTTAAATGAGTAGTTATTGTTGCAAACTCCATTAGAAATTTTAATTGAGATTAGTTTTGGAATAAGGGAAAGGGGGATGTGATTAAAAAAATTGGGTTCAATTTTTCTCATTTGAAATTTCATAAATAAAAAAGAAAATTTCTTCAAACATTTTTTTGAGAGGATTAATATTCAACAGCATAGTGAATTGCTCTAAGAGAAAACAAAAATTTTAAGTTCATTAGAACACATTCATTCTGTGTCAGAAACCTATGCTGTGTCAACTATTTAATCACAATCCAAATTTAGAGCTGAATCCAGCTTAAATGTTGTGTCCATACTTGCCCCAACCGTTCAGGGTTCAACCTCTGCGGTCGTATAAAGCTACGCCCTGCGGAGCATCTGGTTTTATCTATTCATGGAAAACAATTTTCATGGATTTCATGGGTTCAAGGTAAGCAACAAATTTTAAGGTTAAATGTTCCATATATATGCTTCTATGCAGACTTAACAAAAAATACAATTCACAAAAATGGTATCAATGAAAATAAATGAGCCTTCATTATGTGTGAACATCGTTTTAGATACTGTTTGTAAACTGTGTTTTGGTAAGACTTTGATTTGATCAACAAAAAGATTATTTGAATGATTGGTATAAAATTACATTTGGCCACCTATGGCTTGCAGGCTGTGTTTTCCATATCAAGCAAAATGTATCTAATTGTTTTGTTTATCCAATAAAGTTTGCTTTTTTGATTGCATACTAACAAGAGGTTTTATATTTCTTGGACTAAATGAGTCCTAAATGTTATTGACTGCATTTTCTTATTTCTGAAGATGGACGTTAAACAGCAATCCATCCATCATGTAGATGAAACGTGCATCTGGCGTACTAAATTATAATCCTGGTACCTTTGATAACTAATTATTTCTGACACATGTTTTGTTTAGGCAGTGGAAAAGAGGGCTCAAGATATATATACTATGTATTTGTGTTTCGTTTGTCCTGTCTCGCTATGTATTATCTTAATATGTTTGTATATATTGTCCTCTTGTACAAAAGTATGTGTCTAAGGTTATGAATAAAATCTTGATTCTTGAAATCTTGAAAGAGGGGGGATAGGAGGGGTTCTGATCCCGAAATCCCGGACTTAAAAAAAACGAATTCCCGGGGTCCCGAATTTAAATAAAGTAAATCCTGATGTCCCGAAATCTGAAAAAAAAAACAATTCCCAGATCCCGAAAGGGTCAATCCCAAAATCCGGAGCTTAAAAACACCCGATCCCGGAGTCCCTATAAAGGTTCTATCCCCCCTCTTGAAAGACTTCGTAGAGAGATTTTTGTTTTGAAGTTTTAAAGCAGTGAGATGAAAAATGTGGCATTAATTTATCAATGATTTTTGTTGTTGTTCAATGTTGATTGTTAGATAATATATCTGAAAGGATAGGCCCATGTGATCACAGCCTAATATTTAATCCTTAATATAGGACTTCATCAATTTTATTGCAGTATTGACAACTTTTTTGTTTCTACTTATTTAAATTTATAATATTGATTGATTGATAGCAATTTAAAGCTTCTTAAGCACAAGTGGGATCTTTTACACAGAGAAAGTATTTTGTCAAAATAATGATAATTTGAAGACACTGATCACATACTTAAATCACAATATGAATACACAGAAATATTAGTGTAAACAAATAGTTTATCTGTCATAGATAAAATCTTTGTTTACACCTGAATATCTCTATTCACATATAATAGTAAACCATAACAACAACAAACTGTTAGAGCATAGATTTTTAATTGTGTGAAATTCGAAAAAAAATGCAAAATACTAATTTCTTAAAAAATTCTAGCAAACGTTTCATTTTAAGTTTATAGATTTTTTTTTTATTGCTGTATATTTGTATAATACTGCTTTCAAATTATCAAAACTGGTTCTGAAGTTTGTGGATTAATTAAAGTTTAACACATTCATAACATTACTTTTCTAACACCAAGTGTTTCTATATACTTATAATATATCATTTAAAGATAGGATTATTGTGTCATGCCTCCACAATTATGGTTCCTCAACTTCAATAGTTTTGCTTACGATAGTTGAAATATTGCCTTTTTGCATTATTATCCAAATTATATACAGGCAAGACATTTCTCCTTGTCAACATTTTATTTTTGGTCATTTAGGACATGTGTTGTATCTTTATACTACAATATCTGTAACATTTATTTTAGACTCAGGACACATTTTGCACTGTCTTTTGGAGTTTATCATGATGTTCATTATCACTGAAATATTACATATTTGTTTCGGGATCAGCTGAAGGACGCCTCTGGGTGCAGGAGTTTCTCGTTGCATTGAAGACCTATTGGTGACCTTCTGCTGTTGTCTGTTCTATGGTCGGGTTGATGTCTCTTTGACACATTCCCCATTTCCATTCTCAATTTTATTTAGTTTTCTATGGAGTGTTTTGTAGATTATACTTCTATATTTTTTGTAATATTTCATTATTAGCCATGTCTTCCTCATTTTTCTTCGTTTTGTGAGATCTAAAAGTACCCTTGGTATCTTAGGCCTCTTTATTTCTTCCATGTTTCCGTGTAGTGTATTGGGTCTCAATTCAATTTTCTTCAATCTGGAAACCATAAGATATAAAATCCAATTAAATTAAATGGTCTATTAATGTCTCAAATTACATCACTTCAATGAACAAATTAAGTGATTAAATTTCTAATTGATTTGTCTAATAAATTATAATTACTATCAAATAACTGTACAATACAAATCACTTAATGATCGTGGTAATGTAATTTTTTGTACTAAAAAACTGGCTGTTTTTAAATGACACAACATATTGTTTGACATTATTAAACAGTTTATTTGGCATACAATATTGATCCAGTACAATGTGTTCTATAATAGAATACTATAGTTTAATAGATTTTTTCACTAGGCTTCTATAAAAAGAAAATTTCAATGACATGGTTGGAGTAGCGTAAACTAAATACTTTGCCCCAGACATATTTGAGATTTCAGGTAAATGATACATTAAATTTGCCAACTAGAAAAGTTATTTAAATCTTGAAAGAAGACCCCCCCCCCTTTTTTTCACCCACTTTTTTCTGTTAACATAGACCTTCATAATGAATAAACACCAGTCTATTATTGTCACTGTAGGTTGGTCTCATGTTGACTTGCTGATTTGTGTTGTGAAATTAGAAAATTTGCCCCCCCCCCTTTTTCCATCCTAATTGCTTATTATTCTGTATTTGTTGTGTATTCCATCATGGAAGTAATATTTAAATATTACTTCCATGATTCTATATTCTATGAACCTGTGACACAGTGTAACACCTATTTCTTGTTGAAACTGTAGGTTGGCCTATTTTGCTGACTTGGTTATTTATGTTGTTGGACTGCTGTTTCATCACATTCTATAAATTTAAATATGCCAGTAACATATTGTAGAGCCTTGAAGTATATATCTTACAGAGTTTAAAATAGAATATAAGTTATATATGATATATGTCAAAGCTAGTACATTATGATTTTTTTAAGGTACTATATTTATAAAAGTTTTATTATTCTCGACTCCTAGGAGTCGAGATTAAGAATTGAACGATGGACAGTTAGCGCGTGAATTTTTCTTGCTACCTGATTGGAAGATATTACGAGACGTGAATAATCAAAGTTTATCGATTGGTTAGGACAATCCAAACCTAGTAAATGTTCTTCAATCCTGTAGAGTATCGGATTTTTCCTCTCTATTTTAGCAATTAGATTTTACACAGGTAACCTTTATCTATAAATAGTCGAATCTTCTGGAGTAAACAAAAACGTTAAACGATAATACTTCATAGCGTGTGACCTCACGTGTGTGGTTAAATTTGTTGATTGATGCACGTGGCTATATTCTAGTAAATGAATTAATCTACAAAGCGAGAGCACTTTCCATTTTCATCAGCTAAGAGTCGAATAGCCTTTTTGAAAGGCTAACGCTTGTAAGTAATCTGCTGTCAGTCTGTAACAAACATTTTCTTTGATAATGTGCAATATGGTTTATATGTTATGTTAAATAGTGTAACAATTGTTGATATACATATTGTTTTAATGACATTTTAATAAAATATTGCTATTAATGGGTCTATGAATTTTAATATTTAAGGTGGAACCTAATACTACAGGGAGATAACTCTGTTGAATCAGCCAAATGTTTTAATAACGTTGTGTTGTAAAGGGAATATTAAGCTTCTCAATGATCAAAATTGGTGTTTGTCACTCTGCTATATATTAACCAGCGTAATTTTTCTGATAAAACGGTTGGTTCAAAATTTTTGAAATTTATACATTTTGGTTAAAGGGTCAAAGTAAATACTTTGTCAAAATTTAATGAAAATTAAACGAGCCAAATTAATTTTAGTGAAAGTGTTCGGTACCACCTTTAGAATTAATTCTTCATGCAATCCTCATCATGCTCATTTTATAGATATAAGAAGATGTGGTATGAGTGCTAATGAGACAACTCTCCATCCAAGTCATAATATGTGAAGCATAGATGTAATGGGTATTACATCTATGGTAAAAGTAAACCATTATAATTTATAGGTTAAAGTCTTCAACATTTTAGTATGGTTGGCATTAGTTTTGTTGAAATCTTTACACAAAGCATATCGATAAGCTAGGTGGAAACAACTGACACATATGCAGGGTAATAGGGTTAGTCATGAAAAAATAATCAACGTTCTAATTGAAACATTAAAAAAAAAATCTTTCCAAGATTACACATCTCAGGTTTGAATTGAATCAAAACTGTTACAAGTTGCAAAAGCTGACTTTAACGAATTGTGTCTCAAAATTTATTTAGTTCTTTTAATGTTGGAAATTGTTCATATGAAAGGACCATCTTAAATGCTACAAAAATCTAATGACAAAATCCAGCTTACTTGCAGTTGAGGGAACTGGTAAATTAGCAAAATTACACAAATTCAGTTACAATACCGGTACATGCATTTTGTATCAACTGCATTTTCTTGAAAATTTCAACTGATATAAACACTTGTTTTATGAATGTATTAATGGCAGCTGTTTCTCAGTGTGGCTAATTTGTCAAAGCTGTGAAGTTTAACCAAGAAACCTTTAAAGATGATAAAGTTGAATTATGATAAATTATTTTAACAATATACTTTTTGCCCTCCATAAAGTTTATGGCATAATTGTTCAGTTTTTGACATGTTTTTATTTTCATATTTTCATAGTAATTTGACATTGTCAATACTGTTATATTCAGGGGTCAGGTTCCTGCTTTTATGGGTCAATTTATGTGCCTATTAATAAAACATGGTCATAATAAATAACAGATGACTGACCAGAAAAACTTATGTCTTATGATCGTGTTCCCCTTAGTTTTTCTTATGTGCTGCTATGAGTCTAAGATGGTGTCTGGCTGGGTTCTAAATTCACCTAATTATTATTGGTCATTGATTTGTTGAGTTCCTGTAGTAAAACAGACCTTGCTGTTGAAGACTTCCAACATAAATCAATCATAACTATCAACCATTCATTAAAAGTTGAAAATTTGAAAAAAAAGCTACAATTTAATATTTGCTTTTAGCTTTAGAAAATTATATTATCCTTTGAAAAATATTACCCCCACCCCAATTTTTTTTTAACAATTTATCCCTCCCCCTTTATTCAGTAATAAAACACTGTGGTGTTAAGATGTACACTTTTTATGCTAATTCTTAATGTCTTGACCTTGTTAAGTATGCAATATATACACATTCATCACCGTAACAACAAGAAAAAACTGTGAATTCAAACATTATGACTAGGTTTGTTGTTTTTTTTAGATCATTTATCATTCAAAACCTATATAACTTTGGCACCAGAAAATAGATGAGTTTGTGTATAGAGGGGTTTTTGGTGTTTATGTGTCACCATAAACAAGATCGATCAATTGACTATTTTTTTCCCCAGTTATAAGTTCTCACGTCTGAAATGTTACGCCTGCTTATGTAAAAGTTGTTGTGTTTAATTTGTAAATTATACTTAACAACACAAATAACCCACCACATCTTATGAAGACAGTAATTTTATAATTTCTTAGTTTTGCTACAAGTTTTTTCATGAGTATAGAACAATTGGACTAAAAGAAATAGTTATCACACCATCTGACAGGCAGGTTAGGTGATTAACTGACAACATGGAAAGGCCTCCTGAAAACAAAAATAGTATGAGACTGAAGTATGACTTCTGTATTTAAGGTCAGAGCATCATGAATCTAAAGTTGGAAATTAACATCCACAAATAAAGAAACAAATAATGTATAAATTTATACTACAATGTATAAAAATAAGGAGATGTGGTATGATTGACCATAAGACGCGTACAACTTTCCGCTAGAGTTCAAATGACTAAGAAGCTAGGAAAAATACAGGTCACTGAAAAGTGACCTTGTTCATTTAATTCTACAAACGAAACAGAGTCAATAATACGATTGTGCTCCAAATATTTTGTGGAAAATATTTACATAAGATTAGGGTCAGTCACTGTTCTAATTACAGCGAGTCAATATTTACCCCATATGAAACAAAAATTGATTTAAGTGGTACATACATGTATGTAAATAGTGAATAATTCAATGATTATAGTTTTGTAATAGCTGTCTTTGTTATATTATGTAATTTGATAATTCAATAGAAGAATAATCTTTAAGAAGCTGTTTGAAATATTTCTGTCACAACTTCTGAATAGGAGCATCAGATAAGTTTGTGAATTGTCTGTAAGAAAATGCAATTTTGGTAAAATTAAACTCTGTTATTAAAAGAAGCAAGAACTAGTTGTGAAATTGTCGTAAAATAAATTAGAAAATGTCTTTTGGTAAAATATAATTCATGTACCATTTAGAGTTTGTTATGAAGCAGTTTAAAATAATACCGGTTTGTAATTTTACTGATTTCTAATTATATAAAATTTCTTTAAGCTAACACATATTTTTTAAACATACTATTTGTGAAAACAGCTGTTGTCAAGTGCAAATAACAAAAAGTTCTTTTATGTAAACATTCTTTGATGATCCTCTTTCATTATGGAATTAGTTTTGTTCTATAACTTGAATGCAGGATTATTTAAAAATTAAGAAAAAAAGTCTTTGAAATCATACAAATTTAAGGAGGCTTCAGTTGATATATAGACAGATTTGTAATACTGATTAAACAATATGACTTTCATAGATTGATTAGTAATTATTACTGATGAATTTTATTTAAATTAAACTTTTCTTAATTCAAAATTTGATAAGTTAAAGACATCAAAAAGACACTTTTAGTTTTATAGATACATTTTTATAAATAACAAAATAGAGCCAATTATTTGTGCTCCATGATTATGAAACTTTGGTGTCCTTCACTTGGGTCATTCATAATGATAATGATAATGATAATGATAATGATTAAAATAACAAATTCTTTATTTACAGAATAATTTACTACAATAAGTTGTCATCCCTCATGGTTACCCTCATATACATTTACAATTGTATACTTGTAAAGATAAAAACTGAGTTTTTTAAACGGTACATTTGTATGAAAAAATTATCAAAAAATATGATAATCAAAATTTATGAAAACATTTGTACCAATATATATGGACTTATATCTTATATCTGGGCTTTTAAAGCTTAAATACTGTGTGGTATGGATTTTGCTAAATGTTGAAGGTTGTATGGTGACATACAATTGCTAATGGTATCTACATCATTTAGTCTGGGGAATATAAGTTGTCTCATTGGAACCATCTTATTATTTTATATTATGTCAGTACAATGTACAAGGTCAAGTATTTTTTCATACTTTGTGTGGAGGTAAAAGTTTTTTGTACTCTGACACATACATTTTGATTAAAACCCATTCTATTAGAACTCTTCCAGAGTTTACAAAGGGTATCCAATATAGAAGTTCTGATTGCATTTGCCAACATTTTATATTTTAAGTTTAAAGATCAATTGACTTCTAGCAAGAAAATTGGTCAACACACCAGGGAAGGCTTCTACTGTAATTTTTTTTTTGAAATTACAGTAAAGAATTGGGCTAAGTTTGTTTACTCAAGGTTTTACCATACAAGAAGGAAATATTTGCAATCTATATATGGACACTATAAATAATTAAAAAGTATCCAGGCACAATAAAGTTGTTATATTTGTATCCTTTCTATATAAAACTCATGTGTTTCCATGATGAGATCAAAACATTGAACTATTCTGTTTCAAGGTCAGAATCTGTTTGACCTTGTTATTCGTTTAGTGATGTAAAAGCCGATGGCTATATTGTACTTGTTTCCTAATTGGCTCCCAATTATAAATTAATGCACCTGGGTAAGAGGTCAATTTTCCAAGTCTTTGATTCTTTATATTTAAGCACCCATTTGAGTCCCTTTTCTTCATCTTTTTTATCCATTTTACTCTTTTCCTTATTTTTTGGATATTTTTTCTGTAGTATTCAGAGGCGGATTTAGAGGGGGGGCCCAGGGGGCCCGGGCCCCCCCTTTTTGGGAAAAAATTTGGTTGCTTATATAGAGAATCACTGAAGCGTGACTGGAGCGGGCCCCCTCTTAGGTCAGTCAGTGGGCCCCCACTTATGAAAATTTCTGGATCCGCCACTGGTATTGAATAAAAATAGATCAGGTTTGTGGTTCAGCCATGTTTAGACAACTTTTAATAAAGTTATTTTCCTTTGATTTAATTTCATGAAAGCTCAGATTATCTTCTTTGATGTACAGATGTTGGGGAAAAAAGGGGGGAGGCAAAACTGACACCATGTGACTCTTTTGAAACATAATAATTGTTTTAAGAGTAAATAGGAAGATTGTACACTTTCAATCTTGTGATCTTGTTATAAAATTGCATTGAAAACAAATTCAAATAGGAAACTTATAAATTTATTTTATATCTGACAAACTGATTTATATGAGTAACCGACTGTATTTCATAATAATTTAATTTTGGATGTAAGGCGTCTTCTGATTGGCTGACGTCGTTTTGTTATCAGCTCATAGACATAATTATGTCATGTGACCGTGACGTCATCAAAGTTTTTTCGTGATTTTCTACTATTCAAAATATAATTAAAAGAATATGACTGTAATATTTTTTCTGCCTATTTGAAATAACATAAAAAATGTGGTGCACTCAGTGTGCACCACATTTTTTATGTTATTTCTTCATAGACAGAAAAAAATATTACAGCCATTTCTTAATGAAGAAAATTCTCTAATTTAGATGCAAACTAATTTAGTAAGTTTCCTTTATAGATAATTATATTATAAATCAAAGTGTTGGTTTGAATTAAAAATATAAAGAATTTAGTGTGTTAAGAAAGCCCAAATGTTCATTTCATTATTAATAACAAGAATACAAGAGTAGAAGTATAACTATTATTGTATAGAATAAAACTGATGTGTATTTCATTATTATATTATAAAGATAAGAACAGATTTATGATCCAGTTTAACCAGCAGAATCTACTTTTTCAAAAGCACCTGTACATTGCTCTATCATGAGACTAATTTTGCGATCATATCTATAAAATATTCAATGATAAATTTACAAATAGGTAATGTAAAATTTAAGGTTATTCAGTTGGGAAAAAGTAGATCAAAATTGACACTACATTATTCTGTACTTGTGAATTAAAATGGCCTTAAAATCGAAATACTAGTTGTAGGTCATGACTTTTTAACTTTTATTGATCAACGACATGAAAATCAATGAATTTGATAAAGAGAAAATATTTAAGTTGAATTTGTATATATGTAAGTTTTCTTTATCATTAGAATGAAAATGTTTGTAATTCATTTGTTAGCATTATATACAAATATATTGGCCACGTTTGACATAAGAGATTATAAAAAAAATATGTAGAGGTTTTATAAGATGGAGTTGACTACAATTAGTCAAAGATTCCATTTTATACAAGTTCTTGAAAGCCTCTACCTTTTAAAATGTAATTAGTCCAAAAGATCAATGTTGAAATGAACAAATAGTTTACAAATATTTACCTGATCTTTTAATAGTGGCAGGGGCTTGCTCATTAGTGATTGTTTCAAAATGTAGCATTTAGTGTTTGGCTCATTAATGAAGGCTTCACATGTACAATGAACTATAGTTGCTTACGACCACATAATTCTTTGGTCTCAGTGCAATGGCAATATTCTTTCCTATATTTTTATTATGCAACATCTCCATAGATATTGAGATTGAGATTGCTCTGATGACTGACTTATTTTTCTCATCAAACTTAATTAGCCACTATCAGTGGCGGATCCAGAAATTTTCAGAAGTGGTGGCCCGCTGACTGGCTAAGAGGGGGCCCACTCCAGTCATGCTTCAGTGATTACCTATATAAGCAACCAATTAATCTTTATACAATAAGTGTATCTTATCTATGATAGTAACACTGTTATAAAAGAATTCTATTTTCCGATAGTTAGAGTGTAGTTACTTGTGTATGTCACATGATAAATAACAATCTATATTTAGGTTCAGATATCAGTTGTAAGTTAAAATTAAGGAAGTAAAATATCTGGCAGACATATTTGAAGTTTTACAAATAAGTTATGGCCCATGGAAGAGGACAGGTCCCAGTTTCCTGTAACCTTTGTGAGGAGAACACTAGAATAGAATGGAAGTGCCTTAACTGTGACATGCTCATGTGTGATAAGTGTAAGGAGAAAATTCATGTGAAATTCAAATTTGCCAAGGATCACAAAGTTGTTTCTATCCAGGAAGTGGGGCTCCATGCAGAAGAAGTAGATTTTTCTAGTATAAGCTGTCTAAAACATTTAAAACAGAATTGCTTTATGTTTTGCAAATCCTGTGACTGTTTAGTATGTCCCCTTTGTATCTCTGAAACCCATAATGGCCATGGTTTGGTGGCCATCAGAGAGGGATATGAAATGCATACTAATAAATTGAAGGCAGGACAAAAGAATATAAGAACTAAAATAAAAGAGCTAAAGAAAAGAAAAGAAGAAGTCAAAGATATTGAAACCAGGGAACATGCAAGATTGGATAATACCTTGAAGAAAATAGAAACTCAGAAAAATGTACTTAAGAATGAGGTTGATCAACACGGTGAGAAATTAAAATCAGAAATAATGAAAAAATGGGAAGCTCTTCATCAAACTACAAAAAAAGAAGAAAATGAAGTGACACTTCTTATTGGAAGTTTGGAATCCCAAAACCTACAGGTTGATGATATCATCCAATCAAATGATGGCAGAAGAGTCTTTGTGGCTGGTTTGGGGTTAGTCCAATCAATGAAGGAAACAATCACACCACCTGGTACCAAGTTTGATTCTATTCCCACATTTCTTCCTGGACAAATAACTCTTTATAACATTGGTTCATTAGAAAATGTTTCAATAAAGGGGGACATCAAAATTATAAAAGAATTTAACTCTGAAGTTTCCAGCATACGTCATATAGCAGCATGTTCTGAAGATACATTGTGGATTAAGGACAAAAACATGCTACAGAAAGTTAAAATAGAAGGGAGTAGATTGAAGGTAATTGATAAAAAAGGTGTTAATGTCTTTGGTATGACATGTATTAATACATCTAAAGATCTCCTTTTTAATTCAGGAGAATCTGTACTGAAGCAGATCAGTGGCCAAACTAGTGAAGTAACTAATTCTGTTTATGATGTAGAACCACTCCTATCAATATCAGCTGTTTATGTAAATCCAGAGGGAAAAGTCACTGTTGGTGCTTATAGTGGGAAATTAGTTTACCCAGCAGTAGGAAGACGTGTTGTGGTTGTGATGGATAAAAGTGGGAAACATGAAACTACCTACGAATATGACAAACAAGGAAATCCTTTATTTACAAATGTGAGGAATATAACTAGAACAAAGAATGGTAATATCTGTGTAGTGGACCAGTTATCTAATGATTACAGAAGCAGAGTGGTAATACTGAGTAAGGATGGAGATGTTATAAATACCTTCAATGGACATCCAGAAGTTAACTCAGACAAAACACCTTTTGAACCACACCGTGCATTCACTACACAATCTGACAATATTGTAGTTTCAGACTCAAGAAAAAGCATTTTGTATTTTTTTAACAGCTCTGGAAATTTTATTCTATGGTGTGATTTATACAAAGTTGGAATATCTTTGTCGTTTTCCTTTTCTGTTGCTGACTCTGGAAATATTTTCATAGGATGTACAACAAGTGACAGTAGTGATAAAGCCAAAATATATGAAGTGAATATTTCATGATACAATGTATTGAAAACAATTTAGTTCATTTGCAGAAAAAGAGACTCTTTTGATGTTAGTACAAAGACAGTGTCATGAGTGTCAATCTTAATAGTAGTTGTTTCTGTCTTTTTAATAAATTGTACTTTTTATTATTGACTTTTAGTATTTTTAAGATATGGTCTAAGTGAGGTAAATGTTAAAGTTATCCATATTGTTGCAAGTGATAGACAAAATTCTTAACCATTTACAAATTAGCATATTCTCATGAATCTTCAACTCTTCTCATGTTCCAATTGCTAAAATGACTAAATCGCAATAATTTCTGAATTTACAGTATTGAATTTGATGTCTTTGGAATCCATATATAACAGCTGATCATGAGAAAATAGGAACTGATCCATAACATCTGATGTTTCAAAGGATCTTATTGATATAAGGAAGTTGAAGACGGTACTGGGACCTGTAGGTGTTTACTTGTACTTTTTTGGTCTCTTCCGGTGAAAAGATGTTTCATTGGCAATTATACCACATTTTCTTATTTTTTGATGATTACTGAGCCTGTAAGAATTTTGTATAAAATTTAACTTGCATTGTAAAGAAAAATGACATGATGTGGTATTTCATGTTAAGTTTTTGTGTCTTGGTTTATTTATCAGATACCATATATATATAAATGCAATATGTTTATTGTGATTAAATCATGTAAATGATTGTTTGAATATAAAAACAAAGATGTGGTATGAATGCCGATGAGACAATTCTCCAAAAGAGACGAAAAGGACACAGAAATAAACAACTATAGGCCATTGTATGGTCTTTAACAATGAGTAAAACCCAAACCCCATAGTCAGATATTAAAGGCCTTAAAATGACAAATGTTAAACAATTCAAATGAGACAACTAAAGGCCTGATTTACTTGGGTCAGGCACATATGGAATGTGTTTTGAAGTTGAAGGCGTGCCGACCCTCCTCTCACATGGGACAGTAGTGTAACAGTACAACATAAGAACAAACTATGAAGATCTGTTGAAAAGGTTTTCTGGTAGGTATCATCTGGCCCTGACCGCATTGTTATGGTTCATTGGTCAAATAAGTTACCAGTGTAGTTTCTTTTCACAGACACTATAAGCACTTTTATACATTGTAGTTCAACTTTATTAAGTGTATGGAATGATTGAAAGGTATATATATTCTAAACTAAAAACAACGTTCAAACCTATGATTGCATGGGATAAAAAAATGCAATTTGTATACATGTGCATGTAAAACAAATTTTGTTGTAGAGGGGTCTAAATACAGCACAAACAACATTTTCCAAAAGACCAATAAAATGAAAAAGTATATTTTAACAAAATGCATTTGACTAACAGGTTGAAAAACTGATGTTCTCAAACCCTGCTGACTGCCATTGACGATTGCTAAATGAATTGATCTTAAGATGTATGAATGGATCTTTATATCAAAAACCTGTGGCAAAGATGGTAAAATACAAATTAACATGAGGTGATAATTTTTTTTACACCATATCTGGATTTCACCAATTAATGTCTCTTCAGTGATTTTAGGGACCAAACATTATTTGATAGGCCGTATAATTTACCTCAATTTAGGATACTTTCTTGAATTTTAAAAGAGTCGAAATTGGATGAACCGATTATATAAACAGAATATATGTATTTAACTGGAAGAGTTCATCTGACGTTGACCTAATTTCATGGTTCATTTGTAAGTGGTAAGTTTGGGCCTTATTGACAAAGTGGTCTAAGAAGTCAAACTACTGCATCACTAGCCTGTCATCGCTGAGATTGTGAGTTGAAATCCTGCACATAAGCAGTTGTGCTATACATTAATCTTAATTAACTACAGTCATTATCAGTTTTACTACTGAAGGTCTGTGGTTTTTTCAAGCACTCAGGCTTTCTTCACCAATAATAACAGGCCGCCTCCAAAAAGCACAATTATAAGTGCTGAAAGTGGTGTATTATACTACCTGGTAATCAATTAATGTAAGGTGCTGCTGGCTTAGTTTCTCTTTTAGATACAATATAAAACAATATGTTTGTTGCATGGAATGATTGTAAGGTGTACAAACCTGTCTATTTATTAACAATTCTGACTTTTGAAAATATAGTATAATCAATACACATAATTAATAATGGTTAATATATGTTCTATAAATTTAATGCAGGATTATTTAAAAATTAGAAAAAAAAGTCTTTGAAATCATACAAATTTAAGCATGAGGAGCCTTTAGTTGATACATTGACAGATTTGTAATACTGATTAAACAATATGACTTTCATAGATTAGATTGATTAGTAGTTATTACTGAAAAAAATTTATTTGAAATAAATTCTTCTTATTTAAAATTTGATGATAATAAAGAAGATTATTTGATCAAAAAGCCACTTTTGATTTTATAGATAAAGGATAAACATGAGTCAATATTTGTGCTTCATGATGATGAAACTTTGATGTCCTTCACTTGAGTCATTCATAATAATGATAAAATTACTGATAATATTGACAATATTAACAAATTCTTTACTAAAAGTAGGTACTAAGTAGCTCAGGCTACAATGAGGGGGAACCTTCATGACGAATAAAGGTAAAAATTCTTGCCAAATGATGTTAACGGTAATTTTTGGTGCATGACGCTAATATATGCACTTTCTGTTAGACATTAGAAAATCCAATGATTTTGACGATTCACTTTAATTTTTTTTCCAAAAAACGGTAACAATATTTTTTTTTACCTTTTACAAATCACAATAAGGATATTTTGATGAATCATGGTAAAATTTTTATCAATTTGGCGCTAATGGTAGCTAAAAATGGCCGTTTGACGCCTCACGGTAAAGGGCATTACTACCCTCTACAATAACTTTTCTTTCCTCATGATAACCCTCATTTAACATTTACAAGTAACAATAGTACACTCCTGTCAGTGCATTATCAGTAAAGATATAATGCACTTATTTCAAAAGGTACATTTTATGAAAGAATTATCAATACATTGTAATATAAATATAATAATATTATATATTATGAAAAAATTTGTACCAACGTATATGAACTAAATATATATCTTATATCTGGCCTTTTACAGCTTTAATGCTATGATGTAGTATGGATTTTGCTCATTATTGAAGGTGGTGACCTATAATTGCTAATTTGGACATCATTTAGTCTGGGGAATATAAGTTGTCTCATTGAAACCATCTTATTATTTTATATTATTCAGTACAAGGGCAAGTATTTTTTCATACTTTGTGTGGAGGTAAAAGTTTTTTGTACTCTAACACATACATTTTGATTAAAATCCATTCTATAAGAACTGTTCCAGGATATACAAACGATCAAGGGCATTCAATGACAATATAGAAATTCTGATTGCATTTTCCAACATTTTGTTTATGTAACTTTAAAGATCAATTAACTTCTTGCAAGAAAATTGATCAAGGCTTCTACTGTAAATTTTTATTTTGAAATTACAGTAAAGAATTGGGCTTAGTATGATTATTCAAGGTTTTACCATACAAGAAGGAAAACATTTGCAATCTATATATGGACACTATAAATAATTAAAAAGTATCCAGGCACAATAAAGTTGTTATATTTGTATCCTTTCTATATAAAACTCATGTGTTTCCATGATGAGATCAAAACATTGAACTATTCTGTTTCAAGGTCAGAATCTGTTTGACCTTGTTATTCGTTTAGTGATGTAAAAGCCGATGGCTATATTGTACTTGTTTCCTAATTGGCTCCCAATTATAAATTAATGCACCTGGTTAAGGGGTCAATTTTCCAAGTCTTTGATTTTCTGTGAAGCTCTTTGTATATTATATCGTCTTCTTCCTTTAAGTTATACCTTGTCTGCATTACTTTGTTTTTTGTTTGCCCTTTTGGTATCTTCTTTTTATTCTAACAGAAAGTCTGTAAATTGGTTTAATGTTAAATTGCTTATAATATATAATAGGTTCACTTAATTCTGTGTTCAAGCCATTCTTTATAAATATTGTCCATTATTCTTTCATTCTTTATATTTAAGCACCCATTATTCCCTTTTCTTCATCTTTTTTTATCCATTTTACTTTATTCCTTATTTTTTGGATTTTTTTTTCTGTAGTATTGAATAAAAATAAATCAGGTTTGTGGTTCAGCCATGTTTAGATAACTTTTAATAGAGTTTATTATAATTTTCCTTTGATTTAATTTCATGAAAACTCAAATTATCTTCTTTGATGTAGATGTTGGGGAAAAAAGGGGGAGGTAAAACTGACACCATGTGACTCTTTTGAAACATAATAATTGTTTTAAGAGTCAATAGGAAGATTGTACACTTTCAATATTGTGATCTTGTTATAAAATTGCATTGAATTAAGTGAAAACAAATTCAAATAGGAAACTTATAAATTTATTTTATATCTGACAAACTGATTTATATGAGTAACCGACTGTATTTCATAATAATTTAATTTTGGATGTAAGGCGTCTTCTGATTGGCTGACGTCGTTTTGTTATCAGCTCATAGACATAATTATGTCATGTGACTGTGATGTCATCAAAGTTTTTTCGTGATTTTCTACGGTTCAAAATATAATTAAGAATTAAATTATAAGAAATGACTGTAATATTTTTTCTGCCTATTCGAAAAAACATAAAACATGTGGCGCACACTTTAAAATAACCTGCTACGCGGGTTATTCAGTGAGCATCACATTTTTTATGTTATTTCTTCATAGACAGAAAAAATATTACAGTCATTCCTTAACGAAGAAAATTCTCTAATTTAGATGCAAACTAATTTAGTAAGTTCCTTTATAGATAATTATATTATAAATCAAATTGTTGGTTTCAAATAAAAATATAAAGAATTTAGTGTGTTAAGAAAGCCCAAATGTTAATTTCATTATTAATAACAAGAATACAAGAGTAGAAGTATATAATATTATTGTATAGAATAAAACTGATGTGTATTTCATTTTTATATAGATAAGAACAGATTTATAATCCAGTTTAACCAGCAGAGTTTACTTTTTCAAAAGCACCTGTACATTGCTCTATCATGAGACTAATTTTTCAATCATATCTATAAAATATTCAATGATAAATTTACAAATAGGTAATGTAAAATTTAAGGTTATTCAGTTGGGAAAAAAGTAGATCAAAATTGACACTTCATTATTCTGTACTTGTGAATTTAAATGGCCTTAAAATCGAAATACTAGTTGTAGGTCATGACTTTTTAACTTTTATTGATCAATGACATGAAAATCAATGAATTTGATAAAGAGAAAATATTTAAGTTGAATTTGCATATATATGTAAGTTAATTTTCTTTATCATTAGAATGAAAATGTTTGTATTTCATTTGTTAGCATAATATACAAATAAATTGGCCACATTTGACATAAGAGATTATAAAAAAAAATATGTAGAGGTTTTATAATATGGAGTTGACTATAATTAGTCAAAGATTCCATTTTACCATACAAGTTCTTGAAAGCCTCTACCTTTTAAAATATAATTAGCCCAAAAGATCAAAGTTGATATGAACAAATAGATTACTAATATTTACCTGATCTTTTAATAGTGACAGGGGCTTGCTCATTAGTGATTGTTTCAAAATGTAGCATTTAGTGTTTGGCTCATTAATGAAGGCTTCACATGTACAATGAACTATAGTTGCTTACGACCACATAATTCTTTGGTCTCAGTGCAATGGCAATATACTTTCCTCTAGTTTTATTATACAACATCTTCATATATATTGAGATTGAGATTGCTCTGATGACTGACTTATTTTTCTCATCAAACTTAATTAGCCACTATCAGTGGCAGATCCAGAAATTTTCATAAGCGGTGGCCCACTGACTGCCTAAGAGGGGGCCCACTCCAGTCATGCTTCAGTGATTCCCTATATAAGCAACCAAACCAATTTCCCCCCGCCCCCCTAAATCTGCCTCTGATTATCATCATAAGAGGATTTTGTTTGAACATTTTATTAAAACAAATCAAGGTGTTTAAACATTTAAATTGATCTTTATACAATAATTGTATCATATCTATGATAATACACTGTTATAAAAGAATTCTTATTTCCGATAGTAAGAGTGAAGTTAATTGTGTATGTCACATGATAAATAACAATTTATATTTAGGATCTGAGATATAAGTTGTAAGTTAAAATTAAGGAAGTAAAATATCTGGCAGACATATTTGAAGCTTTACAAATTTATCATGGCCTGTGGAAGTGGACAGGTTCCAGTTTCCTGTAACCTTTGTGAGGAGAACCCTAAAATAGAATGGAAGTGCCTCAACTGTGACATGCTCATGTGTGATAAGTGTAAGGAGAAAATTCATGTGAAATTCAAATTTGCCAAGGATCACAAAGTTGTTTCTATTGAGGAGGTGGGGCTCCATGCAGAAGAAGTAGATTTTTCTAGTATTAGTTGTCAAAATCATTTGAAACAGAATTGTTTTATGTTCTGCAAATCCTGTGACTGTTTAGTATGTCCCCTTTGTATCTCTGAAACCCATAATGGCCATGGTTTGGTAGCCATTAAAGAGGGATATGAAATCCACACCAATAAATTGAAGACAGGACAAAAGAATATAAGAACTAAAATAGATGAGCTGAAGAAAAGAAAAGCAGAAGTCAAAGATATTGAAAGCACTGAACAATCAAGATTGGAAAATACCTTGAAGAAAATAGAAACTCAGAAAAATGTACTAAAGAATGAGGTTGATAAACACATAGAGAACTTAAAATCTGAAGTAATGAAAAGATGGGAAGCTCTTCATTTAACTACGAAAAAAGAAGAAAATGAAGTGACACTTCTGATTGGAAGTTTGGAATCCAAAAACTCAGAGGTTGATGATGTCATCCAATCAAATGATGGCAAGAGAGTCTTTGTGGATGGTTTGGGGTTAGTCCAATCAATGGAGGAAAAAATCACACCACCTGGCACAAAGTTTGATTCTATTCCAATGTTTCTTCCTGGACAAATAACTCCTTATAACATTGGTTCACTAGAAAATGTTTCAATAAAGGGTGAAATCGAAATCATAAAACAATTTGATTCTGAAATCTCCAGCGTAGCTTTTATAGCAGCATGTTCTGAAGATACATTGTGGATTAATACTGGAAACACACTACAGAAAATTAAAATAGAATGGAGAATATGGAAGATAATTGATCAAAAAGAGATTGATGGCCTCTTTAGTATGGCATGTACTCCATCTAAAGATCTCCTTTTTGATTCAGGAGGATGTGTACTGAAGCAGATCAGTGGCCAAACAAGTGAAGTGACTGATTCCATTTATGATGTAAAACCCTTTTCATTTATATCAGCTGTTCATGTAAACCCAGATGGGAAAGTCATTGTTGGTGCTTATAGTGGGAAATCAGTTTATCCAGCTGTAGGAAGACGAGTTGTGGTTGTTATGGATAAAAGTGGGAAACATGAAAAAACCTACGAATACGATAGACATGGAAATCCTATATTTACATGTGTCAGGAACATAACCACTACAAAGAATGGTAATATCTGTGTAGTGGACCGATTATCTGAAGATGACAGAGGTAGAGTGGTAATACTGAGTGAGGATGGGGATGTTATAAATACCTTCAGTGGACATCCAGAATTTAACACAGACAAAAATCCTTTTAAACCAAAATGTGCATTCACTACACATTCTGACAATATTGTAGTTTCCAAATTCGCTTCTTCTATTTTATATTTTTTTAATTCTTCTGGAAATCTGATTCGATGGTGTGATATTAGCAAATTTAGAGTATCTATCCCATCAGCTTTTTGTGTTGCTGACTCTGGACATACTTTCATAGGATGTACAGGCAGTAAAGGCAAAATATATGAAGTAAAAATTTCATGATACATGTGTTAGAAACATTTCTGTTCATTTGAAAAAAAAGAGCCTTTTGATCATGCTATTCCAAAAACATTGTCCATCAAAGTAGTTGTTTCTGCCTTTTTAATAAATTGTATTTTTTTATTATTGACTTTTATGATTTTTAAGATGTGATCAGTGAGGTAAATATTGATAACATATCAACACAATTACACAAATTCACCTCACCAAACAGGTGCGGATCCAGAGGGGGGGTTCCGGGGGTTGAAACCCCCCCTTTTTTTTGGACGATCAATGCATTTGAATGGGGACATGTAATTGGAACCCCCCCCCCCCTTTGTCCTGGGTTAGGAACGCCCCCTTTTTAAAATGGCTGGATCCGCCCCTGCCAAAAAAGTTAAACTATATACTATATGAATTATGGGTCTAATTTAACATACAATGTAAAGAAAAATTACATGATGTGGTATGATAGCCATATTGAAAAAAAATTAAAAGATGTAAAAATTATCAGGTCGCTTTATGACTTTTAACATAATGGACAAATAATATTTGGTATATGAGATCCTTGCAAGGTCTTAATGTCTGTCAGATCTAACCTTGACCTTATTTAATTATGTTCATAAAGTATTGATGTCTGAAGGTTAAAGCTACATGATTAAATAATTTAATTTTGGATGTAACACGTCTTCTGATTGGCTGACGTTATTTTGTTATGAGCCCATAGACATAATTTAGTCATGTGACCGTGACGTCATCAACGTTTTTTCATAGTTTTCTACGGTTTAAAATGGAATTTAGAATTAAATTATAAGAAATGACTGTAATATTTTTTCCGTCTATTTGAAATAACATAAAAAATGTGGTGCACACTGTTAAATAACCCGCTATGCGCATTATTCAGTGTGCACCAAATTTTTTATGTTATTTCTTCATAGACAGAAAAAATATTACAGTCATTCCTTAAATATCTTTTTCTCATATATACTTTGAAGAATGTAAGCAAATTACATGTACATCTCATGATCTGTCTGGCAGGTCTTGTCTAACCTTGACCTCGTGTTCATGGTTCATTAGTTAATGTTACGTATTTTGTGTTTTGGTTGTTTATCAGATGCCAATATTATGATACACAATATATTGATTATATTTTATAGATATAAAAAGATGTGGTGAAAGTGCCAATGAGACAACTCACAATCCAAGTCACAATTTATAAAAGTAAACCATTATAGGTAAAAAAAAAGTCTTCAACCCAGAGCCTTGGTTTAAACCTTAAGGCAAGCTATAAATGGTCCAAAATTCACTAAAAAATGGCTAGTGTAAAATCATTAAAACAGGAAAACCAACAGTCTAATCTACATGAAAAAAATTGAAGAATGAGAAAAATCACATCAACAAACAAAAACCACTGAACATCATGTTCCTGACTTTTATACAGGTCCAAAAAAATGTAGTGTGTTTAATGTATTGAATGATTGTTCAAAGATGTACCAGGTACATGTTTGTCTGGTAGGTATCATCTGATTTTAATGATTCATTGGTTCTGCCTCAGTGGTCACTTACTGATAGCGTTTTCACTGTAATTACAGGGGTTATGTACAGGGGTTATGAGTTCCTACGGTGAATGGGACAGGACAGGATCAAATTAGACTTTAAAATTGGTATTTCCTGCTTCTCTCCTAAACACAAGGCACATAGGAGTAAGAACAAAGACTGTTCTCAGAGTCAGAAACAAGTGTCTGGGTAGGTGATATGTCTACCTGCAGACTATTATCTTGTGAACTAGCACGTTAAAAATCCAGCTCAGTGTGCTTTACTTCAATCTTTAAATTAACTCTAGATTGTCAGATTTTCCATTGAAGGTCGCATTTTCTTTTTTTCTTGTTATTAGGGCCCTGTCTAGTGGCGGTTTGTCTGTCTTCCTAGGTCAAAGATCAAGGTTAAAAAATTTGGTTTCAGTTGACAACCCCATTACAGGTCGTCCGGTGCCTACTTAAAAGATTGCTCCCATCTCAATGATGTCTATTTTTTTTTTTAAAGTTTTCCTGGTTAAGTCTTGTTTCCTAGATACTATAAAGAAAAGGTCAACTGTATTTGGTGTAGAGAATGCATGTAAGGTGTACATGTCTAATTTTATGGTTCTATCATTAGTAAATGTTATTTTTTTGGTGTTTTGGTTTGTTTCACTGATATTGTACGCAGTGAGCCATCTTTATTTGGTATATGAAATTATTGTGAGGAAAACATATATATGTCTGGAGGAGTTCATCTTCCCTTGACCTCATTTTCATTGTGTATTAGTCAATGTTAAGTTTTCCTGGTTCATAAATATACAGATGTAACAGTTCTGTTTGATTCTTAGATACTATATGCAATATAACAACTATAGTTGTTTGATGGAAGCTGATTGTTAGGTTAATTGTTTAGTTTTCCTGATTAAGTCTGTTTTCATATATTATATACCTCCAGTAAGGGGCCAACTATATTTGGTACATGGAATGATTGTAAGGTTAATAAGCCTGTCTTGTAGGAATCTGACCTTGACCCCATTTACATGGATCACATATAATGTTTAGTTTCTCTTATACCTGTGATGTTTTTAGTAAAACCATTGTTATAAAGACTTTTAGCATAAGATTAATCATTATCAGTAAAGCAGGTTATAAATCTTTTTTTAAAACAAATAAACAAATAAGTTAAGAGTATATAAAATCATGTTGGCTGGGTTAGATTAAGAGAAACTTGGAAACCTTGACAATTTTTTTTACTATGGCCAGTGAAGGATTCACAATGTAACCATAGTATAAATATAAGTTTGTAACCACTGTCAACATAAGTATAACCATAGGCTAAGTGAGTGTGATCAATGTCAATGTTAGTACAACCAATTTGTCTTATAAAGTGTAACCCTTGTACATTCTGTCCGTCCCTTTATCCGTACATACCAAAATTGGTTTCCATTCTCTAACTTAACGTTTGCCTCAATCAAATCAATTTGTATCTGCAGTTTTTCAAAGAGAATAAACATATTAAGATTATTTTATAATTGAATTCAGACTCATATCTTTGAAAAAAAGGTGGTTGAGACTTGGCAAAATTATATCAGTGTATAATTAAAACTTCTGAAAGGAAGTTTTGAAGTAGATGTGTTAAAGGAAGCATTATGCTGGACATTAATAAATTAAAATCTGGGAACATCTTTTCCAAATAATGAGTTTTTCATTGATAAGCCAGTTTGTACTTTTATCAATTTATTTTTAATATTTTATATTTTTATTTTTTTTACAGTTGAAAAAGGGGACAAATTTTATTTGGAATGACTTAACAAGAACATATAAAATATGATTTATAAAGACTCTTTCAAAGTATGGTGTTAAGTTATAAATTTGGCTTTCTAGTTTTCAAATCATTTGGACCTTGAAGAATAATTCACAAATGTCATATGCTATTGAATCCATAAATGCATCAATTGGATTACTTGCTGCTGTGAAATTCATTATACACAATATATATATATATGTAATTATGTAATTTAGGTCTGACGAGGTAATGAAGTGAATTAATCTCAAGGCAGTCTGGCAATGGAGTTGTCTGCCCTTGGGAGATATTATAACCTGTTTTTTGTCACTGCACATCTGATATACAGTTACAGCTTCATTGATTGAAGATTAAGAACTGTTGACAAGGCAATTGCTGTCAATAATTGTCGTTTCTACCAAATGTAAATTCAGAAATTATTGTGAGGTTTTTATTAATGCGAATAATGGGACTGTCAAGTGAGTATCGTTATAATAAGAACTCGCATTCTTATATCTGTTACATATATATCTGTATGCAGATTTTCCTGTCATCCCAATAATTAATCTCGCATATTTGTCAATTTTACAAAAATAGCATTAATGAATGCATCCAATAATTTCTGAATTTACAGTATTTATTTCATATCTATTTAGCAGAAAACAAATTATTTTCAGAAAAACATTGTTTCTTAGACTATCATTGAAGCACTGGAAAGTGTTCTCAGGATAAGAACAAACAATTATTTAGAAAAGGAAATATTTTTTTAGTGTGCATTTACATGGTTTGATTTTTCATCGGATTACCAATTAGATAATGTTCCTGGAGTAAATAGAACAGCGTTTTGTTCACATGAAATGATTTTTTATTCCATAAACCAAATCAAACCACATCCGATTTTTATCAATTGGATATTAGTAAAAAATTGAAAGGAAAATTGTACCACTATAAAAAGTCACCTTTATTATAGAAGGATATGAGTGTTACAAGTTGTCAGATAACAACAGACAAATTTGATTTAGATTTAGGCCTCATGTAGCAATACTAAGCTAGTTACACAGCATTGTTAAATCGGTAGTTGTATCCAACTGTAGTATGTTTACTTCCCCCAGTTCAAAGACAAAATTTTTAACATGAAGACAAGGTCGCTTGATGATATCCCAACTTACGTAATAGCATATCATGTTTGCTCACTAGTGACAAGTTCAGGATTTTGTAAATGTGATCTTGATGACCAAATATATATATTTGTAACAAAAATAACTTCCAGTACCAAGTTACTCCATTTGTATGGGCAGTTTCACAAAGTATTTTGAAAAATGGGGAGAAGATTACTAAACTAACCTGTATTTTATAAATTGTTTTGTTATAAATTAGGCCATTAGTTTTCTTGTTTCAAAATTTTTCAAGTTGCTGTTGGGGCTTAAATTGCTAGCTATATTGTGTTTTTCTCATTGTTGAAGGCTCTGACATAATAATACTACCCCCAGAAAAGACATTCTTAAGTCTAAAAAATACTACACAGAACATTAAAGGCAAAGCAACATGAACCTCTCCCCCCCTCCCCAAACAAAATAAATAAAAAAATATAACTATAGCCATTTTAGTTGACACAAATGAAATAATTTTTTCTGAAAGTAAATCATTGCCTGACAATTATATATAAATTCATACAAAAAAGGATTATAAACTAAATTGTATCAGTTTTGTCAAATTGATTTAAAAAAAAAGAAGTTTTTAGTGATTTTACATAGAAGCAGAAACATAAAAATATCGCCCAACAAATTATGGAACTAAAACTTGTACTTATTAACCATCTGTTGATTTTATAGTTGGACATGATAAAATACTTGTTCGCCATTCTTAATGACATAATCAATACTTCTGTCTGAAAACTACTCTGTGTTTGTCTCAGATAACAGGATATATTCTAGGACAAAAGTGTACTATACAAGTATTTTATTATATCAGTGATGAAATAATCTAAACCCTGTAAAGTGTTGTGGTCTAGCAATTATACTTACAAGATCCATCCTATCAATTGCATTATGCACTCACTCAATGACAATTTTTTTTTAAGCATTGGCTTTTTATTTGGGGAGGAGGGGATTTTTTTTCTTCAAGTTTAATCAAAAAATGAAAAAGATTTTTTTGAAACTCTTTGAATTCAAATATACCCTGTCTACCTTATTTTCAATAAGCAACAATTTACTTATTTCACTTATACTTTCTAACAGAATCAATTATTGTTCCTTCAATAAATTAAGAATGGGAACAAAGTATTCAATAATATCTCCCCCCCCCCCAAAAAAAAGAAAAAGAAAGATGAATGTAAGGTGCTCATCTAAGCTATTATATTATTATATACTTATTTAAAAAAAAAAACAGTCAAGTATGTTTAATGTGTGGGCTATAGTTTGTCTCTTTTGAATTGTTTCACATTTTGTTGTCCTTGAACTTTTGATAGCCAATTTTGATCATGGATGAAGGCCAACCAATGACCTGTGGCTGTTCACGTCTTTGCCTTTTTGTCTTTGGTGGATTATGTCTTAGTTGTCTGAAGACAATCAAATCAAATCTCCTTATTTTTAAAAAAAATTGCAAAGTTTTGATGGTAAAAAAACATTATATAAAAAATTGCATAACAAAAGAAGATTAGCGGTAATACAGTATTTCACATTTATTCTGATAACTTGTCACTTATCGTAGAAGTGTCAACAATGACATCACAAACTGTTTTTATATGAATTTGGTTAAATATACTTACCATGAAATTACATTTATATTATATAGAATATGTTTGCTTTCACTACATGTTCTCATCGCAATTAACTAGGTGATTAAAAATTACATCCATGAGATGTACTCACCTACGTCATAGTTCACCTGTGTAACATACACTAGCTTTAGTTTTAATTTTTGCGTTCAAGAGAACGCATGTTTCTCGTCGGCAAGGATTTTTAACAGTTTACTGTTGAAAATCCTTATGTTTTATAAAAGACATTATTTGTTTTCGGAATATCGGTATACGATTAATTTAATGTGAATCAGAATACAGCGCTTCTGCCAAGTTTCTGATATGCACGTTTTTCGTCATTTTTACAGCTTACGAGTCTGGAAATACGACGACATAGAAAATGACCTTTGTTTAGCCGCCATTTTCAAACATTAAATCGGGTCCGAGGAAAGGCAGAATTTAGCTGTCAAAATCGGACATGTTACGTGAGTGCTACGTTTTTAAAAAGATATATATTTAAACGGATGTTTATTTCTTTTTTTTCACGCTCAGCTGACCGGATTTTCACTGCATTAGAGCAATGCTACGAAACGGGTCGAGTGTAAAGTTTGGATAAAGTCGATTGTTTACAATTTGCAGTCTGTACACGAGACTGTGTAAACACATAACTATATTAAAATCAGAATAGGTATTTTGACCAGATCTGATTGTTTTTCATGTGGAAAACGTCCGTTTGGGAGCGTATACCACTATTGTCACTAGAACCTCAATTGGTTCAGTCGATTGTTTACATTTTGCAGTCTGTTACGTGTACACCTGGTACACGAGACTGTGTAAACACATTACTATTAAATCAGAATAGGTATTTTGACCAGATCTGATTAGTTTAATGTGGATAACGGGCGTCCGTATTGGAGCGTATACCACTATTGTAACTAGAACCTCAATTGGTTCAATAAATTTCAATCAGAAAAGGGAATCTGCCCATTTCTGATTGTTTTATTTGGAAAACGTTCCATACAGGGAGCGTAGACCAACAGTGATACTGTTTTAACAGTTGATAAATACATCACAATCAGAATAGGGATTTTGCCCACAACTGATGATGTTTATTTGGTTAACCTTCCATTCAGGGAACATAAACCATATTCATTGAAAATAAAACGTGCTCAATGGATCACTATAGAATTAAAATAGAATAGGGATTTTGCCCAAGTCTATTTGATTAATGTTGACATGTTTCATACAGGAAACATAGGAACTAGAACAACATGCATGATTTAGAATCTGTAAGTTGCATTCATTCTAATAAAATACAGATTTGATACCTTACATAAAATTAAATCATAACTATTTATTGATTGCACATTGATATTTATGGAGCATAGAATTGCACGTGGATGATTGTTGCAAATAAAATAAATTAGAATCAGACTAGTGAATTTAAGTCCAAGTCTATCAGACTTTTCTAGACATCCTTCCACCCAGGGAACATTATGTCTACTTTTATTATATTTTAAAACGACACAAGCATAGCTAATATTTGGTTGCACATTGTTTTTTGTGATGAACCAACAGTTTAGTCAATTAACATATTTGCTCATATTGATAATATATTGAACAAGTGTCTGGAAATAGTCAAGACAGATATTAAAGACACTAAAATAATACATTGTTATCTAGTACAATACAAATGTGATTGCAGTTTAAGCATACCAATACATACTTCTTTTAAATATGTCCAGTTTGAATCAGGACAGTAATTCTTAGAAGCCTGAAATATTTTTCCAGAACAGCAAATTGCTGTAAATATTTAATTATTTTTTTACTGATAAATAATTCTCCAATGCTCTAACAGACATGGAGACAGTAAGAATGGAGCACTGTTCTAAATACAGTTGATAGCTTGTGACAACTCTTTTTACTAATATTAAATTTCATGGTCTGAGTTTACTTATGACAAGAAGAACATGAATATTATAAGTTTGAACTGCTATAACCAATTGTTTGTTTTTGTCGGCAGTAAGGAAACAAAGGCTTTTATATGTTTTTTATGTAAACATTAGATTGTCTATTGAATAAAGAGTTTAGGGGATGCCATGATGCATTTCACAAAGACTCATTCAAGGTAATGGCTTATATATTGATTACATAATTCAGAGTGTACATTGCCAATGCATATAATATAATATGTACTAATTCTGTTTTGTTTTGAGTACACAAAAAAGAGGTGATAACGTAAGACTTAAGAGACTATCTTGCCCTCACTATATGGGAATCACTGTCAAATTATACATATATTTCTTCCAATCATGAAAGCAAAAGGAGTTTGGATGCTCTTTTAAAGATAGAAAATTATGCCTTAATTTACATCTTAAGTTTTCTAAGCAATGCCAACAGATGGGCAAGTTTCTGCTATAAGGATTCATTCATTGGGTCTGTTTTATTCTTAATGTGAGATTGGTAGAACCCAACAGTTTATGCAACGGCTACACATTGTTTTTCCTAGAGTTAAATATTGATTCAGAATTCTGAAGTATAGAGGACTCAAATATGCTGATTTATAGAAACAAGATTATCATTAATTTAGATCTTGTAAAAAAATTAGTAAAATATTGGTAAATAAATAAATAAGATTTAAAGCATTGTGGATGCAGGATTTATTTAAAATGCTAGACATGGTCTAGGAAATTGAAGTAGTTCTCAAGATTTGAAACTATCTATTATACAGCTCTTTATATAAACCTTTTATTTAGTCAGTCTTTACGAGATGCAGAAAAAAAAAGAAAAAAAAGAAGAGGTTTTTTTTGGAGTAACACATGATGTACCAATATAAACATATAATATATATACATTCAATTGGTTCTCAAATTTTAGCACCAGTGTAGAAGCAGTTAATCTAACAGCAAAATGTAGGAAAAGCAATTTATTCAAAAGACTGATTAATAGTTAGCAAATAGTTTTCAATAGTCTAAGAATAGTACATGAAAGTAAAATATAGTATGATAATTCCATGATTATATCAAATCAAATGCGAGATATTTTCTTAATATTATACCTAAATATTAAAATGTCACTGTTTATTTTTATTTTTGCTCATTATAAGCATAAAACTACAAAAATCTAGTCTGGTCAAAGTCAAGTTGTGTATTATCTACATGCAGGAAGGTTTTCCGAATGCATGTGATTTTAATCTCGGAATTGATGGTAATTATTCACTTTTCAATTTCCATATTACCAGCCAGAATAATATAAATATATAGCATCGAGTTAGTATCTTATGCAAGAATATGCTACACAAAATTGAAATGTGTTTATTTTAAACAATTACTTTGAATTTTGTTTCAATATTGTTTTGAAAGATGTGATTATTTAAATCACATTAATTTTGTTTTTGCCTAATCTGGGGACAAATGCAAAATTCTTCTGAGTGGGTTGAAGTCACAAAATACTACCAAAAGCTGTTTGGTTTATATATATTGAATCATATCAGAATGTATAGGATTCAGATGAGGTGAACCAAGACAGAAATAAAATGAGCATTTTTGATAGTGAAACCATTTCTGAAATAACTAAGAACACTTAAGGATACTGCAAGTTAGTACAAGTGTTTTCCATATAGCCAAACAAGTGTTTTTCTTTAAATACAACTATAGAACTATATTTGACAAGTTGCATTTTAGTATTTCTGATAACGAATTAATTTCTGAAATTAATATAAACAATTGTCAAGAGCAACATACAAGAGTTGTTCATTATGTCAAATTTTTGTTTCTTTAAATTTGGAACTGTACATGGCAAGATATTCTAGAAAGTTAACCGTTGTGAAATGTTAATTAGAAATATCAAAACATTTTATTTTAGACAGATTTTTCATAGCTGGAGAAAATCATCTGTTAGCATTCTTTTAGGATTTATAAGGACAACAATCATGGCTTTAATTCAGCTCAACATCCAAATGTTCTGTGGAAGCAGTTATATCAATGGAAACATGTATACTGAAACTTTTCCACTGATTTGTCCATTTCTGTATTTTTACACTTGAGTAGTCCAATACAAAACAAAAATATTGTTCATGGTTGAAATGGTAGACATTGTATTCAAAGGTTCTACCACTCATAGAAATTTTATCAGATTTTTAAAATTTAGTCAGTTTAGAGAATTGTCATTATACAATAGTACAAGACTTCTCTTGATGAAAATATTTTATTCTAAATCTATAAAATATTAAAAGTAGTATATCTAGCAGAGAAGCAAATTCTCAGGGACTATAACTTTAAAAAAAGTTTAAAGATTAATCCAGATTTAGCATAATCATGAAACAACTTTGGTTTGAGTCTTTAATAAACTTTGATTGTATTAAGGACACCTATTTACAAAGTATATTTTAATTGATTATAATTCTTTAATTAAGTAGAAAAGAATTTATTTCGAAAGATGTGATATTGATCAGGTTATCAAAAGACGACAGCAATCATATATTATCTGTTATTATATTAATATAGAGAAAACAATGGAAAGTTAAAGAAAGGTAATAATGTTTCCAAATAAACTTAAGTTTCAAAGTGGAAAGTAATGAAATTAAGGTTGGATTAGTTCTTGTCGATTTGTACAAGCAACAAGAACAACCTATTCAGAAATAAATGCTTATTTACTGTTGCATAAATATTACAATACATTTAGCTCATAATGAAGGAGCTTTAATATAATTATTTCTATACTGACCTGCAGATTATTTATTCATCAGATATAGAAAGATTGGGGTATTTTTATACATGTGAGTGCCATTGAGACAACTCTACATCAAGTCTATTAATTTTGCATACTTGTATTTATACAATCTGCAAAGTTTGCCATTGATACATATAGTTATGCAGCATAGCTTCATTGTATAATAAATTCAGTAATTTCGGTTTTTACTAATATCTGTATTTTCAAAATTTAATGGAGTTACTTTTAAAAAAATTTCACATAATTTTTTTATATGTTGAAATTGTATGTGTGTGAGAGAATTTATTCTCCACCAAATGAAATACTGCTTGTTAATCAGTAAATATTCTATATAATATAAATGTAATTTCATGGTAAGTATATTTAACCAAATTCATATAAAATGGTAATTTTTGAAATCTCAAGAAGAGATTTTATATGAATTTATAGGGTTAAATATACTTACCACAATCCACCACCACCCCTGGAATAAATTCAGTTTTTTGTTCACTTAATTGAAATTATTCAATTAAATGACAAATTAAAACTAAAGCTAGTGTATGTTACACAGGTGAACTATGACGTAGGTGAGTACATCTCATGGATGTAATTTTTAATCACCTAGTTAATTGCGATGAGAACATGTAGTGAAAGCAAACATATTCTATATAATATAAATGTAATTTCATGGTAAGTATATTTAACCCTATAAATTCATATAAAATCTCTTCTTGAGATTTCAAAAATTACCATTTTATATTGACCTTGGTTAGATAACTCTGGTAACATCTAATACATGTATGCACTGAAGGAGCACTGTTAAATCAAATTGAAAGTTATATTATTATCCTATGAGTGTTTCTGAAAACTTTCAAGAGTCCAAAACTTATATTTATCTGTGATGAAATTTACTTGTATGTCAATGAACTAGATTACTTACAAGGTTAACTTTTCAGTAGTTTAGTATACTTTTTTTTATCATTTTATCATCTAAAATATACATGTTTAACTCCTCCAGATTTTTCTGCCTGTCCTTCTGGCCTTTGTAAGACTTGTATGCTTTTAAATTTTGGCTCTTTTTAAAACCCAGTTTTAAATTGGGATGACCATTATCACTGAACTAGTACACAATGTTGTTTAGGGCCAGCTAAAGCCCGCCTCCATGTGTGGGAATTTCTCATTGTGTTTTTAAGACCCATTGGTGGTCTAGCTAGGGTTGTTTTCTGCTCTTTGGTCAGGTTGCTGTCTCTTTGAAACATTCCCTGCTCCTATTCTCACTATTACCTATATCATATAAATTTGTATTTCAACCCAAGAGAAAACAAATTAAGGGTACACATGTACTAAATAAAATCTTCAATACACTGTACATACCATGAGTTAACACTATGGGTGCCAAAGGATTAATTTACATAACAGTATTAAAAAAATTAAATTCAAAATATACCAAGCAACAAACTCATAAAGGTTAATACAGAAATATACGAAGTGTTAAGTATAACATAGATCCTATTTAGTACGTGTATACCCTGGGACTGGTTTGAAATAAGATATAAAAAATCAATATTCATATTTTATTTATAATTCATCAGATTAACATGCAATATTGTTTTTTCCTCGACAAATATGTATATAATTATCTTTATTGAATTATTTTATTTGATACACTGACACATATATTGTAGATATTTGTACAAAACATATGTTACTTGTCTAGAAAAAAATTGCATTGATCAGGCGAAGAAATTATTTATTAAAATTATATTTGATGAGATTATTGAAACAAATTAAAAACAATAAATTGAAGTGGAAAAGAACATAAATGACTTCAAAAAATCCTCATTTGACCTGAAATAACAAGTATATAATCCCTTTTTTCTTGAAAATATTTAATTATTGATTGTGAAATGAAATTTGATATTTTACAAGTTGAAAAATTTATTGCACAATCAAATGATATTCAGGAAATACATGTACTATATATATAGATATAATAAGATAGAAAACAAAAGTGAAAGTAAAACATAATTTCAGATAAGATTCATGTATTAGGTGAATTTCTGTAAATGTCTTTTGTGACTGGAAAAGTCCTATATATATACATGTGTGTTTCAATTTGGTAATTTGACATTTTTTTTCAATTAGGTAGAAAATCAGTACTAACATTGTACAATAAAAAGAGATTTGAAGGCAATAATTTGTAAATAGATGTAACAAAACCCCAAATAAGAAAAGGACTGAACTTGTAGAAAGTTGCCATTGCCAATAGAGAATGTGTTCATTATCAGTAAGAGAATCAATTTCACAACTCTATTTATAGAATCCCAAGATAATTTTCAATTTCATAATGAATTCCAGAAAATGTAGTGACATTTTTTTTTTTAGAATTTTAACAGAAATATATATAAATACGTGAAATTATAATAATTTTAATTTTAAGTGTGACACAATCATTATTTTTTATATCTCGTCCAACGAAACTCACAACTCTTCATTATCAATTCAGGAAAATTTTAAAAGTGTGAAACAATTTTATTTTTTTATCTTGTCCAATCTATTACATTGTACAAATATTTTCCTGATGATAAGATTTATATATAAATATATCATGATTTGTATACATGTACTTATAGTTGTCTTATCAGATAGGTTATACAGTCAGCTGTCCTGGGTCTGTCCTTAAACCTATCACAAAAACAAACACATATAACCCATAATCAATTTGTTTCTTTTATTGGAAAGCTATAAGGGATCTCAGATTAGACCGCCAAGGTCTATTTTTGGCTTTACCTATTCAATATTTCATTTCTTTTTCTCAATATGGGAATAAGGTTAATGTGTATTAGGTTTGTTTACATCATGAATGAGGTTGTAGATGGGGGCATTTCTATTTCTCTATTCTTTATATTTTTGGACCAATATTCTCTATTCTTTATTTTCTTTTTGTTTTTTATTCCTTTTTTTTTTTGGTCCTATTTTTTTCTATTCTTATTAATTTTTAGCCATTATTTCTGCCCTTTAAATCCTTTTATTTTCTATTCTCTAAGCCCAATCCTGACCCTCATGTATCAATGTTTAATGCCCCTGTTTCCATGATATCAAGTCAACAAGAAATATCCTGTGTATACCAAGTGAAAAATAAAATTTGATCTTGAATTTAATCCTTAAGAAATTTGTTATGTATAAAGACTTCGGTGAGGCAGTTCGATAGAACACCAGTTTATATTTTCATGATTTGAGAGGAATTGAATTAGGCTTATTCATTGTAATTATTATATATTCCACATTCTTCTATAATTCAGGCAATGAGTTTGATATCTGACTAGTATATTAGTGCCCTTTTTTTTAACCTGAAATAGGGAATGCTGGTCAATTTTGGTAAAATGTTAGGTGAAAGTTTGTTTAAGGTTAAATTAAGTTTAGGCTGGGTTAGGGCTTATTGTTCAGGGCTTACAGTGGAGGATTGAGAAATTTTTACCAAGGAGGTTTGGGGTGCCCAGTGAGTGACTCACTGCTCAAGTCATGCTCCAGTGATTCCCCATATAATCAACCAAATTTTTCCAACAAAAAGGGTGGCCTGGGCACCCTGGTACCCCCTCTTTAATCAACTCTGGCTTAGGTAAGGTTTTTGGTTAATTTAGAATAGCTCTAAATGCCAAAATGGGCAATGATTCAATTTGCTTGATTGAAGTAAATATAGGCCATAAATATGCTAAATTGACATCAGAGATTTTGAGGAAAAATGAGAGAAAAAAGACCCCAAAAAACACATTTTATTTAAAAACTATATATATTTATTTTGCTCTGACTTTTGTGATAATTTTATATAAATTTCTTTTTTATTTGTATTATTAGTTAAAAGAAAAAGATGCCTGCCAATACACAAAAGTTAAGCGAACATTGCAAAACAGATTTTGATCTCTAGCAATGGTAATATTGATGTTTATATAACAGTTTCGTGTGGTGTCATGGTCATGTTGTTGTTTTTATAACTGCTTTTCTATTCTTGCCAAGTCATGGTCATTAGTTATGTACATTTTATCACCTAAATAACATGTGATGGAGTATTCAACCTTTAATAGTGAAATTTAGTATACTTTGTTATACTTTTATCCTAGCAACACAATTATTAGTATGACATACCTAAATAGATGGAGAGTTACTCCAATGAAAATGCGGAAAACTTCACCTCAAGTCACGAGTTGTATAATAAAGAATGGAAACGGAGAATGTGTCAAAGAAACAAATAATTTTATTAGAATCTGATGAAAGATCAGAAAACAGCCCAGTTCTACCAATGGGCCTTCAACGCAGACAAAAATTGAGAAAATTGCTGTATGTTTGTTAAAATTCAGATCAGTAAAAAAAAAATGGAATACCTGATCCTAACCATCATGTTATGAGAGAGATATTTTTTCCTGAAATTTTTTACAGCACTTAATATTTCTAGAAAAAATTCTGAAAATACTCTTGAAAAATGTTAAAAATATTCTGTGAAAATGTTTCAATTTGCCTGTGATCATCATCACAATGTTTTTTCTTTTAAACCTATCACTTTGATTCACCTGTGAACATGAATGATGTTACAATTACATAATGTATATCAATCTTTATATCTACTCCAGTATTTGATCAATATCTCTTCAATGAGATCGTAAATATATATATATATTGTATTGTACAATAGAGATTTTATCTTTGTAATGAGATGATTAACATTACAGCTATAAAAGTAATAATCAATCAATAATCCTATAAAACATATTACAATCATTATTTATATATGTAATATTATTTCATAAATCGAAATATATTGACCTCACAATTAAAAAATAAGGATTGCCTGCTTTAGACAACTATCCAAAACAGTTAAAATGAAGTAGATGTAAGCAATTATAGGCAATCGTACAGCCTTCAACAATGAGAAAACCCTCATGTTAGTTTTTACTTTATTTATTCAAAATTTTGAGTAGTGAACCACAATAAAATAGGAAGGGCAAGTTAAGTACCAAAATAGGTCATCACTTTCAGTTTCTTTTGTTGTAATTCTGTCAACTTAATTCTTATGATTTTTACATATTTCATGTCACTTCTTACTAAAAAAAAAAGAACCTGGCCCCCTCCTCTTTTATACTGGTTTCCTGTATTTAGTAAAAAAATTGTAAATTGTTATCTATTCATTTGTTTTCTTTTTCAGCAACTATTTGATTTTAAAGGGAAACCCCTTCCCTAAAGCAACATTTTTGTATGTCAATTAATGCTAACAGTTAATAAATGTGATTTCTGAAGGAAAATTGAGAAAAAAATCTGTTTCAGTGCAACGCAGTAAAAATTTAATGATATAACAAAGTTTTGTCTGGTGTTATGTAAACTCCTCTAAAATTATGTAACAAAAATCTTTATTGTCGTAAAACATCAGTACAGCTTTTGACAAACAAAATTAACATTACATATAACATTTGCTGTAAATTCAAAAATTATTACAAGATGTTCATAAGTGCAATAACATAAGGCTATGTGATTAAGTGAGTTATTGCAATTATTCTGAAATAGAATACATGTATCTTAGGGCAAATAATCCTTAAATAGTTATAATAAATCACAAATTTTCTTCCTTTTTAAACAAAATTTTGATTCAAATGATGCTCATGTTGTTAGAAATTAATGTAAACGCAAAAACTCAATCAGATGCTTGTTTTTCCAAGTCTTAATGGTCACTGCTTACAACCGTTAGCCCCCAGTTGATAAACTCTCGAGAATTATCGCGTGATTTCATAGTTTTGCTAATTAGATTAGACATGCGCAGTTAAATGTGAAACTGGTGTATTATAAAATCCACCTTTAAAGGTGGTACCTAACACTACAGGGAGATAACTTTGTAAAATCAACTAAACGTTTTAATAACATTGTATTGTTAAGGGAATATTAAGCTTCTCAATGATCAAATAAAGTGTTTGTCAAATTGCTATATAACCAGTGTAATTTTTCTGACAAAACGGTTGGTTAAAAAATTTTGAAATTTTGAAATTTTTGTTTAAGGGTCAAAGTAAATACTTTGACAAAATTTTATGAAAATTAAACGAGCCAAATTAATTTTAGTGAAAGTGTTGGGTACCACCTTAATATCAGAATTTACAGTATTCAACAGTTCCATTGACTGTGTTAAAAAGGAACCCATTGCTGACGTTTGTACCTGTTCAAAATTTGTTTTTTGAGTATACATTTTTGAGAGAAACTTATGTAGTAAGTATATAATGAAAAGACCAATTAGAAGATTATAATGTCACAGTAGTCAAATTGCACTCTTTTAGCAAAAATAACAGTGGAAATCTTACAACTTAAGAGACTAAACTATTTGTATTTTTATGCCCCACCTACGATAGTAGAGGAGCATTATGTTTTCTGGTCTGTGCGCCCGTTCGTCCGTCCGTTTGTTCGTCCGTCTGTCCCGCTTCAGGTTAAAGTTTTTGGTCAAGGTAGTTTTTGATGAAGTTGAAGTCCAATCGACTTCAAACTTAGTATACATGTTCCCTATGATATGATCTTTTTAATTTTAATGCCAAATTAGAGGGTTTACCCCAATTTCACGGTCCACTGAACATAGAAAATGATAATGCGAGTGGGGCATTCGTGTACTGGGGACACATTCTTGTTTCAATTTGATATTGTGTAAGTATTTCAGCATTTCTAAAAATATTTAAATATACACAAGATGTTCACAGTATGTATCAACAGATAAAAATCTACAGAAACATCCACAAAAAGTCAACTTTTAAAATAAGCTATTTAAATATGTAACTGTCATCCATTTCTTAAAAAATGAATGGTATGCATAGACTATTTTAAAATAGTTCTAATTATTTGTAGAAATAATAGAAAACATTTGTTATTTGATTTTTTACCGATGTGAATAGGATGCAATTTGGTTACTCGCAATACAGAATCATGGATTGTTTTAAGTCAGTTCAATATGAAGTCAAATTTCATTGGTGGAACTATATGGTAAATAAGGATATGTACATCTACAAAATAAACAGAATGGAAACTTTTGTACGAACCATTAATAAACATATTTGAGAAAACTGCTAAAATAGGTGCAATTAGGGTACCCTCATGTTAGCAATGACCATGATGTCCTCTGTAAGTCAACAACTGTGAAAGTATAGTGGGTGACATGATGTCATAAATAATTGTAATTGTTGATGTAATTATGAAGTTATTCCTTATCTCATTATGATATCCTAATTATGATATATAATTGGTCTAATTGATTTATATTAAATGATGGGATTGCCATAGGAAGTTTGATTGTATCAGTTTATTAGAATTTGATTGGTCCGTAGGTGGCCAGTTATCAATAGGTATAAGAAGATGTGGTATGAGTGCAAATGAGACAACTCTCCAATATTATACTCCTATTTACTCAATCTAAACCAAAATAATTTCTGACTGCATAAAATAATGACTAGGTAGTATTACCAATGTCATTTCAACTGATCGGGTGGAGCTTACGTTTTAATTTGCATAAGGACAGTATATTTGAAGATGTGTGTGATAAGGATGGTTGCCGTTATAATTATTACTGATTTCTAATCACATATCAGTGCCATCAAAGGAATATACAAAAGAATAACTGGACACTTCATTGAGGAGTTTATCCTAAAACACCTATCTATAGAAGGAATGGTTTATTATGAGCGAAACGGTTAAACTCCTCCCAGTCAAGTGAAGTAAATTGAGTAATAGGTAATCCGAAGACCAATATTTCCATACTTTCCTTATGTGTCGAAAATAAAGTTTTACAAAAACTTACTAGTCAGAGTAGAATTTTATTAGTTTGGGGCAGCTGACTAGTGGATGACGGTGCAGACTGTTAATTTCTAGTGGCATTTCAGATTTTCTGCCCTTCATCCTTTTTGACTTGGTATTGAAGTTGACCTACCTTTTGTATTCAGTGATAATTTGTTTTTCTTCCTGAACTTGCATGAAATATTTACCACTGGACATACAGCCAACTAGAATCATTTTGGTGTGTTTGTGGTTTTTCAATGGTACAATGTAGAAGTCTTATGTGAGGTGGGTTAGTCAGAATCTGAAGGTTAAAGGGTCTGGATGGGGTTAAAAAATACATAAGAAGCCAAATCCACAGAAAAATGGAAGAAATAAAAATAAAAGAAGAAACCAGGGCAAACAAATAAAGAATACAGAATAATAGGGTGCAAAATCAAAAGAATAGACAATAATAATAGCAAAATATAATATGTAATGGAGACAAATGACTTAAAGAATTTTAAAAAAATACATAATTGAAGGTCCCCCCAAATCAAAGACCATGGTACAACATTACTGACCAAGTGATTTTTAAAATTGACTGAATCCATTAACAAAATCTATAACTTTGGCATGACTTTTAAGGATTCTTCTTTTAACTTCAGAAAAGGCATTGCTTAGAGGATTTCCTGTAAATGTCTATATAATTTATATGTTGATGCACACCAAGGTTAGAGTTGCACTGATCTTGAACCTACATTATTATGGATTCATTATTATTTGTAAGATGCTAAACTCTGTGGATTTTGTGTTATTCTGTATGACAGCACCCATTAACATGACATTTTATAGTAGGCTTGTACTCAACTTAGTGTTGTACAAACAGTTCACTTTATTTATGGAACTATTACTTTTGTAAAAGAGCTCAATTTTAACAAGTATTTAAAAAAAAAAAAAATAATTTGAGTAATTTCAATGTGATATAAAAATTTAAAAGATGAAAAGTGTATATTTAAATAGTCTTTGGTTAGTGGAAAGTTACGTAATTTCTTTCTATTTGTTATCAAATATATAACATCATGGACCTAATGGTTTCTAAATGTTTGTGTTAATTGGTTCTAAGTTTTACTTTAAGAGTTTTGGGCCTCTTTCTATATATGTATATGATGTCTTAATTAAAAAAAAAAAGTAAAAACTTCATTAGATTCTTTCAAAACCCCTGAATAAGAGGCCCCATTACGCCAGGAATGATCAAGAGAGGGGGGATGGGGTAGATGGACTCACAACATCAACAAAATAACTTTTGATAGTCTGAATTTGAACAGAATCTTGACTTTTATAGTGCCATTTTTTTTTTTTAAAAGGGTTCAAATGAACCCCTTGACCCCACCCCCAGGCTACATAGTATGAAACCGAGAAGAACTATTTTGTATTTCTTAGTACTTGAGTATCAATTTAATAAGCCAGTTTTGTAACAAACTACTTTTACATAAGATTACATAATATACCCTGTAACATGATTTTAAATCACTGATCTGTATTAAAGGGGATATACAGAGTATTATCTTTCAGGTCATTAGCTTCACATATTACTTATTGAATATCAGTATATTACAAAAATATAAATTTTAGTTGTGTTAACCAGCTTAAAGTAAATGCTTAACAAAAAACATAAAAAAAACTTGTAAAGACACAAAATTCATCTTGAATCAAATATGATAATAAAAGGAATGATTGATTGATTGAATTAATTGTGTTTAACACCAATTTCAGCACTATTTTATTATTTCTTGGAGGTCATTTTTTCTTGATGGAGGAAGCCTGAGTGTCTGGAGAGAACCAGGTCCTTAGGTAGGAAAACTGACTCACTGACATGCTGTTTTCCTCAGAAGCTCAGTTTCGGATCCAGGGTTGGGGTCTGGGGTTTTATTTTGGACCAATGCATTTGAATGTGAGCATATAGTTGGAACACCCCCTTTACTCTGGGTTGGGACCCCCCCCCCCCCCCCTTTTTTTAAATGACTGGATCTGCCCCTGAGGCTGAATTCCGTTTGGCATAGCTAGCATATTTTGACAGAAGTTAGCTTAACATATATATATATTTGTTACTTGTAGAAAAGACACTGTCAAATGCACCTTTATTCACCCTAGTTTTTGATTGGGTTCATGTTGCTCATTTTTTATTTAAGTTAGTTGTCTTTTAGTATTAGTTTTTTATGCCCCACCTACGATAGTAGAGGGGCATTATGTTTTCTGGTCTGTGCGTCCGTTCGTCCGTTCGTTCGTCCGTCCGTCTGTCCCGCTTCAGGTTAAAGTTTTTGGTCAAGGTAGTTTTTGATGAAGTTGAAGTCCAATCGACTTCAAACTTAGTACACATGTTCCCTATGATATGATCTTTCTAATTTTAATGCCAAATTAGAGTTTTTACCCAAATTTCACGGTCCACTGAACATGGAAAATGATAGTGCGAGTGGGGCATTCGTGTACTGAGGACACATTCTTGTTTATATTTTGCTTTGGTGGTGCTGCCTTTTTTCCTTAATTTAGAGAGCAACCATTTAACTTCAAGGAGTCTTTTTTATCTTTTTAGAGTAACTATGCCCATTTACAAATGGAATTTTTATGAATTTTTTAGTTATTTATGAAAAAGACTGCATGAATGAGACCACTATGAAATGGGCAAATAAACTTATCTACCCTTTAATCATGCCTGGAAATTTAAGTATTGTAAAATGATATATAAGTATCTATTTACAGTACATTAAGGCCAATTGCATTAATTCATTTCATGTTGATTACATACCTTCAACCCTTTAGGAAATATTAAAGTGAATCATTGATTAAATAAACAATAATACTAAAACTGTTGTCAATTATTTTGTATTAAGGGGTTTTTATGATGAATTATCAATTAAAAATATTTTTTTATATTTTCTTTTGTTAGTAAGCAAGTAAACAAAAACTGTATCAATTTACATTGATAGATTATCGTTGATCATCTCAACGAGATTGATTTTCTCGCTTGAGCTGGGACGGCGAAAGCGAGAAAGGCAATCGAGTTGAGATGACCAATGATAATCTGTTTATTGCTATTTTACCTATGAAGACGTTGTCAATCTCATGTCAATTTCGTTAGCAACGCCACATGCCTGCTTAGTTTCTAGCGATAACTTACCATCTCAAGCGAGTAGCATGATATGAAAAATTATCACAAAAAAAGATCAAAGGAAAATTGCACAAAATAGCGATATAAAATTATTTATTTGTTATTAACCATAATATCATACCTCTATGAATTTGAAACACTTATTAATGTTATACTTGGGAAGACACCCACATGAATATATTTGGTATTTCTTTGATAGTAAAATCTTAAAAATCATATTAAATCTAATTCCATCTATTGTTTTAATTGTCCTAGACTTAATACCAGGCCTTGAAGGCATAAAACTTTGCTCAGTGCTCGGAGCACAAAAATCATGCTCGAAACATGAAATCCAGCAATTTTCTTTACATATGCATATGCTCATTCCCTTAAAGAATATTTTGATCATGAAGAAGGTAAAAACAATTCTGATTTAGAGCTTTTTGACATTTAATTTAATCCAAAACCCCTCCCACTGGAGTATTAAAAACAGTCGCACATATTGTACGTGCATAAGATGAAGATAATCAAAAAATAGTTAAAAGTTTTTCAATGGTCTATATGTTTGCACAGTCAGACTCATCCTGCATGACATTTTGTTCACGTAAAAATGCTTGTCATGTACGTGTGGTAAATTATCTTTTTATAAAAGACTTTACTTTCCCACTCGTTGACATTTTCTTTTATTGTACGTTTCTTCTTTTTGAAAGGCAAAGTGGTATGGAAAAGACACTAGCTAAATTACTGTGGATGAAATAGACATATCCTATGTGATTGACAAGCCAAACAGAAAGATTGATGTCTATTAATGCATGGTCAGGAAAAGTAATGAAAATTAACGTTAGGTAATAGATCTGTTTTTCTCAAGATGAAATGTAATTTCGCAGGGCTCAGCTTCCTTTGTTAATACCTGGTGTATGCAAGGTTAATATTTTGATGGGTCATTAAGGCGTTTATCACTCAGTTTTGTTCGGGACATGAAAACGGAAGCGAACAACACCTATTTTTGGTCCATTAACAAATTTTCTATGAAGTAAAATGTTGCTGGGTGTTTTAACTTGATCCTCTGTATCCTAATTTAAGGTTTATATGTAAATTACATACCTTTGAAAATAGGAAGGACATGTGTACTTATCTCAAAGTATATTTCAAAATCAAAGTCCAGATTTAGTGGTAAATTTAATATAGACATCAAATCAAATGAAATTACGCCAGATTTTTCAATATATCTTACTAGTAATTATATTGCAGATTCAGAAATTATTTTGATGTTTTCATTTATATTGTGCAGCAAGATAGGTGTTGCAAAAATTAAAAAAAACTTGCGCTTTAAATTTCAATAGCATAGTTTGTATGTAGCATGTACTGAAATTAACATTATATTATGTAGACCAGTGGCGTATCCAGGGGGGGGGGGGGTTCCGGGGGTTGGAACCCTCCTTTTTTTTGACGATCGATCAATGCATTTGAATGGGTGCATATAGTTGGAACCCTCCTTTTTTTTGACGATCGATCAATGCATTTGAATGGGTGCATATAGTTGGAACCCCCCCCCTTTACTCTGGGTTGGGAACCCACCCTTTTTAAAATGGCTGGATCCACCACTGATGTAGACCATCAAACTTTAGCATATGGAAGTCTCAGATGGAGGTATTACACTTTAGAACAGACTATGGCATGGAGAATTATGCCGTTGTCTCATTGGCAGTCATATCACTTTTACTTATTTTTGATAACATAAACATATTCTTGTCTTGAATATGCATTACATATTAACATGGGACATCAAGAAACTAAGATTAGAAGTTTTAATAATGTAGACATTTTTTCCGATGATTGTTTAAATTTATATGCACTGAAAAATAGTGCAAGTTTAGTATATTTCCCTTTTTAAAATAGACACCATTATGTAATAGTGTTCATATAATTGCCATTTAATTGATCATAAACTTAAGTACTAAAATCCTTGACTGATATTTTCATGCATTAAAATTTTTTTTTAAGTTTGTGATTTTTAAGATTTAAATTTACTTGTGAAGTTGATTTTAAAGGAGATGAAACCATGTAAAAAAGTAAATTTCTTTTCATTAGCTTTGAAGTCACTTATCTAAAATAGCATTTGAATCTATGTGGATCATTTGTTATAAGTCAACAAGATTATTTTTGTTATACTTTGAAGACTTAAAATAAGTTTACTTTATGAGAAGAAAGTAAAAAATAGAATAATAGAAAGAGTATATTTTACAGTAGAGAAATTCTCAGTGCAAAACTGTTGTTGAAACAAATGTAGAAAAAATATCATGTTCATAGAAAATAAGTAATATTTATACTTTTGTCAATGGAAGCAGTGTATAGAGTCCTTCACTTTTGTGTATATTTTTCCCCCCCATATTTCTTCATATTCTTGTATTTTTTACCACGATTCTCTCTTCTTTATAATTAGCACCCCATTATACTCGGTTTTTTCTTCATTATTCACCTTTTATTCTGAACTTTTCCCCAGTTATTCTCTATTCTGTATACCCTATCCAGACCCCCATGGCTTGAAATGCTCATTTTTGTGATCTATATTAAAAGCAAAATATTATTATTTTATAAAATTCGTTTATATTTTTTGGACTCCCATTTTGTTTCTGATGAACACTGCAAACTTTATGTTACTCATTTGACAATGACTTACAATGATAAAGTAACATTTTTATTTTCCACATTGAAAAAAATAAAACTAAAAATACTTTAACTAGCTTTTAAACAAAAACTTGACTACCTATGAAGCTAGTTCTCCCACGGTTGGTGATATGCAAAAATGAAAATTATGTCAGAGAATTTGAGTGCTTTTTTTTTGTTTTCTCTTTGGCCTTAGTATGGTTGTTGCTGTTTAGTTGTATTCATAGCTCTACACATTATGTAATGCAGTCAACATTTTGATACTAGATCTTTTGATTTAGGGGGAAACATGAAAAATTAATGAAGCATGGACATTAAAGTTTCAATTGTTTTTTGTTTCATGAAAAGAACTCCTCTTGGGTGTAAATAACAGTACATGTATCATGAAAACAGATGCTTGAATTATAATATTCTTTATAAAGACATTTGCAATACCGTAATAAGAAAAAGTCAATTTTCACTTTAATGTAATTGGAAACAATAAATGTTCCATTTCTTGTTGATCATTAACTTTATATGATAAATATTTGGAATATAACAATTATTTAAAACACAAATATAAGTGCAAGTGAATCTAAGAGATGTGATGTTAGTTTGGTATAGCCATTAAATGGACTGGATTCTGGTTGGGCATTACAATTCGAGGCACTCTAAGTGGATTTATTTTTAATTATTATATTTTATTTTTTTTTTTGAGGGGGGGGGGGGGGGGGGGGGTGCATATAAGCTTATAAAAATATATTCAACTTTTTGCATGAAGCTATTTTTTCAATTACAATCATGCCATTGAATCTTATAGTCACAAAGGGATGGCCTAGCAACTTCGTTCAGCTATTTATAAAGAAATATATTAAGAAATCTGATCATACAGAATGTATTGTTTTAAGCATCATTAACATGTAATGAAAATGACAAATCCCTTGACTAAAAGTAAAAGCAGATAAACACTTTCTATTTATAAAAGTACATCCGATTTGAGACAGAGGTATTCCTATCCATCTAATTAATTCTGTCTTTGATGAAATGTAAGGGAACACTAGATGTAATCTCAGCTTAACCACATGTTGAACTTTAAAGAGAGTCTATCAATATAGAAATAGGGATCCAGTTTCTAATCTTCTAAATACATGTAGGTCTAGACTGTTACCATGCTTTGGTATTCAGCAAGCTAGTATTTCTTTGTTGTGTTCTTCTGGTTTTCTAATGTTGGTTAATTGAATATATGGTTTTTAAAGTTCTGAGAGTTTCAATGATAGACCAAACTTTATATTGAAATCAAATTTATAAAATTTTTTCACTTGTATTTTAAACCAATATTATATATGACCTTTAATTACAAATTAAAAAAACATCCTCATTTCTGGGAGAGATTGGTCATGGACTAGGCAATCCTGTAATATTGTCTAATTCTGTAATCCATGATTTTCTGAGAATGATACTCATAAATTGTTTTCAAATAATTAGACATACATTCTGTGTAAATATGATCAAATATTACTTTGATAAAAAAAAAAAAAAAAACAACTGTAAATGTGGAAGTATGTTCACTAAAAAAATATTTTTCTCTGATTTTCTGTTATGCAACTAGATGAATAACCAATATAGATAGAAAAAAAACATTAAGAAAGAGGAAGGCTGGAAATTTCACAGTAAAAAATTTAGTTCTCAAAAATTTAATGTATTCAAATTTTAGGGAGATAGAATCATATTGCACCTTGATCTCAAATATATATGCATATGTATAATTTTTTTTATTCAAACATGAATATTGAAAACTTTAAGACTCACTCAATGATTTGTTTAAGGATGTACTTAGGTGAGGTTTTGGAATCTGTGTCAAATGTTCGGACTCCTTGGTGTTTTTCCATACAATACAATGTAAAATATTTTGCCCCATAACACCCATTTATTTTTTCATATAAGAGTTAATAACTCATGAATGGTCATTTACCCAAATTTTAGAAGATTCTTGATTTTCTTTCTTTGATTTTGAGACCCAATAATACCAATGCAAATATAAGGTAAAAGTCCGAGTCAGTCTTTTCCCGCCATATTTAAAATCTCAAATATCTCGAAAAGGAGGTTCATGACCTATCAATATTTTTAGCTTATTTTAATCCTTAGTTGATGCTCTACCAGCTTATTGTTTCATTTTTAACTTCTTAATTTATTAATTTTCACCTAACCTCACCTAAGTACATCCTTAAGCACTGGACTGGTAACGAAAAACTTATTTTCTTTGTGTACTAAATAAATAAAAAAATGAAATATGAGGATAAATCTGTTTTCATTTATGAAGTCAAGTGGGTAAATTATTATGCACTATGGAATTTATCCAGCTCAGCAAGAAACCCATTATAATCAGAAAAGAGGGGAAAAAACACCATGCAGCTCTGATAATAAGAGGGAAAAAACACCATGCAGCTCTGATAATAAGAGGGAAAAAACACCATGCAGCTCTGATAATTATTTTCTTCTTTGTTTATGTTTGATTAGGGGAATAGAATATGACAGTTAATTCTTTGACCTTTTTCTGGTGATGAAGAGTTTTTTTGTTAACAGTAAATTTAAGGTGGTACCTAACACTACAGGGAGATAACTCTGCAAAATCAGCTAAACGTTTTAATTACATTGTGTTGTTAAGATAATATTAAGCTTCTCAATGATCAAAATAAGTGTTTGTCAAACTACTATATAACCAGTGTAATTTTTCTGATAAAACGGTTGGTTCAAATTTTTTAGAATTTTTATATTTTTGTCAAAGGGTCAAAGTAAATACCTTGTCAAAATTTCAAGAAAATTAAACGAGCCAAATTATTTTTAGTTAAAGTGTTGGGTACGACGTTAAGCATTGAACTTTCTATTTTTTGATTGATACCTCTAGATCTGCATTAAGGATGTACTTAGGTAAGGTTAGGTGAAAATTAATAAATCAAGAATTTGAAATTGATACTATAAGCTGGTAGAGTATTCCTTAAGGATAGAAATAAGCTAAAAATATTGATATATCATGGACTTCCTTTTCGAGATATTTGAGATTTAAAATATGGCGGGAAAAGGCTGACTCGGACTTTTACCTTATATTTGCATTGGTATTATTTGGGTCTCAAAATAAAAGAAAGAAAATCAAGAATCTTCTAAAATTTTGGTAAATGACCATTCATGAGCTATTAACTCTTATATGAAAAAATAAATGGGTGTTATGGGGCAAAATATTTTACCTTGTATTGTATGGAAAAACACAAAGGAGTCAGAACATTTGACATGAACTTCAAAACCTCACCTAAGGCTAAGTACATCCTTAAGAATTAGTATCTTATCATTATCTATGTAAATGTCGTTAGTTCTGTTCAAGCACTTATAAAGTAGGTTATCATTTTTATGGAAATGATGAATATTTTTAGTTTTTGTTCAAAATGCTCCATCACCTAAGTATGAAATAGTAGGAAAATAAAATGCATAATGTTTTTGCTGATAAAGTGATCTTCTAACTTATACCTTCTCAGTAAGGGAAATAAATATTTCGAGGGTCTGGAAAGGGTCTCTGACAATAGCTTACGTTTTTTTTTAAACTTTTTAAAGTGTGATGCCCTAGTTGATAGTGTATAGTTTATTTCAGATTTACATACTAAATCATCAAGGAATAGAAAATAATGTAAATCAACCATCAATTTTTCATGCAAAAGTTTCAGTTTGTATCAATACTGAAAATGACCTTAAAAACAAAATGCTTAAGCCTTGTGATGGGACATTGTGTGTTTAAACCATTTTAAAATTAATACTGCGTAAATTTTATTTTTTAGCATAATTTTACTTTATTTGAATAAACTGAAAACATCAGATAATAATGCATGAAATAGACTAGTAGATAATAAGCATAACAAACATAAACAAATGCTAATTTGTAAAGATTAAAATCTAATTGTAAAAGACACATAAATATACAATAATTTAGCTATAATTTGTTTCTGTACCACTGCTTCTAACATTTAGATTCAACAGATATTTATATTCTGGTTTAAACTGGCTACAAGTCTGAACAAAACCTAATGGCAATAAAAATTATTTTTTAATGCATGTCACAGTCATATCCAGGATTTTTTGAAAGGAGGGGGTGTAATTCCAGAAAACAAAAGATAGTTTTAAATTTAGTGAGTTCCAAAATATTGGAAGATTTTATTCTAAAAAATCCTGAAAATCATAAGAACCATGAGTTTTCTTTTATCATTTTTGAAAACAAAGGGGCATAACCCCTCTAAGATCAAATCTTCTAGTTGTTAAAGGGGCCTCAGTGGATGAGTGGTCTAATTTAAAGTAGTTCTTTTTATTGTATAGCTCTTAAAGCCTGACAAAATTGAGTTTGTGAGTTCAAACTCTGCACATATCAGGTGTGTTTCAAATCCAATCTTAATTTCAATTAATTGACTCAGAATTTTCAATTTTCCAGCTGATGGTCATGGTTTTCTATGGTTCAGGTTACTGCCTATAGAAAACCATGACCATCAGCTGAACCAACCGTTTAATTAGAAAAATTACACTGGTTATATAGCAGTTTGACAAACACTTATTTTGATCATTGAGAAGCTTAATATTCCCTTTCGAATACAATGTCATTAAAACGTTCTGCTGATTTTACAGAGTTATCTCCCTGTAGTGTAAGGTACCACCTTAAATAGTGGGGTTAAACACCAACAATCAATCAATCAATCTAGTGGTTTTAAACTATTTTATTTTATAGGGTTGTTGACTCACTAGGCTTTAAGTAAGAATAAATACCAAAATTATACAAAATCACACAAAATCTTTCCCCATTTGATTAGTTTAAGGTGGTACCTAACACTACAGGGAGAAAACTCTGTAAAATCAGCTCGACGTTTTAATTACGTTGTGTTGTTAAGGGAATATCAAGCTTCTCAATGATCAAAATAAGTGTTTGGCAAACTGCTATATAACCAGTATAATTTTTCTGATAAAACGGTTGGTTCAAATTTTTTGAAATTTTTATATTTTTGTAAAAGGGTCAAAGTAAATACTTTGTCAAAATTTTAAGAAAATTAAACGAGCCAAATTAATTTTAGTTAAAGTGTTGGGTACCACCTTAAACATATTTATTTATAGTGGATTGGGAAACAACTTTTTGAAACTTATATCAATCCCTTTCCACTTTGCGGGTGTGAGTGCTGCCTTGTATGGTATTAGCCTGCTCTTTTTCAAATTTACAAAGGTGTCTGTTACGTGCAAGAGATATGGCTCTCTCTTAACACGGGTCAGCCATTTATTGTCCCCTTCTGAAGGCCTATCATCGTTTCCTCAAGACCATACTCGCAAATGGTGTCAAGGGAGAGCCGAAAATTCAGTCTCTGAAATTTTCATCCCAGACGGGAATAGAACCAGGGACCTTTGTGTCAGTAGTCTAATGCACTAACCACTACACCACGGCTCTCCCCATTTGATTGGCATATTCTAGAGCACAGACATTTCAGAGAAATATTTCTCATAGATGGCATTTTTTGTGCGTCTTAACAAAAAGCATTTAAAGAAAAAAATCTGAATATGAAGCCACTGTTATGTTATCTTCTTTCTGCAAATATCATCATACTCCAAATTATTAATTTTATTAGAAAGATCAGTATTTTTTCGTTTCTATTAACGGTACATGTAATTGAATTTACTGTTTTCCATAAACCCATAAAAGTGATGTCTGCTTAGAAACATCGTGGAATGAAAATTGGCACTTTCAGTGAGTAAGGTATTGTCCTTTAAACAGATTTTGTAAGTTTTTTTTCCAGATATTCCATTCTATTGAGTCAATTCTAGAGATATTTCAAAATCCATATACAATTTCTTTTGATTTCCTTTTCTTTAATATAGTTATATTAAGAATCATGCATTTTAAGTTTATTTTGGTTTGTTTGTTTCATTTACTTTTTATGTTCACATTTAGAGACAATTGAGTCCTATTATAGATTATTTGACGTCAATGCATGTTAAATCATATTTCCTAAGGATAGGTGAAATGTATTTTTGTTTGTTTAAAATTCTCTAGACAAAACAGGATGGAAGTGTACAGAAAAAAACTTAAGAGTAGCATCTGGTTAAAATTGCATTCTATGCCTTGGGTCCATGATTTTATTGATAAATTTTTAGGGAGTTTTTACATTTAAAACTGACTTACATGTGGATTCATTATTATTCATTGGATACTAACCCGGGAAACTCAAATTCAAATTTCCAACAAATTACAAATTTTTTTATGAAGATTTTTGAAAAACCATGAAATCCAATATCCAAGAAAATGCAAATTTATCTCAATCCACGAAAATTGGTGAATCCACAGTTTGTGAAGTATGATATAGCAGTTTTTGACCTAAATTATCAAACATATATTAGGCCTTTTAGTTTTCTCATTCGAAATTTTTACATTTGTCATTTCGAGGCGTTTTATAGATGACTATGCTGTTTGGGCTTTGCTCATTGTTGAAGGCCATACAATGACCTATAACTGTTAATCTCTGTGTCATTTGGTCTCTTGTTGAGAGTTTTCTCAATGACAATCGTACCACATCTTCTTTTATATATGCCAGTACATTGTGGATTCATTTTTGTCAAGCCTGCAACTTTTGTCGCTGATAGCTCGACATAGGGATAGTGATCAGGCTGCGGCGACGGTGGTGTTAGCTAACTTCTTTTAATCTTTATATTTTAGAAGGTGGAAGACCGGGATGCTTCAAACTTTTTATATGGATGCCTCATGTTACGAAGTTTCTGTCAGTCACATGTCCCTTGACCTCATGTTCATGGTTCAGTGACTACTTGAAAAAAAAGTTAAGATTTTTTTGTAATGTTAAATTCTCTCTTATTATTAGTAATAGGATTACTATATTTGGTATGTGCGTACCGTACCTTGCAAGGTCCTCATGTCCGTCAGACAGTTTTCATTTTGACCTTGACCTCATTTTATGGATCAGTGAACAAGGTTAAGTTTTGGTGGTCAAGTCCATATCTCAGATACTATAAGCAATAGATGTAGTATATTCGGTGTATGGAATGACTGTAAGGTGTACATGTCCAACTAGCAAGTGTCATCTGACCTTGATCTCATTTTCATGGTTCAGTGGTTATAGTTAAGTTTTTGTGTTTTGGTCTATTTTTCTTATACTTTATGCGATAGGTCTACTATATTTGGTGTATGGAATGATTTTAAGGTGTACATGGCTAGCTGGCAGGTGTCATCTGACCTTTCCCTCATTTTCATGGCTCAGTGGTCAAAGTTAAGTTTTTGAGTTTTAGGTTTTTTTTCTAATATTATATGCAAACGGTCATCTATATTTGGTGTATGGAAATATTTTATGATCTATATGTCAGTCGCATAGGTTTTATTTGACCTTGACCTCATTTTCATGGTTCATTGCTCAGTGGTAAGTTTTTGTGTTTTGGTCTGTTTTACTTAAACTATAAGCAATAGTTCAACTATATTTGTTGTATGGAAGAATTCTTAGCTGTACATGCCTGCCTGGCATGGTTCATCTGACCTTGATCTCATTTTCATGGTTCATTGGTCAATGTTTAGTTTTCTTGGTTAATGTTAAGTTTATGTGACAGTTGTAATAAAGCTTTATATTTAGGACTATCAATATAATATCAATGATAAGTAAAGAAGGCAAGACATTTCAGCATGTGCACTCTTGTTTTTTGTTGTCACCAGTTTTCATGGAGATAAATGTTTTTAATGTTGGGGACTGTTTTTTTTTTAAAATTCTGCATACATTTTTAGCCTATAGTAAATTTGTATTTCCTTAAAGTCTTGATACCATAATTGCTGAGGTTGCACTGAAATGTAAAACTATCTCATATGTAATATAATTTGTTATAAATTGCACTTTAAGAGATATTATGGAATAACACAAAAGACTTTTATTTCAAAGTATTATACTTTTTTTCTAAATTATAATATATTGAATTTATTCCTATATGTGACATCTATATCCAATCTTCCTATAAAAACATTATCAAATCTTCAACGTGATGCAAGTAATTGTGTTCATTGATACAGCAGTAAATTTCCAGAAAATGCAAATTCATGAAATTATTTTGCAAATGTCAGCTATTGATATATAGAATAGTAAAATAAACATAAAACAATGTAATACAGTATTTATGAGTATTTTATTGATAATTACACCTGTTTCTTCTCTATTATACTTCATAAGAAATATTTATTGTGAGAAAAACAATATTTTTATGTGTTATGATAAGGGGATGTCTAATATGCCATTCATGGGTTTCGAAATATATATAATTTATTATAATGAATGAGTTTTATACAATGTTTTTTGGCAGCGTAAGGGAGCTACCATTTGATTTTTATGGGGGCTAGGATGAAATTTGAAAAAAATAGGCAGGACAGGAGTTTTGAGTAAAAAAAAAAGGCAGGATGAGACACTTGCAAAAAAAAAATAGTCAGGACGACAATTTAGGTAAAAAAAAGTCAGGATAAACTAAAAAAAAAAGGCAGGACCGAACAGAGTGAAAAATAAAAAGGCAGGAGAGAGATTACAGCTAAAAAAAAATGCAGGACAAAATTTTTCATCCTAACCCCCCCATAAAAATCAAATGGTAGCTCCCTAATGTTAGATCATTAGTTGATGTCTGTCAAATCTGTTTTTCATTAATATTTTTACCCAATTAGGCCATGTTTTTTTTATTCCTTTGCATTGTTTTACAGTTTTGGACCAATTGCATCTAAACTAGGCTGAAATCGTCAGTTGGTTTGCTGACATCATCAGTTGGTTTTGTAAAATGTTTTTTAATGCACTGTTAAAGACACAGGGATTAAGGACAAATTGAAAAGAGGTATAATACATGTACTTAAGTTTTACAATAGTAATGTTTTGGGACCCTTTAAGCTTGCTGTTTGGTGTGAGCAAAGGCTTCCTACATGTACTTAAGGTAGATTCACTGTAAACCCTCATTTTGGATAGTACTATTACTTAGGCAAAGGGGAAAAGGGGAGGGTAACAACCTTGACCCTTGGCTGATTTAATATTAAGGGTTCACCACTATTTTATGACAATACACATGTATCATTTTAAAAATCCATCTCTGTGTGTTAGTTAAGGTAGTACCTAACACTACAGGGAGATAACTCTGTAAAGTCAGCTGAACGTTTTAATTACGTTGTGTTGTTAAAGGAATATTAAGCTTCTCAATGATCAAAATGAGTGTTAGTCAAACTGCTATATAACCAGTGTAATTTTTCTGACAAAACGGTTGGTTCAAAATTTTTGAAATTTTTATATTTTTGTTTAAAGGTCAAAATAAATACTTTGACAAAATTTTATGAAAATTAAACGAGCCAAATTAATTTTAGTGAAAGTGTTGGGTACCACCTTAAGTACAAAGCAATGTTTTTATTCAATTCATAGACATGTTTTGTCATTAATTAATTATGCTTAAAATAGTCGTCTCATTGGCACTCATACCACATCTTCTTATATCTACGTGTATTATTATTAGTCTGTGCTGCTACTTTTTAAACTTTTTAACAACTTAGGACTTGTAAATGAAAGCCAATTACAAAATATCATCAAAACCATGTGATTTCTTATGATGTATCAGGTCATAATCAGGATATACTTTTAGGAAGGGTGAATAACAAAAATTATGGTTGAATTTAAAAGTGCAAAAACCAAGTATACTTCAATTTATCGATCTGCATTTTGACTTTTTCACTGAATCTTTTACAGCAATTGAGAATGTGTTATTAGCACAAGCATCAGTGTGAGACAGTTTAATGTTTTATTTACATAATGTCAATGTTAGAGAAATCTGATAGACCTTCATTTCCCATAAATAGGCCATTTACAATGGAAAAAGAACTTGTTTTATTCATTAATTGTGAATTTGCGGGACCAGGTTTTGATAAGGGCACCCTCAATAAATCCTTGTCTGATGTTGCCTACCCATACCTGGTACCTAGGTAGGAATTTTATAATGTGGTAAGAAGGCAACATGAAACAATCTAATTTTGATTTTTGGCCATTAATAGCTTGACATATTGTCTGTGATGTTGAAGAATTTATGTTGCCCTCTAGATGTCTTTTGGTTTTTTGCTGGGTTGCTGCCCAAAAATTAGTAATTTTAAGGAAATTTTGCAGTTTTTGGTTATTATCTTGTATATTATTATAGATAGAGATAAACTGTAAACAGCAATAATGTTAAGCAAAGTAGGATCTACAAATAAGTCAACAAAATTGTCAGTTGACCCATTAAGGAGTTATTGCCCTTTATAGTCAATTTTTAACAATTTTCATAAATGTTTGTAAATTTTTAGAAAATATTTTCCACTGTTATTATTGGGCCAAGTTCATTATAGATAGAGATAATTGAAGTAACAAGAATGTTCAGTAACGTAAGATCTACAAACACATCACAATCACCAAAACACAATTTTGTCATGAATTTATCTGTGTCCATTGTTTAATATGGACATAGACCAAGGTGAGCGACACAGGCTCTTCAGAGCCTCTAGTTTATATTTTGGCAGATCATTGACAATTTCTATTGTCTATTGTTGAAGACTCTGCAAGTCAGACCTCTATTTCTCCTTTGGTTATTTATGTCCTTGGGTTGCTGTCTCCTTGACATTATATACACCCACATCTTAAACTACAAGTACTCTTAATTCAGTAATATTATTATTAATGGGAAAATTGTAAATAGGATGATCATAGCACTGATTTATAGACATTGACATTTAACTATATCATATGAATACAAATTACACTAATTAATCTTTCATTTATCATACTGTTGTTTGTTAAAAGATTGGCAATACTGAATGAATGCGGTCATTGGATTCTAAATTAACAGTATGTCTTTGATTTTTGTGATGCTTTGCTTACGTGTAGAACTTTTTGTGCTAACTTGCAATACCATAATTCAATACAATAGTACATTAACAATACAATACAACTAGAATACAATATGAATACAGTAATACAATACAAAATAAAATAAAATGATACACATACAATACAATACAATTACAATTACAATTACAATTACAATTACAATTACAATACAACACAATACAATACAATACAATGATACATTACTTACATTACAATTACATTACATTACATTACATTACATTACATATTACATTACATTACATTACATTACATATTACATTACATTACATTACATTACATTACATTACATTACATTACATTACATTACATAAGTACCTTTACTGTCATTTTAAACAGCCTTAATTGCAATAATTTTTTTCTCCAGATTTCATTTTAAACTTGGGCTGTAGTATATGTAAACAAAAATTCTTCTTACTTGAATTCATTAAGTGGCTACATGCATGCTACTCACTGAATTTTTTCACTTGCAAAATTTCCTCTGCAGGATTTTAACATAAGTTGAATAATTAGCAACATTATAGAGGCAACAAAATTAATGACCTGAGCACAAGTTAGACCACTCTGCCAACTAGGAAATAATGCTTTTAACATACATATTGTTTTTTTAAGTTCTTTAATTATCTTTTAATACCCAGTGTAATTTCTTGAAATATGACTGCATTTGTATATACTCGATTTCAATCCAAAATTTCATAATGTTTTGGAAAATCAGATGCTTTTTACTAGTAACTGAAGCTAGTTTATGAACTTGATTATAAAAAAAACAACAGCTCATGGTTAGAAAGATAACACTTGAGAACGTGACTTCAAGCTTGTTTTTGAACTTTTTGCAAAAAAAAAATTGTATGTAATGTTTAGAAAAGGGGTGGAGAACTGAAGCTTGTATTTGAACTTGTTTAGTACTTTTAGAACTGTGTTATAAATATAAGAAGAAACCAAAGATAATTTTTTTTGTCTGCCAAATTTTTTCAATATGACCCTAAGGACAGAAAAAGTAAATAAATTAATGCTTCTAAAATTCAAGTTCCTTTGCAGAATAGTTAACTAAAGATTTGTGATGAAGGCCATTTATCAAAAATACCATAAATCATATTCATTTGATATAAAGAACAATAATGTAAAAAACCCAAACTGAATAAATGAGGATATTTAATTTGCAAAGGTGAGTTATAAATACCCCTGCAATCCCTGTGTCTGAGTACGGAACACCAGCAAATCTATTTGTAAACTATTTTTGCACTTCTCACCGAATTACTGTAAAAAAAACACTTTTATTTGAAGGCCTTGTTTTCTTTTTCTTTTAAAAATAAACTTATAATTTTCAGGTTGAGTAACTGTGTATATTACAGAATGTACGATTAAATATTGCTGTTAAGATGAAAAGAAAGATTTTAGAATAAAGGTATTGTGGTTTTTCTTTTTTTACCTTGAGTGCTGAGATGAAATTTGAGAAAATGTCAAAATTTAACTTGTACAAAAGTGGATGTCAAATAATGGCTTATACAATAGTAAACATATCTTCCTTTTCTTTCTAAATCTGGCAGACAGGCAGAATGGTGTTATTTTTTATTGTCATGAAAGGGTCAATAACAAGGTCATCTTACTTAACTATACTTATGTGACGAGATCTTTTATTTTCTTACACAAAGATTTTTTTTCTTTAGAATAGGAAAATTATTTCTTGTCTGTCATGAAAGGTCCTATAACAAGTAAATCTTACTTAATTAACTATACTTGTGACAAAATTTTTCTTTTCTTATGTAAAGTGAAACTTTTGGTAAAAGGGAAAATTATTTCTTGCCATGATCAAAGGTCCAGTAGCAATTAGTTCATCTTACTTTCATCTGGGACTCTTATACTAACAATATTTTATGTTCCTGGCCAGTGATTCATGTATAATATATACTTGAAATCTTTTCTTTTCTATTAGAAATCTTACACAATTTATTTCTTTTGGTAGAATATGGCAAAGTTATTGGTCCAATAAAAAGTAGATGTTACTAAACTATACTTGTGAGGAGATTTTTTTCTTTTTTTACACAATGCATTACTTTTCAGTAGAATAGAAAAAAAATATTATTGTCATGAGTTGTCCAATAAGAAGTTCGTGTTAATAAACTATACTTGTGATGAAAGCTTTTTTTTTATCAGAAATCTAACACAATTTATTTCATTTGGTCCAATGCAAAAATTATTTGCCGTCATGAGAGGACCAATAACAAGTCCATGTCACTAAACTATACTTGTGACAAAATATTTTTTTTTTCATTCGAAATCTAACACAATGTATTTCTTTTCGTCAAATGTGAAAATAATTTGCCGTCATGAGAGGTCCTAAAACAAGTTCATCTTATTGAATATTTGTGACGAAATCTTTACCTGTCTAGCACAATGCGTGTATTTTTGGTAGTATGAAAAAACGTTATTGTTATGAATGCTCCAATAACAAGTTCATGTTACTGCAAACTATTCTTGTGATGAAATTTATTAGAAATCTAACACAAAGTATTTCTTTTCGTCAAATGTGAAAATCATTTGCTGTCATGCGAGGTCCAATAACAAGTTCAACTATACTTGTGACGAAATCTTTTCTTTTCTAACACAATGCATGTCTTTTCAGTAGAATGAGAAAGTTATTTATAGTCGGGAGAGGTTCATTAACCAGTCATATATTTCTTGATTGAGCTAGAATTACGTATATTTTCGCTCCTGACGTAAAAGAAAATATCCTATCATACCCTTCATTACACTTGTAATAACATTCAGAAATTTGATCTCCGTTAACACGAATAGGACACAAAAAGCCTTTTATTTGAATACAAAATAAACTAGTATTGAATTTAATAGATGAAATGTCAAAGGTCATGTTTTTTTTTAAACAGCCTTGAGTTAAGGTAAGATATAGTGGGTGGTCACGCTTGAATGAATGTCACAGGGTGATCTATAAAAAATTTATGTCGCAGTCATAATGAATTGTAATGTTGCCAGCTCGCTTTGGGGACAATTTGGAAAAGTGTCATTAAAGCCATAACATATTTACTTTCCTTCTAAATGGAAAATTAAAATCAAATGAGTTAAAATAGTTTGTGTGAATATAAAGTTTGGGTTTTTAAATCAAAATTCAAAAGTACAAATGTGAACAAAACAGTTAAATTGGGTCATTGTAAAATTAAAAAATTTTTTTTTGAAAAAGTGCTACATGAATTTGTTCTGTTAAACCTAGATATAATCTATGATATTTGTTAAAAAGCTTTTGCTATATGTGATTTGAAAGCACTGCTTTCACAAACTTATGTTGAAATTATATTTGTTGCATTCAAACTTCAGTTTTGGAATTTTTAATTGTTGATTATAGTTTTGCTTTAGACCAGTTTCCATTACCAAATTTCTGATTATAAGTTGATGAAATTGGTTTCAGTTTAAATAAAAAGATGTGAAAACAGTTTCCATTTATGGCTGTTTTGATCACCAGTTTGAGAAAAATATAGAGGATTATCAAACCAACTATTAACAAAAAATGTTAAAAGCATTATACAATTCAATTCAATTCAATTCAAAGTTTTATTGCCATATAAACTATACAGTTTGTGACATATAACAACAACAAAAACAAATAAAGACAATAACTAAGTAACTCAATATATACAAATTCTGGTAAATATTAAAGGGGCCCCTGTCCTCAGTTCCATTGACTTTTTTATAAAGGATCCTAGTTTATTCACTTGTGTTGGTGTTGATGGGTTAAGTATGTATATAACTTTGTCATTGTCAGTGAGATTAGCAAATGAATTACTTTCTCTGTTAATGCAATTAAAATATGTTAATCTAATATTTGAATTATGAGAACAATTTATTAAGAAATTAATGTTTCTCGTCATCTAGTATACAACTGACAGTTATATAATGGACAATTATGTCATAAAACAAAACTGAATAAATGACAACAATTGCAAATGTATGGAACTAATACCACCACAATCCCCAAGTCTCGGAGTTGGGGAGACCGCATGATCTTTTTAAATTTTTTTGTTTCTTTGGGTTGTTATACTTTCTTATTGCACATAAACCAAAGATCTTCTTTTATTTCCAGGGTTTTGGTAAATAAATTTCTGCTACAAAATCAAGAGATATATGTCAAATTTGCAAAGTAAATTAGTTCAGTGGCCAATTATTAGCTTTGCTAATATTGTGTACATTCATAGCAAGGTTAAATGTATATATATACACTCAGATAATGTAATTCATTGCTTATAAGTGGATTAAATTGTAAAAATAAACTATTCTAATTTCTATAATCTGATGATTTTAAAGGTTTCTCATGTTTCAATGCCTAATTGACTAATTTAGTTTAATAATATTTTCATTTTGTCTAACGGTAGTTGTAAATGAATTTGTGATTTGACGTCACTGTAACATATTTTTCATACATAATTGAATAAGGTAATTGTTTTGTTCAAGGTTGTTATTTCCCCTAGGAGCAAAAGTTGAATGGATCGTGTAAATACTTAAATTTTAAATTATAGTCATGTCTGGCTCTTTTAGAAATATACATTGTATTTGTACGCTTTTGGCAATTTTTACAGTAGTTTTGCGAGAGGATGAAAGAGTTATTGTTCCCCCCTTTTTATGTTTTATTAATTTTTTGGTTTTTTTTGTTGTATTGGGGACGTACATTTTGAATTATTGAATTTCAGTTTTACTTAAAGTCCTTCAGTAGATTAAAGTCCTTCAGTAGATTAATGATTCCTATAAGAAAATAATTCTGTATATAGAACTTTGGGATGAAGAACCACAATGATAGTTTGTAAAAATTTTGTTTCGTGAATTATGATATCCCTTCTATATAAAAATGAGGAGATAATTTATAATTGCCAATGAGACAACTATCCACCAGGGACCAAATGTAGTGCTAACTGTAGGCCTTCAACAAAACCTGTACCTATACCTTAGAAAGATATAAAAGGCCATGACATGACAATGTCATTCAAGTTTGCAGGAAGTGCAGGGTTAAGCTATAGGCATGTTTGAACTATAGATATTGAATGTGTATTGCATTTATATAGATTCCAAATTTTATTTGACAGACATAAATAGCTAATAAATGTGAAAAAAATGTGCATGTTGTGCAGATATAGTAATTTTGATGTATTGTGAATCACTGAATGTTTTGTGCACTCAAAAATAGTAACACAATGATTTCTTGTTAAACTGACATCAATAATCAGGATTTTATAAAGGACATAACATTTGAACATTTATACTTGGGCAGATTTAGAGGGTGGATAGGGGGCAGTCCCTACCCCCTTATCTGAGATTTGTTTAGCTTCAGGGTCAGGCCCCCATTCATCAAACTGCTAAAAAACAAAAAAATATAGTGGCATCCCACTTTTTATAAAATGATGGGTCAGCCACTGACATATAATATTCAAATGAAAGTTAAAGAATTTGTAACTGATAATTTAAGGGACAAACAAGTCTTTCAGAGAACGACTGCTATCACATACATTTTTATTATTAACTATGGATTCATTATTATTGTAATTTATTTGTGGGATACAACTTTTTTATGGAATTTGAGGGTATAGGTTAACCACAAATTTGAATGATCAAGGAAGTACAAGTTTTCAATATGCTTGTTTATATCATATCTATCTATAAAATTCTATATATGTCGACTTTGAAAACCACAAAATCACAATTTTTTCCTCAAGCCTGGAAAAATTTATAAAATTCACAAAAGATAAATGAATTCACAATACAGCTCTCAATTGGACAACAGGGCTCTCTGTCATAAAACTTTTTTCAGTACTCCCGAGTACAAAATTAGTGCTCGAAACACAAAATCCTGTATTTTGATTGGTTGATTCTCGAGTCTGAGTACAACAATCACGCTCGAAATGTTTATGACCACAAGGCCTGGAGACCTAAGTTGTACCATGTACCGAGAGAATCAAATTGAAAATACTTTTTTTTTTATAATATATTTCTTTTGATGTTTGTTGTTACCAAGTATAATTGATCTAAAAAGAAACACTGAAAGTTCAGCAAAATGTTTGCTCATAAATCACAATCAAAATTGTTCCTTAGCTGCATGGTGTCAAACTTAAATATATAAAGTTTAAAATAGCAGTCTTCTGTGTATGAATGATCGCAGGCAGTAGACATTCTGTCAATAGTTATTATTAGATTTTTGCAATGGGAAGAAGTTAAGAAAGAGTTCTTTTTATATATATGGACACTGTTTTTCCCAATTGCCCATATTTTATTACTATTGACAGAACGTCTAGTGTTTGTGGAACTATTGTCAGGAATTTCAATACCAATTAGTATATAACAACTATACTATGTACATGTAGGTCAATTGATGGCAAAACAATTTGTGACTTTAAAAAAAAGTTTTGTAGATCAATTATGAGATTCATTTTTTGTATGTTTTCCACTTATTTTTCTTTGACCTACAGGTACCTCAAGATTGAAAAAGAGCCATTAACTGATAATTGAATGAAAGAAGTACATGTATCTTTGTCATTTCGATTTGATTGTCTGATAGATTGATCCTTATCCCATATAAAAAGAAGGTGATGGAGTATGATTGTCAACAATGAGACAGACAACTATACACTTAACTTTCTAAAGTTCAAATAACAAATTTTGGGAAAGATATATATATATATATATATATATATATATATATATATATATATATATATATATATATATATATATATATATATATATATATATATATATATATATAAGCAATTGTAGGTCACTGAAACACTGCCTTCAACAATGAGAATTACCCATACTGTATATACCCATTGTCAGAAGAAACCAATATTATTTGAACTGAGAAGGACCAGTTTCTAGGTGGAGCACAGTGTTTCTCATTGGGAACTCCAGCCTCCTCCACCAGAGACCAAATGGTGTAGAAGTTGACTACTATATGTTACTGTTCAGCCTTCAACAATGAGAAATACCTATACTGTATATATAGTGAACTCTTAAGCATTTTAAGGAGAAACCAATCTTAATTAACCTGGATGACCAGTTTTCCTGCTGATGGTCAATGGTCCTCTCTGGGTTTTCTAGCTTCATTGACCAAAAAAACTGGCTACAATGATATAGCTAATATATAGATAGAAGATGTGGTATACTGGATGAAGTAACAACTTTCCTTCAGAGACCAAATATCATATAAGTTAACAAATATGGATCACTCTAGTGTACAGCCTTCAACAATAAGCACATAAGGCAGTCCACACAGCAAGTATGCTGAAAGTGGCATTGAACACGAGCAATCAATCTATTTGGACAGATAAGGACCAGTATATATGTTAGGACTTACAGTGATTGTTGTTTGCTGTTGCATATCAAATTTGTTTTTCGTTCTTTATTTTGTACACAAATGATGACATTAGGCAAGTATGCTGAAAGTGGCATTGGACACGAGCAATCAATCTATTTGGATAGATAAGGACCAGTATATATGTTAGGACTTACAGTGGTTGTTGTTTGCTGCTGCATATCATATTTGTTTTTAGTTCTTTATTTTGTACACAAATGATGACATTAATTCTCTTGTTTAAATTGTTTTACAGTTGTCATTTCAGGCCCTTTTATAGATTTTTTAGCTTACTATGAGGTATGGGCTTTGCTCGTTATTGAAGGTGTACTACAGTGACCTATAGTTTCAAACTTCTATATCATTTTGGTATCTGAGGTGGTCTCTGGTTGAGAGTTGTCTCATTGGCATACCAAATCCTCTTGTTTTTAAATTTACAACTAAAGGCAACGGTAGTAGAAAAAGTAGTACATTAGTTCCTTGTTAACACAAGTGACCCAATTTATATACATGCAATTCTTCAATCTTGTCATAATTATGTTAATTCTAGTGATAAATAAATAAGATGATATAATTTTTGTGATTTTTTGGTGACAGTTTTTCATATTAGAAAAACAGCTTTTATGAAAGTATCACATTTTAAACTTAGATTACATCTGAGCTAGGGTTGTTAAGTTTGAAAATAAATACCTTAGTGTAGGTAGAAAGCTGTAAAATAGATGATTTTCACTAGGTATTGTGTGGATTCATTATTATTCGTTGTTTGTTTACCAATTTTCGTAGATTTTTTTGGGGTACAGGTGAAACAAGAATTTAAATGTTCAACAAATTGCAAAGTTTCTATAAGGTATAATGTATGCAGACTATTGCAAAACTATGAGCCGTTGTGTAGTACATTGGACTACTACCCCAAAGGTTCCTGGTTTGATTCCCGTTCCGGGATGAAAATTTCAGGGACTGAATTTTCGGCTCTCCCTTGACACTATTTGTGAGTATGGTCTTGAGGAAACGATGATAGTCCATCAGGAAGGACGATAAATGGCTGACCTGAGTTAAGAGAGAGCCATATCTCTTGCACGTAAAAGACACCCTTGTAGATTTCTAAAAAAAGTAGGCTTATGTCTCTACAAGGCAGCACTCGCACCCGCAAGGTGGAAAAGGATTAATATAAGTTGCAAACTTGTTTCCCAATCCACTATAAATAAATATGTTGAAACTAAGGATGAAATCAAATATCCACAAAAACGCAAGAAACTCCCTCTTGTGAGCCGGATAATTTTTCTCAGCTTTGGTAAGTCCTCTACAAGCATAGCAGTTGACTGTCATTGAGATTTGATTCATATTTAGACATCTACTTTGTACTTTGTACTTTGTTTGGTCAGTAAAAAGAGAATTAAGTCAATTAGAACTATTATAATTATTAGATATTAAAATATTAATTAAGAGAGGGTCTGGAAGATGGTTACCCATTTGTAAAATTAATAATTTTTAGTCCAATTTTTATTTTTTTATTTTACATGTAATTATTATTTTAAATTTTTATTTATTAATTTTTTTTTTTTTGGAGGGGGGGGGGGGGCTTTTTTTTTATTTCTTTTATGAAATACTCATCTTTCTCTATTCTTTATTTTCTAATTTTTCTATTACAATAATCCCCCTGTCATGATAGTGGAAATAGAAATAATTTTTCAAATTATGAAAAAAATGACAGTAGAAATAGATTATTATATGCTGCTAGGGATTTTATAAATCAGTTTGAAATAATTGTATATGTTGCAACACATATAACAAACGAGTGGGTTATGATTGTAAAAATGCTGGAAGGAAATTTTACTCCGTAATTGCTTCAGACAATCTTTGACTGATTATCTGACAAATTAGGAAGGATTGTGGAATCTAAAATTATTGGAAAATTCAATGTCAGTTCAAAAATTTCTAGGAAAGTTGATGTTATCAATATTTTGTTCAAGGTCTTGCTTTTTCTTTTAACAGAAGAAAATCATAACCAGTTTCCTGATTAATTGAGGGAAGAGTTCGGTGAAATATAGGGGCAAGAATTCTGACACTAGTTAACAGGAGAAAGAACACGAATGACAGCTAGTATCATGGTAATTTTTAAACACGTGCGATTATATATAATGCTCTTCATAAACAAAATAAGACCAATATTCAAGTGTTTTTTTATTTAATGCTTTGTGAAAAAATTGGAGCATAAATTTATCACCTTGTCCTTGTCTGCTTTAGGTCTTAGATAAATGCTCTCTGGATGAAATCTTGAGTCCCCTGGTTTAATTATAATGCAACTTAAATCAATGAAAGATACAGGGGCTCAGCAAGGGAGAAGTCTCTGGATTTTGGTGTAAATATGTCAGTTTCCAGATTGCTGAAAATGGAGGATCACTATTTAGACTGCAAAAATAGATATATTTGTAGAGAGCAATTAAGGAAGGAATAACTGTTTAGATTGCAAAAGAATAAGGATTAATAATTAAGTCAAAGTGATATGGTTATTTTTTAAACATAATGAACACAATGGTACTAAACTTGAAAAGATTTACTGTAAATTATGGATTCATATGCGGATCCTGGGGGCCTTGCCCCCCTTTTGTGACAACAAATCGATTTTTTTAATGACCTTGACTGGCTATACACCCCTTGCACGGTAGTCAAATTTTGTGGGAAACATTTAGTTGATTATATAGGGCATCACTGAAGCAGCCCACTCCCCCCCCCCCCCCTCTATGAAAAGTTCTGGATTTGCAACTGGGATTCATATTTTTAACATGTGATGATGATGTCGATTGACTGTCATTACAGCCTCTTTTTCACAGTTTTTTCAGCAATCTATACAGAACATTAAATATTAACTTGTCACAATTGATTTTATCTACCTATCCTCAGGAAAGTGGGATAATTTTTATCTTATTTACTAACATGTTTTAACCTACAGCAAAAGTTTTTTTTCCTCAAAATGATTTTACGTGTGGCTGAACATTTTAATTTTGTAAATATTTACTTTTCCCACCAGTTAAAGGTCAGAATCGTGATCGATGTGGGTGACGCTTTTTCATCATTTTGTTTACTGTTCAAATGAAATTATACATTATTATTTTCATTAAAAAGACTACCCCTTTAAAAAGTTCATATAAACCCGCCAGTGATTTAAAGTTGATGTTAGCCTTGGATTATTAATTATCTATTTTAAATGTCAAAGTTAAACTAACGGTCATATTTAAAAATCATACACGTTCTTGGTTTCTGACTCTAGGCAAGCTGCCTTTAACATTTGTATCAAATTTAAAGTTATTGCTTTTTATCAAATTTTAATGCCTACAAACTCATTAATTGTTTAGTTGAAAAAGTAATAATAGTCTTAAATTGATGACCGATATAAAAACGTTCCTGATCCTATGCTAATCACAAAGTTATACTGTAAACCAATTAAAAGGAGTAGGTTCAATAAGACCCCTTTTTGGCCCCAAAATATAGCAGTTTTACAAAAGTATGAAAATGTAATCTTTTAGCTATTTAATGGAAAGTAAGATGCTTCTGTTACTTAAATATGGGCTGTTTTTGACAATACAATGCATATATATTCGGTACTAGCATCATTAAGTCATGCAAAATTACTGAAATGTTCACAATTTGAGCATTTTAGTTAAATTTTAGACGGTTTCTGTCTAAAATGAAAGTGGCCGCATTCGTGTTCATTCATAATATTGAAATGTAAGTTGTATTTGATGATAATATATAACATATATAAAGGTTGAGGATGAACACGGATGCAGCCTCTTTCATTTTAGATAAAAACCATCTGAAAAGTGACTATTTTTGGCATATTTGATAAATTTTTCATATTCAAGCTTGAATCGGAGCATTTTTAATGACTAAATTAGTTAAAATCTTTTACATAAACTAATTGAATCAATTTAAATAGACACTTTGTGTTTAAAAAGTGTCCAAAATCTTTCGTTTGATGAACCTGAAATTTGAGGCCAAAATTGGCCCTTATCGGACCTACTCCTTTAATAGGAATCAGCTTGCATATGATAATTGAATAATCTAAAAAAGTCAGGCAGCATCCTGCTCTTTATTAAGCACCATAGCAATTTATCAAGAATTTAGCAGTACACTTTTCCTTATGTATAACTTGTGGATATCTATTCATATATAGTATTGCAGTTTAGAGAAAAGCACAAATAGTTTCAGAAAAGCACAAAAAGTATTAAGAGAAAGGCACAAAAAAGCTCAGAAAAAATCACAAAAAGCTTAGAGAAAAGCAAACAAAGAGCATAGACAATAAACAAAGATAAGTGAATATATTTTAAGTGAATATATTTATTATTAAGATTGAGCTGCAGGCTTTGGATTCAAAAGTTTATCCTGAGGACTGCAACAATGTAGGTTCTTTTTGTTCATATTATAAGCTCCTTATTAGACATGACTTTCATATCCATATATTTTTCATTTGGGCTTTAAGTGTTCCTGATGAAGGTTAATCCAGAAAAGCACTTCACATTTTCGTTTCGTGTAATGTCCTGTAAATAGATTATTTTCATTAAAAAATCAAATCAACAAGTCGGTTTATAAACGTTGGCCTAAAGTGTTATTTTATCAGATGAATGATATTACGCTAAAAGTTTAAAGAAAAAACAAATTATATTTTGATGTTACATATGGGTAGACAAATTATTTTTAAATGTCAGAACTACCTGGAAAACGTCACTACCCGCCATAAAAAAAGATTTAATCTATTGTGAAGTAATCACGATACTGAAATTTCTACGTCACGTCATTTTGTGTCTTCTTTAATTGTACGTCAGTCAGGTATATCTAGTGCTTATTTATTCACCTAGACATATAATACAATCATTTACAATACTATTTGTCGAAATTTGAAAAGAACACTGCACGTCAATTCATAATTAAGTATAGAAATAGTCCTGGGAAATGATTTTTTCACAGATTCATTCTATAATTAGAATAATTAGGTTGGCTTATAGTATGGAAAGCTTGCCAAACCAAGATTAATTTCTTTTCTTAAAAAAAGTTGATTTGATTGAGTTTCTTTCTTGTAATAGAAAATTAAATGCTAAATTTGGAACTTGTGAACAATTATCCTAAGGTTTATTTATTGTTAAATCATTGCAATTAATTGGCCACCTTAAGGAATCCAGAGTTATCAAATGAAGTAACTGTACTAATTATTTTCTGAGCCTTCCTACCGAGAAGATAAATAGGTGTCAGTAATGAACATACACATTAAGTTTAAACCTGCCGATTTATTAAAAGACGACCTATATATACATACTGCAATATTATAAAAAGAAAATTTTTCACATGTAAATTTGTACATGAAGTATTTGAACAACAATCTGAACAAAAACTGATAATCTTTGCTTTTATTTAAACCTGCTGCATTTTTATGCTCCTGTCCTAGGTCAGGAGCCTGCTGTTCAGTAATGTCATTTATTGGTGTGGTTCATAGGTGTTTCTTGTTTCTGTTTTTTTTTTGTATATATTTGACTGTTGGTTTTCCTGTTTGAATTTTTTTATCCTAGTCATTTATTTTCGGGCGCAGACTGTTCTCCCCAGATATTTCATATAGCATCCTGGTAAAAAGGAAATTTGAAATACCATCGTGTTTCTAAAAATTATAGCATCGCATCCATAACATAACCTATGAGAAATCCAATGCATATAGCATCACATTACCATGATGCTAAATGGCTTTTGGGAGAACACTGACTGTGCTTTATAGATTGCTGTTGGCTGTGAACCAAGATCCTGTGTTGAAGGTCATTGTTTGACCTATGATTGTTAACTTTTTATATATTGTGACTTGGATGGAGAATTGTCTCTGATTGGCACTTATACAACATCTTCTAATTTATATTGAATAAAAAAAGGATAAAAGATGATACTAAATTTTTATACCCCTGCATACTATGAAACAAAATTTTGTATGGGTATAAATTGTTGCATATTTTCAAAAACTGAGAAAAACTAAAAATATTTTGTTCCAGCTTATCTCTCTGAATAAACTATTCTTGTTTTCAAATGATATGATTTAACTAAGTTCTTGTCCCCCTGATGACACAATGTGGGGGACATAGAAAACCTATCTGTAAGTCTGTCTGGTCAATTAAGCTCTCGCTCATTTTCAATTCTTGTTAAATTTGTTTTTCTCAAAGGAATGATTTATGTGGAGAGTTATTGCCCTTAATTTTGCCTTAATAACAGTTGGTTGGTTTTGTTTTTTTTTTTATCTCAGAAGTTATAATTAATATGTATATATGTTGTAACTCACTCAGTGAGCTGCAAAAATAAATAGAATTACAAAATCTACAAAAATACCAAAACTGTAGAAACCATCAGATGCCGTGGCGTTATAGGAGTTTTTGTCTGTAAAATTTTTTTTCTCACTAATTTTTAAGTTTTTGAAATAGAAAAAAAAAATCATCAGCAAACCTATATTTTTTTTTTCATTTTTTTTCTGATAGAGTAATTGCCCTTAACCGAAGTTTTTAGACTGATTTTAATAAGTTTTTGCCTATGTAAGCTTGAAAACTGTAATAAATGAGTAGACACTATGAACAGCAAAATGATCAGTTATACATGTACAAGACCTACAAAAATGCCAATAAGATGGAACTATTGATGGACCCCTTATTGCCCTTATAAGCTTGTTTTTATTTTCAAGTATTTGCCTCTATTAAATCTTGGAAATTATAAAAAGATAAACAAAAACTGTTTTAGTGTCAACAATAATAATTTTTTGGTATACAAGATCCATAATTATCCAGAAACCATTGGCTGACTATAAAACATAAAGGATATGTGTGCTAACTTTTGAGTTCTTACCTACATGTATGATATCAAATTCATCAGGTGAGTGATTCAGGCTCTTAGGAGCCTCTTGTTTGATAAAGCACTGTTAAAAATTAAAATAATTTTGGTTAAGCATGCTTCAGTCCTTAATCTTTCCCTATATATAGTCTATGCAAGATATTTGCAAAAATCCTTCCTTCCCTGTTTTTTTACTGTCCGAAGTCATTCCCTGCATTCCCCATTTCCATTTTCAATTTTATGAAACAATATTGATTTTTTTTTAGCCTTAGGACAGTCTAGAATTTAGTTTAATATAGATATATATGTACATTGTCAGATGAGAGCATTAAGTTGCTGTGTAGGATGTTAAACACACCCAATCGACCGATATTTTACAATTCTGTGGTAGAAGTTTTAAGAAATCTTGTTTGCCTTCAGATAATATCAAATTCTGACAAAATATAAAATAACATTTTGAATAATATCGTATTAAAGGGTTATATATATTCATGTAAGATAAGAATTGAAAAAGCAAGTTTTAAATCTTACTTTACATTTTTAATGAAACTCAAAATTGAGGGTTGCATGATATCACAAGATTTTGACTTAGAGTTGCCATATTCTCTAGTTTATAAGTTTCCATGCCACTGGAGGTCCATAGGACTAAGTTCTTAAACTGGATATGAGGGCATTGTTTAAGGTCATCAAAAAGTCACTTGAGGTCTAAAGTGTTATTAAACTGGGCATGAGTTCATTCTTCTGGAGTCATGTAAGACTTATAAACTGTACTAAAACTGGACATGAGTTCATTCTTCTGGAGTCATGGAATAAAAAGTCCCAGGAGCCATGTATAAGACTTATAAACTGTACTAAAACTGGACATGAGTTCATTCTAAATCTCTAGTCTGATAAAATCCCATGAGGCATGTATTAGACTAAAGTGTCCCAAAATTGGACCAGAGGGCATTGTTCTCCGGTCATCAAAAAGTCACTTGATATATGAAAGACTTAAGTGTCCCAAAACTGGACCATAGGGCATTGTCCTCTAGTCCACAAGAACTTTCCTATGTCTGTCAATGATGCAGACTCGGTATATATAATTGATCAAGAGACTGTAAACATTGCATGTTCTACAAGTAAACAAGCTGTTTCGTAATTTGTTCAAGTTTCCAGTCCTTTGATGTTTAATGTAACATCGCATGTTTCAGTATATTTGGTATTACTTGTGTAGGTGTGGGTCATGGGTCATGGTCTTAATCTTTTATTATTATTAATAAAGGAACGATTTCTGATCCCAATATTTTCCTGATGAGACGATAATTTTGAAAAAATATCCAGTTTATTTTTTTATTTAAATGTTTTAGATATATTGTTTGATTTCATATAACCTACATTTGATTGAACCTAGTAGTTTACTTTATGGACAAAATTTCAATTCTAAATAAATATTTATAATTATGGCAGCAAGAATTGAAAGTAACAATTTTGTAAAACACAACGAAATTAAAGATTTCTATGTGGTTGAATTCAAAGAGATGTTGGGTAGACATATTTAATTTTTTTCTTTATTTTTAATTTTGATAATTTTGAATTGTTAATGCATATAGAAGGCTATTACAAATTAGATAATGCTAGTAAATATATTTATATTCAAAGATGAGATTAAATAAAACATTAAAATATTGATAAATATATAAGAGGGAAAATTATTGAAGTACAAAAGTAAAATTTTAATAAACTTTCATTGTAGGATCTACTTTCCTAAACCCCAGTTGTCACTATCAAAGCAAGTCATCAGTACTTTTCATCAAAAACTTGGTCAAAGAAAAAGCTTGACTTTGATTGGTTAATATCCATCAAGTATATCCAAGGCTTAAAACATTTAGATGAAATTCTTTTCAATTCAAGTCTGTCATAGTTTTTGATCAAAGTTTTCCTCGATGGTTGTCACCAAAACTTTGACCATAAAAAGCCTTGATAGTCAGACAACAGCTTAATAAGTTCTAAAGACTTGATGAACAGCCCCTATTTTGTTTGGTGTTGAAATAAAAAAAGAACTAAAATACAGAAATAGCTAAAATTTTACAATTATTTAGTTTATGTGTACAACTTGTTTGAAAACAATAATAAAAAATATAGGTCATCGATGAGTTAAAAAAGATATTTCAATTTAAACGTCAAAAAATGACATTTTTGCAACAAAGGGAGATAATTTGGAGCTTTTTTAATGATATGAACATTTTAAAAGTCATCTGTGGCCAAACCAAATCGATTTTTCTTGGTGATTTTTGTTCCGTATTATAAAGTAAAAACAAATTGTGTAATAAATAAAATTTGTAATAAAAAACAAATGTTAATTTTTTTGATGATTTTTTTATATTCACGAGCCTCCTTAAGCTTTAACTAAACCTGATTTTTTGCCAAACCACAAAACTACTTCAACTTATATCAAAATTGTCTGACAGATTTGTAATAGGCGATAATAACTTGATAATACACCATTTGTCATCTAGAAATTGTTAGCAATTGTTGGTCATTATTGATTGCTTGAGCAAGTAGTAAAAGGTAGTACTTGTATTTTTGCACTTCAAATTGTCAATTTACTATTTTCCTATTTTTGAATAGCAAGTACATGTACAAGTAATAAAATGTAATACTTATATTTTTGCACTTCCGATTGTCAATTTACTATTTTCCTATTTTAATAGCAAGTATTAAAACTTGTATTTTTTTAACTTCCGTTGGTAATTTTGACTTAAGTTTCTATATTTTTAAATACTAAGTAATAAAATGGAGTGCATGTGTTTATGTTCTTTCAATTTGTCAATTTTACTTTCTTCCTATTTTTAAGTAGCAAGTTATAAAATTGGTGCAATATTCTTGTATTTTTGTGCATCAATTTTTTAGATCATTATGCAGGTTTGAACGTAATTCCCTATTTTTGAAAATAAAAACCAGCAAAATTAAGCTTTCAATTAAAAGTATTTTCAATCCTGTAAAATGTTATCAAATATTTGCACTCTTGTAACAAGATATATTCCTACTTTATTTACTATACAGTATGAATTACCTCCCCCTTACTCAGGTATGAAGCAGAAGAAATGTAATTGAAAGTATTGGAAAGGTCATATAGGCGAGTGACATTTTCAGAAAAGACGCTTAGTTAGTGACTTTAATGCACCCACCTAACACACAGCTAAATTTTTTATATGTTATAGTATAATATCTGAACTTCCTTTTTTGGTCGGTCGTAAAAAAATCGTACGGTGCAATTTTTGTAAAAATTGAATTAAAATCGAGAAATAATTCCAAATTGAAAAATGACCAACAGTGTTGAAGCGTGAAAAATTAACATGTAGCTTTATTATCTGTTGTCACAATGCAAAAATTATGTACGTTTAACATGTCAATGTATAAAAAAATACTTTTCAAAAATAAAAGAAGTAATTTTTGCGAGAAAAATAAAGATTTTTGTAACATTTTTGGAATTTTTTATAAAAATGGTGCCAATTTTCATATTTTTCTTCATTTCTTAGATATTTTCGGCTTGAAACCCAAATTAATGATGTTTGTATTATTCTAAAGTTCATTACTCGTTTAATAAATATTGTTATCACTGTATTATTCTGGATTTTATACACTTTTACACACTCCCCCTTTTCAATCAAATTTCCGAAATCGCTTTCTCTGTAAGTTCCCCTCAAGTTAACGGACCTAAACGCTTCGAAAAAGAGTATGAATAACCATGAAGGCAATTTTTTTGGTTCAAATATTGCGCAAAGTATTAAAAAAAATCGAAGGACCATAGAAGCTGAGATGTCAACGTTTTTTTTTAGTGTTGGTAGAAAACCAATATCTTATTATTCTTAGTAAATTTGCACTTACAAAAGGCAGTGATTATGAATAACTATTGAAAAATACTTCTTTCTCAATTGATCAATGCACATTTTAGTTTTGCAACTAAAAGTACGCAAAAATGTGTCAAATCTGATATTTTCCCCATGTACTTGAACGTGAGATATGTCCACCTTTTAAATTTCCTACCGTTTTAACCATCGCATACGGTAGACTTATTCAAGTTATTGATGATGCAAATTTGGTCAGTATTTTAGAGGAAGGATAGTGTATGTGCTAGGGCCACGTCAAGAGCCTGTATGTTGACATGCTATAAATACTTTAATATATGGGGATATCTATTCATTCAGTTGACAAATTTTTTATTCTTCGTAGATATTTGAAATACAACAAATGTTCTACCTCAGGCGTATATATTACCTAAGCCGTATTTTACATAGGATTACGTGTTTTTAAATATTCTTCGAAGTTTTACTACTTGGTTCGAGCGTCACCGACAAGTCTTATGTAGACGAAACGCGTGTCTAACGTAAACAATCGATCATATGCCGGATATCTTTCAAATTGATTTGTTATTCATTATGGTTGTCGTTAGTTGCTTTTTATGATTTTTGCTTTTGTTTGTAGTTTTGAGCATGAATCAAGCTTTTGGGTATCTAATTAAAATTGTTTTAGAACCTTTATAGCTTATTATACAGTGTTGGCTATTGCTTCTTGATTTAGGCCATACGATAAGCTATAGTTGTTTACCTCAAAGCATTTAGTCTCTGGTATACAAATATCATAGTGGCCTTTTAATCATACTTATCAAAGGTACCGGGCTTATAATATGATATCTTCAGGCTTCTTATTCTAAATACGGAGTAACAATTTAAGAGGACTAATGTCAGAGGGTCAACGATGACCTGACACTTCGTTGTATTCTAGACATGGAACAACTGTGTGCTTGTTACGAGTTCTATAACCAGTGGGAATTATGGTTGGCGATGCACCATGTTAATTATTGTGCATGTATAGTTTTTTTTATTAAATATATGTTCCTTTACCAGCAGTTCATGCTCTTACAGGTTCTAACAGCTCATCATCTATCTTTGTTCCTAAGAAAACTCTCTTTTAACGCTTTCGAAATCATCAATAGATGGCGGGTCTATCACAAATTAACCAAAATTCATATTGACACATCTACAGGTCGGTGCTGCAAGAAAACCCTTAAGTGTCCTTAACCAAAAATAAGTATGTATAAGTCAAATCAAGACACTTTGAGCAAGCTACATATCAGACTTCCAACCAAAAGGATTGCCATCGTATCACGCCTACCAATAAGTGCATCATCATTCAAACGACATGTTCTAAAAGCTAGCAAACAAAGACATGGCGTCATATAACAAACAAATACGGCAGTAGGTTTACCAATGTATGAGTACGGATGACAAAAGTGGTCTTAATACGTCATACTTTCTGCAGGATTTGATAAATTTGTTCGTGTGAAAGAAAAATATATGCTTTAGTGAGCTTGTGCATGTACTGAAATCACTGAAAGCCAATGTTACACAGAATTATTCAGTAACAGCGAAGTATCAGGAATTATTCCAGTAAAGCAAAAGCTTTACAGGCTCAGTTTTAAAATATGAATTTCGACTGTGTTGTATGTTAAAAATCACAAAATTGAAAATTGCATTACATGTATTTGTAATAAGTTAGATAAATTTCTTTTCTTTTAAAGAAATATATTATTCACAGAAACTCCTCCAGAATGACAAAAAAAAACTATATATAGGTTTAGCCGAATTAAATCCAGCAAATTCCACCTTCATATTAGTTGATAAATATCTATATATATCAAAGTTTTGAATACTGGTAAGAAATCAATGCTTGCATTTTCAACTGTAAACCTTTTGACTGCACAAATGTGAGTGAAAATAAATGCAGTCGTAATAAAAAAAAATATGTTAAGAAATTAAAGTGTTTATAAATTATATAATCCAAAATGTCAAAATAAAGGTCACCGTTGGACCTAACTTTAGTTTGTAATTCACCACATTCTAATTTTGCATCTGGGCTCAGTTTCACAACGAATCTTATGACTAAAACTGGTCGTAAGTCATGAATAGTTCAGTTTACTTACGATTAATCTTGTCTTAAGTTTTTTTGTGAAACCGACTTCTGTATCTGAAGTTTGGTAAACCTTAGTTTTGCAGCTATATATGTCGCGGGCAGGATTCCATTATGATTGGATCAATATCACAGTGACCTGATTTTAGTTTATGACCATCCCCTATTATATGATGTATATTCATATACTTAGTTTGGAAACCCCAGGTTCAACGGTTCAAAAGATATCGACCGGACACAAACCAGACAAGAAGGAATCAAACAATGTTTGAAAACTTGACGGCTCAGATGTCAATGCCAATGTCAAAAATGAACTGATTTAATTTATGAAGAACCACGTGCCATCCCATAATACATCTCTGAACTAAGTGTGTTTAACATCAGTTTTATAGTTAAAAGCAATGCATTTTATATTTGGTTTTTGGATGAACTGTATATCTGTATACATGCATAAGTTACCTGATTTGATTCGACACAGACCACAAACAAGTGGGGACTGATGGACGGACAGACTTAAAATGTGATTCATTTTACTTTAACTTTGCTTGTGGTTGTATTAAACATGTACGATAGTGATTTCCGATCTTGACACGGTTTGTAGGCGGTTAACAAACAGGAGACTATTGTCACTGTTGATGTGACAAAGACGTCTACTTTTTACTCTCTTTATTGCGTTGTTTTCTCTCCCTTTTACTCGTCCAACTTACAAATATTTCATCATATTTTTTTTATTTTGCATGGCACACCATCAATTATAGTAAATATTAACACATTTAAGGTCAAATATTTGTTATTATACGTCGTTTTTGTTGAAAGTACCGTTTTACTTATAGCAGAGTGAAAACGTCAAAATGACGTAAATTATCGCAAAACCATGAACGATATGCAACTAAGAATCAGAGAGTCGTTATAATAGTATCGTGTAAAGTAAAATTTGAATTAACTATATTACCAGCTGCTTCAAATAAGACAATAATACTACAAAAGTGTTATTCTTTCAATTTTTTATGAATGACCTTTGACCCCATTTAAAAAAAAAATGCACCATATTTCACTTTTACGACCGGGAAAAATGGAATCTACACATGTTTTCCTTTCGAATGATATATAATATAGCTGTGTGTTAGATAGGTGCATTAAAAATATTTTTAAGGTCTGAATGTCACTCGCCTAATATGACCAGGACACAGATTTCCCATTTGGCCAATGTTATTACAGGAAATACTCAAATTTTATGGAGCATTCTTGATTCTTGATTAATATTTGATATTGGGTCAAGTTATATTGGTCAACTGAGGTTAATCCAGTTGAATTCTTTTAAAATACACTGTAAGGTATTAACTTCATTGTGACTCAACTCCCCTTGATAGAATAAATAAAATTTGATGAGATAATTCCACAATATATTTCTAGCAGTGCATTTTAAAGATTTTACAATGCATTTAAAAGTACCTTTGAAATACTGTACAAGCATTGAGTATAATATTAAGAATATGTCCCATCACCAACATTTATTCTTGAAAGAATATGGACACAAACAGAAACATTTTTTTAGACAATTTGACACAAAAATAAATTATGAATGCAGGTTTTATTTCTGACATCGCAAATTCAGATTTTTGAAATTGAAACTAATCCATATTACACAATAACAGTCATAAATGCACGCAATTATTTCTGAATTTACAACAGACACCTAACAATACAGGGAGATAACTCTGTAAAATCAGCTGAACGTTTTAATGACATTGTGTTGTTAAGGGAATATTAAGCTTATCAATGACCAAATTAGTGTTTATCAAACTGCTATATAACCAGTGTAATTTTTCCGATAAAACGGTTGGTTCAAGTTAAAGTGTTGGGTACCACCTTAATTGCTTGAAATATCATCACATAATGTGTTTAATGACTGTAAATTTCATTATAATTTTATCTCACAATGTGTTTTATGACTAAATATCATTATAATTTTATCTCATAATGTGTTTAATGACTGTAAATATCATTATAATTTTATCTCATAATGTGTTTAATGACTGTAAATTTCATTATAATTTTATCTTTATTGCAGATTTTACTGGATTTGTCTAATTTAAAAATTCACTCAGATGCCTTTCAAAAAATATTAGGAATCGCTTAAATGTGAAAACCACCACATCTAATCCAAGCTTTACAGCTCACTAATACAGGTACATGTATGACTTAGCTTAGTAATTTTTATAACACTATAATTTTCATAAGCTTTTTTTTAAAATAATTCATTTCCTGGAAAAAAAACCCATTAATTTGATGGGAAATAAAAATGAATATCATTGCGTAAACCCCTGAGGGTTTACGCAGTATATATTGGACGAGTGATGTAGTCTTTCGGAACACCGGATGTTAGTCGGAACACTTCTGGTCTTTCTATGACCACCTTTCAAATACATGCGCAATAGCTATGACCACCTTTCAAATGCATGCGCAATAGCTTACAACTCTGTTGAATATGCATTAGCATCTTAAGTTGCTATAGAGATATTTTACGTATGATCTGAAATTTATTATGATATAATATTTTCTTGCACACGATTACAAGCTGCTAATATTAACCTACATGCGTAGTATTTTAAATAGTCAAACGATGTAACCAGCTGTGTTTAGATATGAGATAAGATTTCATGTAAACAATGCGTTTTATATTCTGAACGAGAATAATTAAAAATAAAATCTTTAGAAAGAGTTTTAGTAAGCATTTTATTTTAGATTTTACGTTTAGTGAAGATGTACATGTTGTAAAAAGCAAGCTATTTATTTTTTTATACTGAAATTAAAGGGAAGTCTTTCTTGCATATGATTAAATTACAGTTATTTTTTTTTTGGTTAAATATTGCAACTTTAATAAAAAAAAAATGGTTATTAAAAATAAAATTAAATAGATATCTATAATACTAAAATTACGAGGTCCAATTTGTCAGCCGTCATCATGTAAAAACGACGAATCAAAGAATTCGACTTTATATATAACTAATATAGTACAAAGGTGTAGATTAAAAATTACACCACTCCAGGCCCTTTTGTTTTCCACGTTATTAATATTGCCAATAATTAAGAAGTTCCGGGTCGAGTCCGATACCGATACCAATAGTATATTCACCTGTTACCGATTATCTGTACGTTCCGCCTCTGACAGGCGCACCACCAAACGGTGTATTCGGGATTAATATGCTATATAGTATTACACGGGTCATAATCACAGGGTTGACACTACTTAATTGTCAAATTGTTACCTATTGTAGTATTTTAATCAGTTAGACTTTCTAAGATAACAATACGAATACTAAAAATCTGGACTAAAATAAGGCATATAGGTACAGTTTTCAATCTGTTAGCGGGCATGACGTAAAACAGCGAATCAATCAATTCAACTTTATTTATAACTAATATAGGACAATGCTGTTGATTAAAAAATATTCCATTCCAGGACCTTTTGTTTTCCAAATAATTAATATTATCAATAATTTATAAGTTCCAGTTCGACGGGTTCAAACAGAAAGATTTGAAAGCAGAGAAAACTGTGTATCTTATAATTGGCATTACTTTATCAGATGACAATGCTAATACTAAAATAAGGCTTGCGCATAGTTATATACTTTAATTCCGTCAAGGACCCGCGAATATCACGGGTGTGTTCTAGTTGAATATGAAAAAATAAAATATTTTGAACGAGAACAATTAAAAATAATATCTTTAAAAAAAGTATTAGCACTTTTTGAAATTTTACGTCTAGGATAGACCAAGGACATGGAAATATAATCATAAATACGTGCCTCAAATAGGTGTAAAAACGAGGATTTAAAAAAAAATCGTTTATTGAAAATAACGTTAAAATTAATTATGAAAGTTATGTCCGTATTTATTTTCATTAATATTGCAAATTTAAAGTTATTTTCTTTGTTTAAATATTGCAACATTATTTACTTTTTTTAATAACCTCTGAATCCTTTTCGTCATTAAAATGCGACTGATAAGTATAAATATTCAATATGAAGGGGGAAAAAATAACCGTGACTGAAATCTAAATCTAAAATTTATTTTAAAAAAATACACATTTGACCATGCAGATGTAAGAAATGATACTTCAAGCAATGAAACAACGAATTAAATGTGCCACTTTAATTACGACTGATAACCTAAAAATGAATCATGCATGCATTTTTAGCAGACTTAACCAGGTCGGCGATAAGATATCGAATATAAAAAAAGAAGATATCGGGTTTGGTGTCAATGAGACAACTATCTGCAAGAAACCAAAATAACACAGAAATACAAACTATGGGTCACCGTACGGCCTTCAACAACAGGCAAAGCACGTATCGCATAGTCGGCTATAAAAGGCCCCGAAATGACAATGTAAAACAATCAGTCAAAAAAGAAAATTAACAAAGTCCGTATCATCGTATCCGTAACTTAGTTGCTCACCAGAGGAACTTTACGCAAGCGTTTAAACATGCGTTCCATAAGTTTGAAGTACGTCGAAATGCAAAGGTATACGCTTGGTGAACGCTTTTACTTCAGGAAAATTTTAATGGAACATAAAAAAAATCATTCAGCTCAAGCGTTTGTCAAACGTATATACATGTACCTGTAAACTGCACGCACATAATATACACGCTACACGAGCGTTGAAAACGCTACAGATAAGTTTTAGACACGTTAAGGGCACATTGCATACAAAAATACTCGTCGCCTTAAAGCTTTCATTTAGGAAAAGAAGTCCGATACGGGTGAAACTTCATCAAACCTACAGAAGATATTACACCCTCTCTAACCATGCAACATGGGACTAGACATAGAAGTACAGGAACTACTCACATTAGTTTGAGCTGTACAAGATCTACAAAAATATCCCGCCTGCCTCAAAGGTGCATATAGGATCGACCATGGTCCAGCACTAATGATACAAATACCAACCAGAGTTACAATGAAGTGGTAGTAAGTCTTTAAAGGCCACCGAGCGGCCTTCAAAAATGAAAAAAAAACTACTATTTAGTCGGCTATTAAATGCCCCGACCATTAAGATTTAAAAACAAAAATCAAACAAAACTAAACAGCCTTATTGATAACAAAATAATTTACGAAAACAACTTGACCGACATGAATTATGAACAACAACCACTGTACTACATGTTTCTGGCTTTAGAATGGACATTGGCACATAAACAATGTGGTGGCCATAAACCCAACCCTCCCAAATGAACCAAACCTTAAGGACAACACATCGCAAGAAAAAACTGTAAAATATCAGTTGCAATTCGCGTCCCTAAAATTATGGGTACGGTGCACAATAATCACTTACATAAAAACAATAGACACAAATCACTGAAATAATCGCACTTACCGAAAGCTATTTCAAAGCTAGTGAACATGTAGACGAACCAGTGGACATAGACGGACTGGTAAACATATAAACAGACGAGCGAATGTGACAGACTTATTGACAAACATTCACATATAGACAGACCTGCAGTTGGGAATGTAGGAAGACCAGGAGAAACGCTAAGGTACGCTTTACGCACACCCAATACACGCTTTAAGCTCGTTGTGCACACGATACAGATATATATGATTGACAGGTTGAATGCATCAAAATTACTAGCGTTTTGGTAGCGTGCATGATTTTTTTTTCCTCGGCCGACGTACGTCGGATCTATACGTTGATGTGTGAAGCCGGTATTACATTATTTAAACCACTAAACAGGCAATGTCAGTTTCTAATTCTTATGCACAACAAAAGTAATATAAGACAATACATCTTTATTAAACAATTATCTAATATATATATAATGCCAAACAAGCATTTGGGTTTACGATTGCATTTCTTTTTTTAAAGAAAGCAACTTGTTTTGATATTGGGGTTTAATGTACATGTAACATGAACATGCTTTATTAAATTCTAGTTTCATAATATAAAAAATGTATGACTGAAATTTATACTAAGAAATATTAACAACTATATCATCAAATTTATTAAACAATACCCATCTCTGGATAGCTGTAAAGAATTTCACAAATATATTAACATCACACCTGGGAGAAATTATATCTAATATTACAACAAGTCAAGGTCAACGTAGTCAATAGATGTTATAAGTGCTCAATAGATTTAACATGGTTTGCAATTAAATTTCTGTGCATTAGACCTCTCAGGATGCATGATTAATAATGGTGTTAAAAAGTTATCTCATATCATCACATATTTACAATATTGGAATCTAATTATTATCATTAAATGAAATTGTAAAAATTTCCTGCAAACAGCTTTGTTGAAGCCATCACTCAGTGACTTTAAGGTGGTACCTAACACTACAGGGAGATAACTCTGTAAAATCAACAGAATGTTTTAATGACATTGTGTTCATAAGGGAATATCAAGCTTCTCAATGATCAAAATAAGTGTTTGTCAAACTGCTCTATAACCAGTGTAATTTTTCTTATTAAACGATTGGTTCAAATTTTTTGAAATTTTTATATTTTTGTCAAAGGGTCAAAGTAAATAATTTGTCAAAATATTAAGAAAATTAAATTTAGTTCAAGTGTTAGGTACCACCTTAAGATGAAGAACAGCAATAAAAGCACTGTTCCTTTTCTTTTTGTGTATTGTTTGCTTAAAATGCATATACTGATTATGTGACATGAATTGCCCCAGACCCCCTCTAAAAAAAAAAACAAAGGAAAACAACCTAACAAACAGATTGTTGTAGAAATCACAAAATTTGTTCTCCAACAAAATAGAATTTATAAAATTCTTTAAAGAATTCAAACTTTGTCTTTATCATGCTTGGAATTTAATATCATCATATTTTCAAAAATTTATTCTTAGAAATTTTAAGTGGTCACCACTTGTTTCATTGAATTGTAACTTTTATTTTACAAGAAAGTGACATAACTCATGTGTCTAATAGTAATTTTCTTGGTATTATTTATAAAAAAAAAATCCATTTGGAGTAATATTAACACTTACAATTCCCAAGATATGTGGGATCAATTTGCAATTGGGTAAAATACAAACTTCAACTTTTTATTTAGTGCAATTGTGGTATGTCACATCGTCGCCAACGTCTTCCGAAGACATTTGGTTTCTGCACAATAACTTTAGTATAAGTAAATAGAAATCTATGAAATTTAAACACAAGGTTTATTATAACCACAAAAGAAAGGTTGGATTGATTTTAAGGGTTATGGTCCCAACAGTATAGAAATTAGGGTCCAAAAAGCATTGTGTATTGCACAAAAGCAAAACATTTAATATAAATTCAAATCATCATGATCATATGACCAATTCTATGTTCTTTGACTTCAGTTTAAGTTATTCTGTGTCTGAAACCTATTATATGTCTAAAATTTAATTACAATTCCAAATTCAGACCTGTATTAAGTGCAATATTGTGTCCTTTTTTTCCCCAACTGTTAAGGGTTGAACTTCTGTGGTCGTATCCAGCTGCGCTCGGCGAAGCAATTTATTGAATTTGAAGAAGAAAAAAATTTGTGTTTCTATCTGTCTAGTTTTAAGTTATTTCAATTTTGTAATGGATTTCTAAGAATAATTAAAACAATTAGTATTTCAATATTTCTATTAATAATTATCATTAATTTCAATGTGACTACACTCCTCAGTTGTAACCTTTTCACTTTCTAATCCTTTACAAATCCATTGTAGGACTGGATGTCATCAACAACTTATGAATACCCACATCAATGCTGCTAGCTAATCAAGTCGTAGCAGGTAATTAATTAATTAATTGGCGCTATAGGCATTAAGACCAATTTGGGAATCGAATAATCTGACAGAAAAATACCTTAAGACGGAAAAGCTTATCAGAACTATCTTTATCGTCTAACAATTCATCAGGCTTTGTCCGAGTGAAAGGAATGTTTAGAAAGTATTTATGATACAGTTTTTTTGTTCGTAAACAGAATTTTACCGTACTTGACCAAATTACATTTACCAAAGCAGCTCAGATTTCATTAAGCACTGCTAAAGAGATCTGAATGCATTTTATAGAAAATCAAACATGAATGAACTATATTTTTTATTGCTGCTCCGTACAACATAATCAATTTTTCCTCCATAAAATAGCGATTATTTGATGAAAAACATGAATTTGACGCACAATATGAAAGTTAATTAGATTTTTTACGAAAATTGTTATATAATTATACTAAACGTTTTCCTTTGTGGGACATTTGGGAGTACTATTTTTTTTTCTGTTGACAAATACAACTTTTCACAAAGAGGAAGGTCATAAATTAGGTCATAAGAAGATAGTTATTTTCTAAGAAACATTTCAAGTACTAAGTTTTATGTAAGAAGGAGCAGCTAACAGATGATTTAGGTTAGAATTATATAACTTTTATTATTTTACCAGACAGAAATAAACTTGAAACAACTTTTATTATAAGATGTGACAAGAGGTTTTTGTTTTTGTTTGCATTAATGTGAAATCTCAGTTAATACTTTGTAACTTACTAAGCTTACAGAAAATCTTTTTCTTTAAATTTGATTACTTAATTTTAGCACTGATTTATGAATAATTACTGGATTTTTTTCCCCTCAGTATAATGTTAAAAGGAATTCAAAGCCATTTTTAACATGACACAAAGGGTTAAATTATGATTTCTTCATTTGTTTTGTTAAGAGAATAAATTCACTATATAAAGCAATACTCTAAAAAAAAAAAAAAGTAGAGGATATGATGCTTAAGTTATCATTAAATTTAACAATCAGAAAATGTGGATAAAACATCTCAAATTTATAGGAGTCCCAAATACCTATCCGAAAATTCATATCTCCAGTTGTAACTTGACAATTCTGTAACATGTATAATTTTAACTAAAAAAAAATATGAGGGTGGAAATTTTTTTTTTTTAAGGGGTGGGGTTAAATATAAGAAGTAATATGCAAACAAAACCATTTCCAAAAGTAAAAAAATACAAAAATGTTACAATCTTTAACTAACAATTTACTGCTAAAAAAAACTAAGAGAGCAAACGGACCCAACCAAAAATTGGAGAACCTCAAATTTTCTGAAAAGGTCAGCAGTTTCTGCTTCACTATTGATATAGTTTTTAGGAAACTCCCGGTTTCCATAAATGTCCTGTCACATGCTCAATCAAATGGATTTTAAAATATTTTTTTTTAGTTTGGCCAACGGTAAGAGTAGGTCAAGTTGTGATATTTGTCACTATATATTAGTCTTGTTACCTACCAATCTGTCTGTCTGTCCAAAAGACCTTGGGTTGATCTAGCCAAACGACCTTGGGTCCAAACTTTTTCCTTAAACTTTTCTTGGCTTTATGATTTTAGATTTAATCTGCACCTTTATAATTCACACAACACAGGCTAATTTTTTTTTTTTTTAATCAGAGTAAATAGTATTTAAAATAAATTTGGGGTATATGGAAAAGAATGTAAGAATATTGGGGGAGGGGGGGGGGGGAAGAATGATGAATAATGGACATAAAGACATCTAAGAACAATGTTTGTACAAAAATAGATAGCCAGCTCATTGACATTTATAAATTTATACACATCTTATTCTTATGGAGAAATCAAGTGATGGAAAGATGATTTTGTAATTTTATAGTTGTTTTTTAAACATAAATTGCTTAGAAAATTTAAAGTAAAAATAAATTGTTGAGTAGTAAATGGATTAACTAGTGCAAATAGGGAAGGGATGAGTCAATTTTTATTAATTAATTTAATGTGGCACATTTATCCATAATATCGCTTAAGGTATGCTTATCTGTCTATAATCGCATTTCCTCAGAATAATATGAAATAGAAACTCTCGTCAGAAGCATGTTAACATCCAATTAACTTTCCTCTGGCTATTTTTATATCATAACAAACTCCATGTCAATTTCAGTTTAATGAAATAAATGCACTCCCTAAAAAAAAAAATTATGGACAATTTTTTCCCTTCCATTGAACAATATTTTATGACAGAAACCATTTCTCAAAGACATTTATGGGAAAGTAATTGTTTTATGGACGATAACATTTATGATTTTTTCATGGCTTTTAAATATGATTTAGATGATATATGCCATCATTTTGTTCTAAAGTATTTCATGATAGTTGGCAGTTATTAAGAAATTGTTATGCACTAGTACAATGCAACAGACATCTAATATTTTTAATGGAAATATTAGATGGTAGTGGGTCCCAAAAAGGGGGCTGGGGTCCTTAAATTCTCTCTTCTTTATTTTTTAACTATTTTGTCTATTGTTCTCTATTCTTTACATTTTATGTCAATTGCTCTTCAAGTGGCACTTGCTGTCAAATTCATATTCACCGATTTTAATCAAATTCTCATATTTGATTTATAACAATGTAAAATATTTATCCAAACTATTTAAAGTCTGAATCTACAGGGCAGTGTTATGAAAATACATAACTTCATTTCCTGTGTAGTTTAGCCTAGGCGCCATCTAATTAACTATCGAGTTGACCTCTTAAGTCATTCAATAACCATATAAGAGATGAAAACGTAAATGTAGACATAAATAGATTACGCAAAATCGTGCTGTTGAATTTTTTCTATGTCTATTTAATTTCATATTATAGATGAAAAATAAATGTTTATCATTGTTTTTATCTGTATAAGAATGATTTTTTGTGGATTGAATCAGTCAATCAAATGATTTACCTTTGTTTCACTTTCAATGGTGACATTCTTTTCCTTTAAATAATTTTACACATACAATTCATGTGTTATCCATCTCAGTTCACATGAATACGGATTCAATGAGGTCGAATTATTCACTTGCAAGTGAATAATTCATAATCAATGTATTTTAGCTGATTTTGACAAAATTGAACCATACTGACTGCTAAAAGCGAATTATTATTTCACTATCTGCATTTCATTTAATGATTGAGCAAAAAAGATAATATATTAGATTTTTTATATATCTCGTAGCTAGTGCCCCTTTAAAAACTGATAAATTCATCCACATAGCATAATTATAATCCTTCGTTCATAATGTTGCATTTTCAAAGACAATGTAACAACTAGCTGTTAAGCATCATTAAATGTCCTTTTTATTCCTTTAGTCAACTTAGAATTATTGTCTGATCTATTGTCAGGGGAAAATTTTGAAAGCTAAAAGACATAAAACAAACATCTAATTAGATATTTTGTGGAATTTGGCTAAAACCTTTCAGATGATAAAAGACTAATAACCCTAAATATCACACGCAAAAAATGGTGTATTTTTATTTAAAGATATGCATTTTTTAGATCCACAAGTAAAGTCTGTTGTCAAGTTTCTTTTGGTAAAAAGTTGCTATTCAAACACACCTACTTAATTTTTCTGACTCATTGGAAAGATAATTCACTTGGTCAATTATACTTCATTTTGTAGTACAAATGTACTTGGAATTTTAATGTAGTTATTAAAATCAACCTGCAGCCTATACATAAAAATAATTGCATCCAAAGCAAGATGATGTATCATATATTTTTGCATTATACCTTTTCAAGACAAAAAAGATAACTCAAGGTTGCGTGAATATTAAAAGGTGTGTACTCTATTTTCTCTTTGCATTGCAATTATAAGTAACCTTTTAATATTTTTCCAAAAAATTATCAGCAGGGGCAGAGATGTCATTTTTGTTATGCCCCACCTACGATAGTAGAGGGGCATTATGTTTTCTGGTCTGTGCATCAGTTTGTCCTTCCGTTCGTTTGTTCGTCTGTCCTGCTTCAGGTTAAAGTTTTTGGTCAAGGTAGTTTTTGATGAAGCTGCAGTCCATCAACTTAAAACTTAGTACACATGTTCCTTATGATATGATCTTTCTAATTTTAAAGCCAAATTAGACTTTTGATCCCAATTTCATGGTCCACTGAACATAGAAAATGGAAGTGCCAGTTTCAGGTTAAAGTTTTTGGTCAAGGTAGTTTTTCTTTTTGATGAAGTTGAAGTCCAATCAACTTGAAACTTAGTATACATGTTTCCTATGGTATGATCTTACTAATTTTAATGCCAAATTAGGTTTTTTACCCAATTTTACAGTCCATTGAACATAGAAAATGATAGTGTGAGTGGGGCATACGTGTACTTTGGACACATTTTTGTTTTAAATCTTTCTGTCAAAAATCAACAATCAATCAAATAAGGGGGGTGGGGGATAACTTTGTATCACTGAAAATTTAACCAATAAATGCATACTATTCCAATTGATTTAATTTGTAAAAAGGTTTTGATGATAAAACAAACAAGCATCACAACAAATAAACAAGTTTAATTTTAATCCGGAGTTATGACCCTTTAGGATTTTGATGTGCAACAACGTAATTAAGTCACAAAATAAAATAACAACTATTATGGAATTGCAACTGTGCACCTGCCTACGTGACACAAATACAATGCTAACATCGTGAGAATTATTAATTTTGAGAATTAGGATATTAGATTTAAAGAATTCAATAATAAAAGAGTTTGAACGACATATTCTAAATATAAAACATTTTCAATACATCCTGTTTTGTTAAGTCTGAAATTACTTAATAAAGTACTCTGTTTGACGTATATAAGTAAGTATATAGACTAAGTGCGTATAAGCTTTGTAAAGTATATTACATAAAGAATTACAAAATAGTTTATTTTATTTGTCTCTTTATACCTATATTATATCGTCTTATATTGATCCTTTTATGACGAAGGAATGATAATACGCTGAAATTGTGATTGTTAAAAACTAATATATCTGTTACATTATGACTTCTAAAAAGATTTTCATGCTAAGTTGACTTGTATTGACGTTATATGATTTCATTCGATTTTATACAATCATTTGTATAGTTGAATGGAAAAAAAGAATTACATTAAAAAAAAATAGGTTTTTGAAAAATTGAAATGACTTGAAATCTCCAAATGACACCACAAGACACGTTTTTATACAGTTATTTGTTACATAGTTGAAAGGAGAAAAAAAAATTACATTAAAAAATTTAGGTTTAAAAAATTAAAATTATTTCAAATCTCAAATTGACACCCAAGACACGTGTTTGAACCAATTTTCTTGCAATTGACAACTCTGGTTGATTACGATGTACAATGTCAATGATAAAGCTGTTTTTATAGGATTAAACTGTCATGTCATTGTGTTTTTAAATTTTAGGATTTGATTTGAGTTTTATCTATGTATAAAATCTTTAACAACTTTGACAGTTTATATAACTTCTAGATCTTTTTTCTAATTTTCAAATATTAACTTAGTTTCTTTATGGGATTTTTCAGGGAATGAAATGTCTGGGGTGGGGTTGGACAACACTTTTTTATACAGCAACACCCATAATTTTTATTTTCATTTGTAACAGAATTGAATTTGTTTCCACCAACTTTCAAATGAAAACCGCTTACATTTTGAATTTAATACTTTAACTTTCTTGAGTTGAGAAATATTGTATCAATGCAGTGTGGTAGAATCTATATTTATCATTATCGCAATTTTGTGCATTTTTCCTTTGATCTTTTTCTGTGATAATTTTCATACCATGCTTGAGATGGAAAATTATCGCTGGAAACAAAGCATGAACGTGGTGTTGCTAACGAAATTGACATGAAATTGACAACGTCGTCATAGGTAAAATAGCGATAAAAGATTATCATTGTTCATCTCAACGTGAATGCCTTTCTCGCTTTCGCCATCCCGGCTCAAGCAAGAATCAATCAGGTTAAGATGATCACCGATAATCTATAAATATCCCACAAAAGTATTCAGATTTGGATGATATTACATAGAAATAATTATTCTTTCTTCTGTGAAGTTCATTTGTCTTCCAGTGATTCAAACTTCTTGCTATGTATGAAACTTGATCACCAACCTAGTTGTGTACTTATTTAAATTCGAACAGAGCCCCAAGTTCTCTAAAAGGAAGCAATCTTATTTTATTAGATAGATAAATTACTATAATTTCATATGATCTCTCATCAGTACATTTAGATTCACAATGAATAATTATGTTTTTTTTTGTTTTTTTTTAGCCCAAAGTTTGTATTGATACGTTCAGACAGAGCTTTCAATGGAGATGATGGCTTGGCAACATGTCTTATGGTATTACATTTGAGAGCACACAGTGTTTCAAAGGAATTATTACATTTTAAACATAAGAAGTTAAATGACGACGAAAATGTATGATAACAAGCAGATGCTGAATTCTCAGGTTATTTGATAATCAGTGCTTAGGGCTTAGGTATTGAGAAATCTTGGACGAAAGCTACAATTCTTGGCTGTGACCCGCAATAAAGGATCATCTGTCAACTCCCATCAACTGAAGCTAGCCTCCAAGAGAAAAAACAGAAGGAAACATTAAGGCAGTTATATATGTCTCTAGATATACATTGTACAAGCTAATATAACCATCAAAACACACTGGTTTATCAACTGTTTTCTGCTCTTCGATCAGGTTGTTGTTTCTTTGACACATTCCCTATTTCCATTCTCAAATTAATTACATGTATTTATAATATACCATCAACTGATGACCTTTTAGCTTATGCTATTTTTATGCCCAATTTATGGCATTATGTTTTCTTGTCTGTGCATCCATTCGTTTGTTTGTCCTTCCGTCCGTTTGTTCGTTGGTCCCGTTTCAGGTTAAAGTTTTTGATGAAGTTGAAGTCCAATCAACTTGAAACTTAGTATACATGTTCCCTATGATATAATCTTTCTTATTTTAATGCCAAATTAGAGATTTCCCCCCATTTTCACGGTCCATTAAACATGTAAAATGATAGTGCGGATGGGGGCATCAGTGTATGAGAACACATTCTTGTTCTATATGTTGCCCTTTCACATGAACGAACAATTAAAAATGTCTTGCAGGTTGATCTTTTTACTGATTTCACGAAACACAGTGAATAATGAACCTTTTTTAAGGCTGCACGTGAAATAAAAATGGCAAAACATGTTGCACAAAAATAACCCTTTACCACTCTCATATCAATACATATTATTTTGCCATAGCTTAATTTTACCATTAGGAATTATTCTGTCCCCCAGGGGAACTGATCTTGAAGTCATCTTTTTTGTCAGCCTGATAACTTACTAGAACTTATAATCATATCCAGAGATAATTATAACAGCTGACCTACATAGATAAGAAATTGTAACCAGTTAAATCCTGGATAATTATTTTCATCCAGAATGGATAATTTCATCCACAAAATATGTTAGCCAAAACAGATAACAGCAAAACTCTCAACAAAGGATCCTCAAACAAACACAGATTCACTCTGCCTCTGAACTTCAAGAACCTAAAACATGTCAGTCACAACATTTATATCTTCAGACTCATTTTACATTATCTATTTTTGTCATTCATTTCTATTTGAGGTTTTTGAACTCACCAAGCTATCAGCCGAAAAAAAATTGACCAACTATTACTTGTCATGACGGAAGTTAGAAAACAGATTTATTGTCATAGAACCTAATATCCTGTATGTCTGTTATTAAGTTTCACATTAACGTACTCAATTTAGATTATATAACAGTATCTCCTGTTTACAAACAATTAAATTGTACATTTGTCTGTCATAGGAACAATACCTCCGGTTAATTCTACATATAAAACATATTAAACATACAGAAAACTGAATTGCGTGTGGCAGTTTATAGATGGCAGCCATTGATGTGTATTAGAGACTAGTTAGTATTATGTCACTGCTGAATAGACCTATTCTAATTCGCCGTTTCAGAATCTAATGCATCCTGGGTAATATTTTCAAAAGTGTACACCAAAACGTCGTGATTGGTTAAAAATGTCATAAACAATGGAAATTCAACCAATGACGTGACTTTATTTTCATTTTGGGGTACAAACAATGAAATTACCCATAATTCTTTAGATTCTTAAACGGCCAATTGATAACTAAAAAAGAAATTGACTTACTAAAGAGTCTTTTAGACACCTTGGCATGATACAAGGGTGACCTTTTACTGCGATTTTATTTTTTGAGAAAAATCTTGTTTTCTTCATTTAGTAAATTTCAAAATGTGTTTTTAAATTATTGCGACTATAACCCAGTCACATTATTGCAATAATAAAATCATCGTAATAATTTCTGAATTTACAGTATATGGATATTCATCCCTCTGAGAAATTGTGCAATAGAAATTTGTCTAGAAAAAAACTGCTTTTAATATGTCAGAAAAAAAAGCACCATAGTATGAACTTCAGAAAAAAAAGTTTTCGATGACAGTCTCAATAAAAGTCAGTCCAAAAAAAAACCTGCTTATCAAAAATCAGTCAAGAAAAAGACTCACAGACGGACAAAATGCAATTCAAAGAAAAATAACTGCTCAATAAAAGTCTGAAGAACTACTGTCCAATAAAAGTAATTCCAAAACAAAACTGATCAATAAAATTCAGTCCAGAAAAATGCTTCATAAAAGTTGGCCAAGAAAACAAAAATGCTCTTAAAAGTCAGGAAACAGACTTAAAAAAAAGAAAGATTTGAAACAAAAATAAGCTCAATTAAAATCAGTTTATAGGAAAAAAACTGCTCGATAAATTAGATACCCAGTAATCTGCAGTAAATACACAACAAAAATAGTTCAATCTAAAAAATAGGAAAAAAAAACTAGGATAAAAGCTGCTGAATGAAAGTCGGTCCAGAAAAAAATGGTCTATAAAATCCAAACTATAAAAAAACACCTCTTAATGTTCAGATAAAGACTGAGGTACAGTAGTTGTTATTTGTTTATGTAATTTATATGTCTTTCTCGTTTCTTTTTTTTTTTATATAGATTAGACCGTTGGTTTTCCTGTTTGAATGGTTTTCCACTAGAAATTTTGGGGCCCTTTATAGCTTGTTGTTCGGTTGAGCCAAGGCTCTGTTTTGAAGGCCATACATTGACCTATAATGGTTTACTTTTATATATTGTTATTTGACTCATTGGCAGATCCAGGGGGGTGTCCGAGGGTTGGAAACCCCCATCTTTTTTTTGCCGATCAATGCATAAGAATTGGGACATAAAGTTGGAACCCCCCCCCCCCCCCTTTTGTCCTTGGTTGGGAACCCCCCTTTTTAAAATGGCTGGATCCGCCCCTGCAATTTGTATGGAGAGTTGTCTCATTGGCACTCACACCACATCTTCCTATATCTATACCAAATAAAAGCCTGTTTAGAAAATTCAAAAAGACTGATAAAAAAAAGCCATTTCAGAAAAAGACTGCCCAATAAAAGCATTTTCAGAAAAAGACATCTTAATAAAAGCCAGTTCAGAAAATAGACATCTCAATAAAAGCCTGTTAAGAAAAGACTGCCCAATAAAAGCCAGTTCAGAAAAAGACTGCCCAATAAAAGCCAGTTCAGAAAAAGACTACTCAATAAAAGCCAGTTCAGAAAAAAAAGACTGCTCAATAAAAGCCATTTCAGAAAAAGTCTCAAAAATGCCATTTCAGAAAAAGACTGCCCAATAAAAGCCAGTTCAGAAAAAAGACTGCTGAATAAAAGCCTGTTAAGAAAAGACTGCCCAATAAAAGCCAGTTCAGAAAAAGACTACTCAATAAAAGCCAGTTCAGAAAAAAAGACTACTCAATAAAAGCCATTTCAGAAAAAGACTAAAAAAAACCATTTTAGAAAAAGACTGCCCAATAAAAGCCAGTTCAAAAAAAAGACTGCTGAATAAAAGCCTGTTCAGAAAAAAACACTGCTCAATTAAAGCCAGTTCAGAAAAAGTCTCAAAAATGCCATTTCAGAAAAAGACTAAAAAAAGCCATTTCAGAAAAAAGACTGACCAATAATAGCCAGTTCAGAAAAAGACTGCTCAATAAACGCCATTTCAGAAAAAAAAACCTGCTCAATAAAAGCCACTTCAGAAAAAGACTGCTCAATAAACGCCAGCTAAGAAAAAAACTTCTTCATAATATCAGTTCTGAAAAAAAGACTTCTATAAAAGCAAGTTCAGAAAAAGACTGCTCTATTAAAGCCATTTCAGAAAAATTAAAGGCTGCTCAATAAACGTCAGTTCAGAAAAAACAACTGGTTCATAATTTCAGTTCTGAAAAAAAAAAATACTCAATAAGAATCATGCTAATAATGACTGCCCAAAGGTCAGTCTATAAATGTGCACAATAATAATCTGAGTTCTGAAACATTACCCAGAAAAAAATCAATCTAAGAATTTATTTTTTTTTTGAAAAAATCTAAATTGATTGAAACTGGAGCTTTTCTGTTACTGTAGTTGTTGCCTTTTCGCTCAATAAGCGCTTTTATCTCTTTTCATAAATTAGTCAATTATATAAAGGAACTAAAAATTTTATATTAGCTTGAACTTTCTTTGTAATTACTTATAAACTATTAAGTTATAGCAAATTCAATTACTTTTGTGTGCCAATGTCTGATGCTGCACATTTTATGCAATGCACAGGTGCTCAGTTGCACAAAAGTCAATGAATTTGCACTGAAGTGCATCAAAATGCATCTGCCTTAATCTGATTTCCTAAGTGCTCGTTTTGATGCAGACTTTTGATACATGTTAACAGTACTTTTGTCAAATCTTTATAGGAAAAGTCAGAATTATTAAGATAAATCAGTTTTAAGGTTTAATACAATTAAGCTCTGAAGTTCAAATTTTGAACTAACAGTACATTGTAGAAAGAAGGTCTATAAAGGGGTGATTTATTAGCTGATTGACAATGTATTTAATTAAAGTTTCGCTGATACTCAATCCTACAATATATTTTTTTCATAGCATTGCTTTTATTCATGCGTTTTATGGACATGATTTATCACAAGTTATGTAACCGGAAAATGGCCTTGCATGACAAACATGGTGTAGGATTACTATGGCAAAAATTAGAATAACATGATACATTCATTGTTTATTATCATGTTGACAGACATTTTTAACATTGTGATTACCATGGTATAAAATTTGATAGCTTGGTTACCATGTCTCAAAATAGTCATTAAATGATTTCTAGGTAAAAAGTGTTTGATTACCATGGTAGTATGTTCAATACCTGATAACTATGACTAAATGTTAGGAACCTGATTACCATAGAAAAAAATGTGTACTTGGATTGCTACAACCAAAACCTTTTTTATTAAACGGATTCCAAGGTAGAAAGTGACATGAAATTGGTGTGGAATTACCATGGCAAAATGCTCGGACATGATAACAATGTCAAAATGTTTCGGACGTGATTACAATGTCAAAATGTTTAGGACGTGATTACAATGTCAAAATGTTTCGGACGTGATTACAATGTCAAAATGTTTCGGACCTGATTACTATATCAAAATGACTCGGACCAGATTACTATGGCAAAATGTTTCGGACACGATTACAATGTCAAAATGTTTCGGACCTCACCGACAGACTACAATGTTCAAATGTTTCGGACCTGATTACCATGGCAAAATGTTTCGGACCTGATTACCATGGCAAAATGTTTCGGACCTTATTATTATGGCAAAAAATTTCGAACCTGCTTACTATGGCAAAATGATTTGGACTTGATTTCTATGGCAAAAATGGTTTGGTCCTGATTAATATGTCAAAAATGTTTTGGTCCTGATTAATATGGCAAAAATGTTTTAGTCCTGATTAATTTAGCTAAGTATTTGCTTGTTGTATACAATGTCAAAATGTTTTATAGAAATTTATTTCAAGGTAAAACGTGCGTGATTACTGTATATATATGGCAAAATGTTTAGAACCTGATTACCATTAGGCATAGGGTAAACAATTCATTAAATGTATTCCAATGTAGCACGTTGTTTGAATTAGAAATTTAAAGCATTTTAATGAGGTTATTAATGGCAAATATTTAATAAGCAGAATTATCTAAAAATGTGGTCAGACTGGAGAAATGCTTATCCTTTCTAGAATTGCCGCAAAAATTACACAATCTCGAGATTACAATCTGCAATAAAATGCTTCTCAAGTTATTAAGCGGATTGTTGTTATAAAAGATTATCGAAGCTTAAAACAAAGAAGTGACATCATAGACATGACTGATTAGAATTGCTCTATGCTATTATTACCAAGAAGCCAAAGTAAAGGCTTCATTATGTAATTGCCGTGTTGGAAATGGTTTATTGTATTATTGTAGTCAGATAAAGGGGATGAAATATTATTATTGACGTCACGGGAGTTTAACTGTGTTAGTTTTTATACTTGTGAAATAGATGAGCAAAGATTCCAATTATAGAGTATTAGTAATTGGTTTGTACTATTAGCCGTATTAGGTCATTCAAATTTTGAAAAATTCGATTTTTAGTATGGCTTCCATTTCTAGAAAATTTCCATAAGCAGAGGTATTGTGAATACGCTTGGTTTTCTTAACTTAATTGTTTAAATCTTGTCGTTTATAGGTCTTTTAAAGCTGACTATACAAACGTGTTATTTGCCACTAGACGTTAAGCAAATCGTAATCACTTAATCTGTGAATCAAAACAAGGATGTCCAGTCCTAAACCAAACTGCTTTGTTAAATGGTTTCTGAGCTCTACCATAGCCATCTTTGATACCTTCCAAAGATTTACGATGTTGTTTTTTTATTGACCGCCCAAATTTAAAAAAAGTAGTGCTGGTTAAATATGGTTAGGTTACATATGCTAATGTGTATGATATTTCCCATAAGTCAGGGGGAAGGGTGGGGAGGGGGGATTGACACTCTTTTGGTGCATGGGATGTAGGGGTTCAATATGTGGATTTTGGGATATAAGGGTAAAATGTGGTGATGAGCATTCCCGTGTCATCCCCCTCATCTGTGTGTTGATTGGGTTAGGATGAAACACCTTTTATTTGCATGGACTGTCTCATTGTTTATTTTACATGTCGTTTCAGCTTCTTTTAGCAAAAGGAAGTTTAACTTTCCGAAAGACATTTAAGTACAAACGTTAGACAAATTGATAAGATCACAAAATAACGATTCTCTTGTTTGTGGTGCGTGTTATATTACTGTCAGTCTAATTTTATTTCAAAGTGAGTTTTAATGAAAAGTCTACTGTGTGTCCTTATACGAGTTTACAAATCGTATTTATTTATAACTTAAAATAAGCAAAATTTTGAAAAGGTGTAATTGTTCTTTCTTTTTTTGCGTCATCGAATGATCTTCGTTTGTACGAGTTCGCCATTTATCGGAAAGATATATTCAGATTTCAAACGCTGAGTTTAAACAAAAATCTCCCTTTTTGTGCTGTTGACAGTAGATACATTTCCTATTAGAGAGGATTTTTAAGGTTAAAGTACAATTGTGTACTCCGATTTAGCTGTCATTTAAGACTTTTTAATTAGTAAATGCATTTTAATGGGGGGGGGGGACGGGAAAGAAGGCAGATTATAGAGTACATCTTGTAAAGGTACTATAATATGGATTTCTCATTATATTTTGATATTATGTAGTCAACTTGATGTTGAGTCTATTCTCAACTATTAAGTGCTAATGACTCAGAGCTCGATATATCATATAGGGACTGTTTGTATACTAGCTCAAACTCTAAACTTAAAACTATTTTAGATCCCAATAGAGATATTTTGTCTAGTGTTGTAGGCGATATACAGCAAGCCATGAAATTGCAAAGATAAGGCCATTTATCTATATTCTAATATATATATATAATATTAATATTAACTTGACTTATTTAACACTTTTGTGTATATTTCTCGTGTATATTATGTTTGAATTATGTATTTACTTTTTGCAATAAATAGATTTTTTGCTGCTTGTATGACTCGATGTGACTGAAATGACGAGCAAAAATTTTCTCCTCAGATATTAGTGGAATTTTTTCGAAGAAAGACCATCCTTAGGATACTTAGTTTCAATCACACACGGGATACTTAGTTTCAAGCACGCACGGGATACTTAGTTTCAAGCACGCACGGGATACTTAGTTTCGAGCACGCACGAGTATCCCGACTACTACAAACATGCATGATTGACAACGCTTAAAATATAACATTCGTAATATGCAAGTATTTTTGTTTGTTTTGTTGTTCGGTTGTGGAAACCATAATTGATATAAAGAAACTATTTTTTTAATGGAACTGCAGGACAAGATCGACATGGCAAAATTTGTCAGTTCCATCTTTATAGGAGTTATTCAGTGCTCTTGAATAATTATAATATTTCATCCATTTTTGTGGTTTTTTTTTAGCAACTACAGAAGAGACTGAGAGAGTGAGAAACTGTTAAATGCAAAAACTGTCAAGTTTTACAAATATGAGAACATAACTGCATACATGACTTGACTCCTTCTAGGAGTTAATGTCATTGAATAGCGGAAAAGTGAGAAGATAGAGAGGATCTTTCAATTAGATCGGGGAAATTATCATGCCTCCCTAATAAAGCTATACATGTCCTGTATGGTTATAATACACAGAGAAACCCTCCTTCTATAGTGATGTCTTCAGAGGCGGATCCAGAAATTTTCATAAGAGAGGGCCCACTGACTGCCTAAGAGGGGGCCCTCTCCAGTCATGCTCAGTGATTCTCTATAAAACCAACCAAATTTTTCCCAGAAAAGGAGGGGGCGGGCCCTCTGCCCCTCTAAATCAACCTCTGATGTCATGTATGGTCAATACATAGAGAAACCCTCCTCCCATAGTGATGTCTTTCGTCCCTTTCAAAATCGTAGATCCGCAACTGGTTATTTGAATATTTTTCATCAAGATTAAGTCAAATTTATAAATTTTCCTTTATTTAGCTGTAATGTCTGTCGCCTAAACTTCTATCGTACAAGACTGTCATTAAGGATTTTATTCAGACACTATTGATTACGATTTTATCTTCTTATTTTAGTAGGTGTAAATCCATATGTAGCTCTAATCAAAGAACTATTTGATTATTTCAACATTATGTAACACATTGCTAGCTTTCCGTTTCCGTTGAGAATGGTCTTGTAATTTCTTGGTCTTTTTATATTTGCTTATATAATTCAGTAGGACTGTCATTGTAGACAGACAATGTATCCAATTAGGACAGCATGAAGAGAACAAAAAACCCTCACAAAAACCTGACATGTCAGTTTGAAAATGCAATTAAAATGTACATTGAAATATAATTACTGTTTGATTTCAACACTATATAACCTCCTTGTAGCAATAGATTTAATCATAAATACATTTACTAAAATAGTTTTATATATAATAAATTTAAAAAAAAAAACACTGGGCAAATAATGTAGGTTTGTGTTCACTATGATGTAGTAAGGTGTGAATGCGGTTTACAAAATGGAGTATAATTGGTAAAAATTAATAGAGACAAAAAATAGAGAAAAACGAGGTGCAAAAGTTTAAAGATCAGCTCTGGAAATAAAAGACTTCGGTACTATATAAATATTGATTAAAGAAATAAGGATGCACAGAACAAAAAATCATCTAGTTTAAAAAAAAATTAAGGCTGTTTTAGCCCTGTCAGTCTCCGTTTTTCCTATAAAACTAACGTCATTCATTGTTTTTTCGTGAACTTCAAATGCGGCAGAAAACCTTGAAATTTTGGTATCAACAGTTTGTTATAGGCTCGTCGCAAACTTATAATGTTTGGTCCATTATTATGCGTAAAACATGAATTTAAAAATTTAAAAAAAATATTTTTAAACCACATGTCCTGTTTAAAATCAACGTGGTTATATTAAAACCAACGTGACTAGATTAAAAGATAACTTCTATTTGTCCGAATTGAAATCGTCTTGCCCAGTTTGAAATCCACTTTCTAGTTAAGAATATACGTTAAAATCTATCGACTTGTCCAGTTACAATCAAAATTGAGAATGGAAATGGGGAATGTGTCAACAACCTGATCAAAGAGCAAACGGCCACCAATGGGTCTACAACACAGCGAGAAAATCACCGATATTGCTGTTATTCTGACTCCCGATTGTCCTGTTATGTTGAATGAACAATCTTGTCAATCTACATAAGCCAAAAAATAATTCTGTAATCATTTTCACCACCTTCAAAAATAAGTTTTGGATAATTCAAGACAAATACTTGTTCATTACTACCATACGATAATAGCACACACTGTAAAAAATTAACACATAAGCATGTATATACAAAGATCATGCCAGAACAATAAACTTTATTTGATGTGGACCTTATTCTCGTGATGGTAATGACTTCTTAATAAAGTGAATTAACAGGGTTGGGGAAAAGTTCAGTGTCAGTATCTGATCTTAATTAGCCACTTGTTTTACTCCCACTACCAAAATGACAAAGTTGTATCTCAAGGACCGGAAAAAAACAAGTTACGTTCCGTTAAAATTTCTAAGGAGGAGGAAAAAGACAATAAATAGAACGATTAACTGATAATCGGGTTTTCTATATACTTATAGATGTCTTTAAATGTAAACCTCTAGACATAATGATAAACTCGCTCGCCACAAAGGTTCGTATTGTTGCTCGCGGCTGGTATTTTACGCTGATTTTGCGATAAATGAGCAGAGATCCTATGTCTGAGTTTAAATGTGCCTCAGGTAACTTTTGCCCCTCTTATATAAGTTAACAAATCAATATAGAAGTTATTTGAATAAATCAACTCTTCACTGTCTTTAAGGATTAAGGTAGATGGGCTGTCTAAATTATAATCCATAGAATTTTTAATAATTTCCCAAAATGTAGTTTATATCATGCTTTTTAAAAAATAATAATAAAAATAATTGGTCACGGGGCTTATTTTCACGCTACATGGTGTTCAAAATTGACATCTTTTGTATAGATTATGCATGGAAACCCAATTTTGTGCAATAAAGCGTAAATTTCACCATACAATTTTGAGATAACATATGAGAAGATAGTTTTAATAGTATGCTTTCAGTTAAGAAAAAATGGGGTCACCGGACCCGTTTTCTTGATACATAATAAAATAGGTAAATTCCTAACACATTCTATTGTAAAAATAGCTTTATCTGAATTCATTATGTGGCAAAATTGAAAAAAATTAATCAAACAAAAGTTTTCTGTTTTTTGTAAATTACAACCATAAATATGATAAAACATGTCATTTTCTATATTGATTGAAAGTTTTTACACATGAATTTCCTACTACTCTCAAAATTTGCACATTCTATTAAAGATATACCCCTTGTTTTCTTGTATTTCTAAATCCAAGATGGAGGAAGAAACCCTATCTACCTTAAGCATGGTTCAAATGTGCATCTCGCTCATTATAAAGTATCCAGTTATTGCAATGGGTGTATTGTTTTTTTTGTAGGGACAAACATTTTTTCCCCGACTTTAATAAAAAAAAAAGTTTTAAGTTAATAACAATTACAGGAACGAGACATTCATTTTTAAACTCAATGTTGAATTTCTTTGTTTCTCCAATTTTCAATAAAAACAAACTTTTTAAAATCTTTCTTAAATAAATCAAGTTGTTTTCCAAAGAAATTTGTAATCAGACATGTTATTTAACACATGAGACCATGCCCTATAAAAAAAAAAAAAAAAAAAAAAGGACGATCGGTTCCTATAGTCAACATTTTTTTATTAGAATTATGCATGGTACAAAGTTCATCTCACTCTTTTTCCAAAGTAAAGCTATGGCAATGAACTTCAGTTGAGTGGGTAAATATGAATGTCATCATATCATTGGTTCCCTTTGACGATTCTATTACATGTAATTTGTTTTGTATGTTAACATGTTTTTCTGCCGAAGGGAAAATTTGCCTGGAGTACGTATCCAGTTACGTCATTTCCTGGTTTGCGCAAAATATGTCGTATTGTCCATTCCAAGTACGCATTCCAAACTTTGGTAATACCTCTTGCTAATGGCATAGTCAGGTTCCTGTCAAGTGTGGGAGAGTTACATAAAAAAAAATCAGAAAATGGCACGTTTTTCGTACAAGGAAATTTTAGCGGTAGGAAATATGGAAAAGCCATGACCTTGTCAAATCTTGTCAGATAATTCAGTTGTACAATAATATGACATGTTACAAGAGAAAGCCGGAAATAGAAGCATCGTTAGCAGAGAAACGTCAATAGCCAATTGTAAAGACATTGATTATAAATGGTATGTTTCGCTGAACCATATTGCCTTGACCTTCTGAGCAGTCATTGACCTCTGCAAAACTTGTGGGAAAATAAAAAGAAAGCGTTAAATTACCATGGACACCAGACCTGTCATCAATCTATAATACATAAATACCATTCTAGTTTATTCCATTGTATATAACATATAACTAATTAACGAAGTTTTTCTTATATACAATCTCGACCATGTTCAATATCTAATATGAATGGAAAATATAATTGAGAAGACGAAATTGTCTTTTTGGGAAACCATTATTAATATTAGCCAATGTCTGCTAGAGCATATTCTGTATAAGTACTGAAAGTAGTACAATTGTTCAGAGGTGCCAGTTTCATTAATAACAAATTATCAATGTATATGTTTTGTCTGAATTTGTCAATTTTTTATTAATGGTATTTAACGTCACATTCAAGACTTTTAGTATAAACATATTTGTTTATAGTGGATTGGGAAACAAGTTATTATATAACTTATAGTAATCCCTTTTTACTTTGCAGGTGCGAGTGCTGCCTTGTAGTGGCATTAGCCTTCTCTTTTTCGAAATCTACAAGGGTATATAGCTTTATTATATATTATTATATATTTTTCTTTATTAACACGGGCAAGCCATTTATCGTCCCCTTCCGACGGACTATTATCGTTTCTCAAGACCATACTCGCAAATGGTATCGAGGGAGAGCCGAAAATTCAGTATATGAACCAGGAACAATTTGTGTTTCTAGTTTGATGCGCTTACCACTACACTACGACTTTAAACTATATCATAGCGACAAGTTTAAATTGATGGATGAAGCCGTAGCATCGGCAGATAACAACTAACAATAAGTAGATTTGAGAGACCACCATACTGATCCTTACTGTTTCATCGGATAATTATCATGTATAGTCGCTTGTGAATATAAACATATTGAGATCACCCCAGTTTTTGGTTGGGTTCGTGTCGCTTAGTCTATAGTTTTTCTATGTTGTGTCTTGTGTATTATTATTTGTCTGTTTGTCTGTCTCTATCTTTGTCTGTTTTAGCCATGGCGTTGTCAGTTTATTTTCGATATATGAGTTTGACTGTCCCTCTGGTGTCTTTCGCCCCTCTTTTATCTAGGTGATTGTGTTTTTTAAGTAAAAGATACGAAAACTAAGAATAATCGTGCTGTTTATGTGTATAGTATCATTATGAGTTCTGAATGTTATAGTGTTCATAGAATTTACTTAAAGCTCTTGGTTACATGGATCTATATTTCATTTATATGTTGTTGAATGCAGTTTGTCTGTTTTTGTATTTGGATCACGCCACTATCGTGCTCTTTCAAAAAAATATTGAATTAAATTGAATTGAATTTGAATTGAATTGAATTGAATTGAATTTGAATTTGAATTGAATTGAATTGAATTGAATTGAATTGAATTGAATTGAATTGAATTGAAGTAGAATAACTGTCAGTCCTTATAATGGTTTGAATGATTGATGATGTTTAACGCCACTTTCAGGACTTTAATCTATATATATCATGGTGGCGACTTTTAATTGGCCAAGGAAGCTGTACCCCCCGCAGAGAACCAATGGCATTTAACATAATAACTGACAATCCTTATAATGGTTTGAATTAGAATAACATGTTTTGTGTTTCATGGGATGATGAATTGTTTCCCATTATTAGTTAACGACTGTTGTTATGTCTTCGTTAATTTGTCATTGACTCTTAAAGAAGATGAATGGAAATAAACTTCCTTCATAGTTCGTATAATTGTCTTTCGTTACAACACAAGCAAATGCTTGTTTACTATATCATGGTTGCACACAATGGCGATATTTTGGATTAAATGATATATACATTTGTGGCTTTATATTTTTTGCCTTCAAAAATTAATCTAGGGCAATAGCATAAAAGAAGCAAAAATACTGTATGAGTAAGTTCAATAGAAAATCAACGTTAAGAACTGAACCAATCAACTTTAATATAATATACTGACCACCAATGAACACGCAACACCTGTAACGCGAAAATAGATCGGTATAGTGTCAGGAAAACATTATAATAACCTCTCATTCTGTCGTCTTGTTTTATTGTTTTCAGCGGTAAAAAGGCAAGTTTAAGTTTGAAATTACAAATGGGTTGGAATAAGACAATTTCTAAAATCCCACATTCAAACAAGAATACGTCCAGTTAAACAACTCATTTAGGAATATCGCAGATCCATCATTCTTTCTATTTCAAACTGCTGTATTTATAAAAATAGCAGATGAAACAACTCTTCACCCAAGATCGAATTAATTCTCAGCTACAACAATGAGCAAAACCCATACCGCATAGAAATCTATAAAAGGCCCCGAAATCAAACGTAAATCAATTCAAAAGAGAAAACTTACTGTCTGATTTCTTGACAAAACAATAAACGAAAAACAAATATGATAACTAGCATTAAACAAAAGATAACTTTTAAGTGTATTTTCTTAAAAACCAGACATGATGCCAAACAAAAAAATAACCGTAAAACTGACTAAATGAGTCTTATAAAAATCTATTTTGAAACCATGTGAGAGTGTAAATTTTGTGAAAAGAATACCTTATATGAATAGAACATACATAGAACCGATCCTATTGTAATTCAACACTTTAAGTATACTTTTAGTGTTTCTCACAGCTTCAGAAATCCTCAAGGGCTATTGTCTTCAGCCGTTCCTGATTATGCCTAGAAAAGTGTTATTTTATACAATCTCATTCTGTGTCCACGCTTTGCTTATAAGGATCTGTCTACACTCTGTTCTTTTTTTTTTCTTGTAATAATGATTTCAGCCAATGAAATTGAATCCTTCAAATTTGTGAAGGTGTGTATCATTACCACAAAATCAGAGAATCCCGAATGGTATTCAAAACAGATATAAGAACGGCCTTGTAGTGAAGTTAACAAAAACGAGATCATTTTGTTCAAATGATTTTATAATTTATATGAACATTTTTTTCGACCTTCGTAATCATCATTTTGCAATATCAAATAAGCAACAGAGAAAGTCTGGTATTATCCCACTCCGCCCTCCGAAACCCCTTTCGTAAAACATTTTAAGTGCCATGAATTATATGAATCTATGTTTGGTCTGAAGCTTGATACTGTTAAGTTGTATTGGTTGTAAACTTCTTGTTTGCCAAAAGTTTGAAATTTACAGCTTTCACAGAACAAGGACAAATTTCGTCAAATTGTTCTTGACTTCTATGGAACGGAATGATCAGTTTTCCTTCAGCAAACGTTTAACATAAGCAATTGAAATTCAGAATGTAGCTACGTATACGCAGGCTCAAACCCAATATTTGTCTTGTTTAAAATTGCAATCAGAAACGATGAATAGTTGTTTATATTTACTGCAACTGTTAAAAAAAAAAAAATACACTAAAAATTATATATATAGTGAAATTTTGTGAAGAGCCACCCAGATTAATCTATTATCGAATTTCAAACCCCCTGACGTGGACAGTCACACTCCTTAGTACCTTATGCAATTAACACTATTAATCCATCCTAACACGTTTTCATATTTTCACATAATGATCATCAGTATTAACTGCATTAATTTCCATTTATGACAGATGCTTTACATCAGACATGGTTTTTAGAAAATCTCTTGCAACTGAATTTATACAAAAGTATGCAAATTAAAATTATTCTAACGTCAAATATTGAATATTTATAGTCCAGCGAACATTGAAATCTATTTCTATTTTCTATTTCATGAATTTTGTTTTTTTCAAGTTTGTACTCTTATACAAATATTGCTTCCCTGGTTCTTAGTTTCATAATAATATTGCAAGGTTTAGTTTTCTGTGCAATTTTCTAAAAGACTTCGTTTGTCTTTTCGTCGTGCCTAAGGTGATGTTGTTTTTTCAGCTTGTGATAAATGTTTTTTTTTCTTACAGTTTCCTTAGGTTCTTGTCCTTTTAAAAGGCAAGTCGGTTTTTCAGACGTCAACTTGAAAATGGATGAAAGATGTCCTTTGAACTTGATGATCGTTCAATCAATAATAGGCCACATTTTCGTAAGACACGTTTAATTTTGACCTTCATCATAATATAACGATCAGTTTTATTTGTATGGACCTGCTGAAAATCACGGTGGTACATGTATAGACATTGAAGGCTTTTATATAGATGTACAATCCACGAGACGATGTTAAATATTTACTAGTACTAGTACATGTATATGCATTCAAAATTCAATTAAATTCCTATACTTTTTCAATATACATGTATATATGGATGCAAATTTCTATTATTTTTATGTTTACATTATATTTTTTGGGGGTGGTTAAACTAAAAATAGAACTGAATTGAATTTTCTTTTATTTAAAACTTTCTGACAATGAAGAATAATATTACTACCCCTATAAGTATGGCAAAAACGGGGTGAAAATCGAAATGGAAAGTTTACTTATAAAATTCTTAAAACTACTTTCTTGCATTCGTATAAGGTATAAACCTATGTCCAGTATTGCTTGACCATCAGTTAATATCATTTTACCTTGATAAATAATGTATTCTTTCATCTTACACCACTAATCATAACAAGATCAAAGGTAATACACGTAAGAGATAGACATGTATAAGTGTAGGAGTTGACCCTCTGTCATGTTAATGTGTCAGTCGCATCAGCACCTGACATTGTCAATGTGTCGTTATAACATACGGATGGTGTTAAACAAATGGGAAGACATGCTCATATATAATTGTGTCAAGGGTTTACATGAGCTTTGTGGATGACAAAGTTTTCTAAGCAGTTGCTTTCATGTTTTTTGCACTTTAATAAACTATTATCATCAATGTACAAATGTTTTTTGTTGTCTTATCGTGGCTTCATAATAAATGTTTGCTTAATATTTTAGAAATTTGTCTCAGGCTTTTCAGATTAGGCTCCTCTTTTAAAGCAAAGGTATTTGATCCTTAAAGCAATGAGTAAGTTTATAATCAAATTAATAATAAACTGGCATATTTCTAAAACAATGATTTGTTTTACAGTTGTTTGCTTAATGTCCAGTGGCAAATATTTCATGCATATTCAGGACGATATTAAGCAACATAAGACTGTATTTTTGTACTTCAATAAATGGACAGAAACTAAAATTGAATTGGAATATCCTGTTCTCATCTGATTTTCTATGGAACAATCTTTTAAGAATAATATTTGATCTCGTTCAGTTAAAATGTAAGTTTCTCATACGAAAATGTGCACAAAGGAAAATAATTACTGGTCGACGACCAGTTACCGTCAGTTACCAGTTACCGTCATTTGCATTTTTTCCGCGAAACGTCGTGGTCAATCCGATGACGTCATCGTGTTTTTTTAACGGACAAGCATCAAGAAGTTGTTGACAAAATTTAGTTCAGTAAGTATCAGTTTTTGGTTATTTATTTGTCAAAAATCACTTTTTTTTTAACCCTCGCATCGCATGTTCAGACGGGGGAATCCTTTGTAGCAAAAATAAATAGAAACTGACCAAAAAAAGGTTTGTTTACATATTTTCGAGAACCCTGTTCGTCATTTGGGAATCGTTTCAGCCATTCATTTCACGATTTTGAATACAAATTTATTTTATAAAAATTGTTGTCATCCAAGATTCTCAATGGGAGCCATTTTATCCGATTTTTACCTGGGATGCAAAAATGGTTGCTGAATGACGTTGTATATTGCTTTTTGTGGCTGTATTTTCGGGTTGTTCCTACTTGATAATGATGTTGAAAATGTTATTTCGTATATTTGAACACATAATATAACATTTAGATTGAAAACATTAAAGATATATCTGCTGTATCCTATATTCTACAAATTTGATTCATTGCATTACTTGATTTGAAACACCATATTACGCTTTCCCTTCCAGAAAAGAGATTTTAATAACAAAATAATATATTGACTTACATTTTGGAATTCACAAATGTTATTCCTAAATTAATCCAGACTGCCTTTGCAGGTTGTACAACATAAATCATGCACATTTAAGAATAAAATCGTACGTCTCCAGCATTGTTTACAAACTGCAACGCTTAAAGTCAAGGCCATTGTTATGATATTACGTCACATCTTTGTATTAGCAATCAAGCACTTGTTACTTTTAAGGGGTGTATAAGGGATATTCACAACCAATGTACACAAAATTCGTTAAATTCGTTAACCTGTACATGGACGGAATTACTTGACGTTTGGCATTGCTTTTTATCTATTATAAAGAGTTGCAAGTCATACCTATCCCACCCATTTTAAAATGTGTGTATTTTTTTTTTTTGGGGGGGGGGGGGGTGTCTAACTGTTTGTCCACATTCAAATGCAGAAAAAATGGCAAAAATAAGTGTTTTAACACCCCACCCCCTCTTTGGATACTCTACTGATACCATATTCTTTGTTTATGTACTTCCAGTTTAAATTCTGTGTTTTCAGTAACAAACATTTGATTAATTATGAAAAATAATTCGGGAGGCTTCCAAGAGCTTATCACTAAACTAGCGAAATGTGGGTGTACCAGAGTTAGTTTTCTTGTTTTGAAGGTTTTACACTAGTCATTTTCTGTGGATTTTTAAGGCTTGCATTATAGCGGCAGCCAAACGTTTGTATCAACAGCCGTCCGTTTGGCCTTTAATGGTTTACTAGGTTTACAAATTGTGACTTTCATATAGAGTGGGAGAACTAGCACTTATACTCTTTCTTCTTTTAACCATCATCATGTCAACTCCAACACAAAGGTCTACATCGAAAAAAATGACGTACAGAGAAGTCATATCATCGAACAAATAGACCAGAATACAGTACTTACATCAAGGAAACAAACAACGGTTTCTTTCAAACTGGGACTTTTTATACCAATATTAGCTAGGCCGAGATCAGTCGATAATTTTAATATTTGTGCATCGTTTTTTAAAGTACTCAGTCCAGTTAGTATAGAAAGTCCCCCGCTTTTAAAACGGACTTTGTATACCACATTAAATGCTCATAGATATGAAAAAAATGTGACTAGATTACCAATGAGACAACTGTCCATTCAGGTCACAATTTGTATAACATGTATAAGTAAAACATTACAGGCTTTTAAAGGCTTCCGAGTACAACCATCAAATAAACTCCAACGAAAAAGTACAACATGCAATCATAACATACAACAACAGCGAGATGAGTACACAAAACAGCATAAAACGCTCCAATATGAACTAGAGGACAAGACCTAAAAATTTGTAAGGGTTCCGCAGAACCCAGTGTGTCGCCTACTTCTGCTGTAAATTGAAGGGTCAACAAAAATGAGGAAAAGAATCAATAAAAATATACCGCTTGATACTATCTTTTGATTGTAAGAAGCTTCTGTCCAAGTAAGGTAAAAATCCAGGATAGTAAATGAATCTAATAAATGTTTGTAAACTTTAACTGCAGACTGGACGTACTGTTAACTGGTCCATTTACAAGTAAAATACAGATACACAGGTACAAAATTTCCTTCAAGATACAAGCTTTTAGCTTCTGTCCAAGTTTGGTACGAATCAAAAATAGTGCAAGAAAGGTAACAATTTTTCGTTTCCTGGCAGAAAATCCAAGTCCATTTAAAGTAAAATACGAACAAAATTGATTTATCGTTTTACAAAATTTACCTCTGGATACTTTCTCAGTCTGCACGGTTAGCCACTAGTCCGATGCCCCAGGCTAGTAAAATTTCATTCGGACTAGTCAGTTTTTGCAAAACTTTGTTTGGCCAAATAAGAAAAATGTCAGAATATTGGTCTTCGGACTAGTAGTTGAAAAAGTTTTTGGTGCAGACTGCTTTCTTATGATCATACGACATAGACAAGCTTTTGTCCAAGTTTGGCACAAACCAACAAGGACCAAGGATAGTTTAAGAAAGTTATTAAAGTTTTTATAAGCTGTTATCAGAGATATGTGTCGCCTTTTTTAATTTCGATACGAAAATGTTGAAATAAAAATAGCAATGCTTTAACATCTTACACAAGTTAGGCAAATATTCCAAGTCAATGAAACATGGCTAAACAAACTCCAATCAACATTGGCGTACCACTAATGGTTCACCTTGAACTGACCTAATCTACAAACGAATACATGACAAACAAGAAAAAATTCAAAGTGAATAGACCATGACTAAGGGGGCGGAGCCTAATTATGTCCATGCAAATGAGATATGCCAATGCTGAAATAACTGCAGACCAAATATCATTGACCTACCACTTGTGGTGCCCAATAAACTGACCTAATCACAAAATAATACATATAAAATAAGCAAAAGTTTTTAAGTCAATAGACCAGGACTGAGGGAGCAGGGCCAAATAATCCCCCATGGAAATGAGATGTGGCAATATTAGTTTTCTCGTTTGAATTGTTTTACATTAGTCTTATCGGGGCCTTTTATAGCGGACTATGTGGTATGCTCATTGGCAATCATACCACATCTTCTTTTTAATATTATACAACTGCATACCAAATATGATTGACCTACCACTTGTGGTTCACCATAAACTAGACCTAATCACAAACTAATACATTGTTGACGCCGTCGCCGACAAAAGCATACCCGTCTCGCTTTTCAACTCCAGCAAGGCGAAACAAAACTTTAACCACAGGGTGAAGGTAATGTTTTCCCGCAGAAAAACTAAGTGCATTTATAAGTAAAATACGGAAGAAATGGAATTTTATTTTCACAAAGTTTACTTCTAGATACCATCTTATCATCATAAACAAGCTTCTGCATGTCCTAGTTTGGTAGAAATCCATTGTTTAAAGAAAGTTATTAAAATTACAACAAGAGTGCACACGCTGAAATGTCTCGCCTTCTTTATTAATCATTGATATTATGTTGATAGTGCTAAGTATAAAGCTTTATTAATACTGTCACATAAACTTAACATTAACCAAGATAACTAAATAAAGACCAATGAACCATGATAATGAGGTCAAGGTCAGATGAACCATGCCAGGCAGACATATACATGTAGCTAACAATGCTTCCATACAACAATTACAGTTGACCTATTAATTATAATTTTTAGAAAAATAGACCAAAACACCAAATCTTAACACTTCGTTATCAGTAGACAGTGAAAATGAGGTCAAGGTCAAACAAAACCTGCGCCACTGACTTATAGATCATAAAATATTTCTATACACCAAATATAGTTTACCTATGGCTGATACAATGTAGTATTAGATGAAGAGACCAAAACTCAAAAACGTTAACTTTGACAACTGAACAATGAAATGAGGCAGATGACATCTGCACGCTAGACATGTACACCCTATAATCATACCATACAACAAATATAGTGTACCTATTGAATAAAGTATGAGAAAAACAGCCCAAAACACAAAAACTTAACTATAACCACTGAACCATGAAAATGAGGTCAAGGTCAGATGACACCTTACAGTCCTTCCATACACCGAATATACTAGCCCTATTGCTTATAGTATCTGAGATGTGGACTTGACCACCAAAACTTAACCTTGTTCACTGATCCATGAAATAAAGTCGAGGTAAAGTGAAAACTGTCCGAAGGGCACGAGGACCTTGCAAGGTACGCACATACCAAATATAATTATCCTATTACTTATAAGAGAGAATTCAACATTACAAAAAATGTGAAGTTTTTTTCAAGAAGTCACTGAACCATGACAATGAGGTCAAGGACATTTGACATGTGACTGACAGAAACTTCGTAACATGAGGCATCTATATACAAAGTATGAAGCATCCAGGTCTTCCACCTTCACAAATTTAAACAGTTAGCTAACGCCACCACCGGATCACTATCCCTATGTCGAGCTTTCTGCAACAAAAGTTGCAGGCTCAACAAAAACTATAACAGAGTGAATATTTGTGGGGTCTGTGAAACGTACCCACCAAAAAACTCCAATATAGACAATCAATTAGCTCGCTTTCGGAACATACACCGATGAGAACTAGTTATTAAGGTAGATGGGGTGTCTAAATTATAATCCATAGAATCTTTTAATAATTTGCCAAAATGTAGTTCATATCCTGCTTGTTTAAAAACATTAATGAAAATAATGGGTCACCGGACTTATTTTCACACTATAGGTTGTGCAAAATTGTCAAGATTTGTATAGATTATGCATGGAAAACCCATTTTTCCGCCATAAAACGCAAACCACACCATAGAATTTTGAGATAAAATATGAGAAGATAGCTCCAATATTATGCTTTCAGATAGGAAAAAGAAAAGTTGGGGTCACCGGACTTGTTTTCTTGCTACATGTAAAAATGGGTAAATTCCTAACACATTCTATTGTAAAAGTAACACCATCTGAATTATCTGCCCTTGCATTTGAGTTGCCTCCCCTTATTTGACAAAGTTGGGAAAAAATGAATCAAACAAAAGAATTCTTATTTTTGTAAAATACAATCATAAATATGATCAAACATGGCATTTTCTATATTATAATGAAAATTCTTACACATGAATTACCTACTTCTATAAAAATTTGCACATTTCATCAAAGATCTAGACCTTGTTTTCTAGTATTTCAAAATCCAAGATGGAGGAAGACACCCTATCTACCTTAACTGGAAATCTGAATGCTAAATGTCTTAGTTATGTTGTTGGGTTTCAGTCACACCAATATGAACAACAGTTAGTCGTATTATTACCAATAAAGAAGTGTGAATGAGCAAGTTTGTTAACAATTGATTAATGGCACAACCTGGTCGTTATAGTGGTTTTAAAACCATGTAAAGTGACCATATTTCATCTTTCACTAATATGTCAGTCTCCTTTAATAACCATTCCTTAACATATAAAGCTTTACAACAACATTTACAAGAATAAGAGGCCAAGGTTAGATAAACAATACAGGAAATACATGTAGTCCTACACACAATATAGTCGACTTATTGTTTAGTTTCTATGAAACAAACTTCACCACGAAAATTACATTGCTTCATTGACGCATGTACCATCGTGTTTTGGTGGAAATAAAAATGGCATTCCATGGACCATGACTGAGGGAATGGGGTCAAATATCATCAATAGAAATGAGATCTGCCAATACTATTACAACCAATGCCATAATACTTGCTATTGAACAATACTGAGCAATTGAAAATTTCTTGCTATTGCACAATACTGTACAATTGAAGATTTTTTGCTATTGCTGGATACTGTGCAATTGAAAATTTCTTGCTATTGCACAAAACTTAATATAATAATTTTGAATCCTGATTTGGACCAACTTGTAAACTGGGCCCATAATCAATAATCTAAGTACATGTTTAGATTCAGCATATATCAAAGCTCAAGAAATAAATTTGTTAAAATCAAACTTAGTTTAATTTTGGACCCTAATGTTGACCAATTTGAAAACGGGACCAAAAATTAAGAATCTACATACACAGTTAGATTTGGCATATCAAAGAACTCCAATTATTTAATTTTTGATGAAATTAAACAAAGTTTAATTTTGGACCCCGATTTGGACCAACTTGAAAACTGGGTCAATAATAAAAAATCTAAGTACAAAAGTTGAATTTTGGACCCTTTATTCCTAAACTGTTAGGACCAATACTCCCAAAATCAATACCAACCTTCCTTTTATGATCATAACCCTTGTGTTTAAATTTCATAGATTTCTATTTACTTATACTAAAGTTATGGTGCGAAAAGCAAGAAAAATGCTTATTTGGACCCCTTTTTGGCCCCTAATTCCTAAACTGTTAGGACCAAAACTCCCAAAATCAATACCAACCTTCCTTTTGTGGTCATAAACCCTGTGTTCAAATTTCATAGATTTCTATTAACTTATACTTAAGTTGTGGTGTGAAAACCAAGAAAAATGCTTATTTGGACCCCTTTTTGGCCCCCAATTCCTAAACTGTTAAAACCAAAACTCCCAACCTTAATTTTGTGGTCATAAACCTTGTGTCAAAATTTCATAGATTTCTTTTTACTTAAACTAGTTACTGTGCGAAAAACAAGAAAATGCTTATTTGGGCCCTTTTTGGCCCCTAATTCCTAAAATGTTGGGATCAAAACTCCCAAAATCTATCCCAACCTTCCTTTTGTGGTCATAAACCTTGTGTTAAAATTTCATAATTTTCTATTCACTTTTACTAAAGTTAAGAGTGCAAAAACTTAAAGTATTTGGACAACGACGCCAACGTGATAGCAATATACGACAAATTTTTTTTCAAATTTTGCGGTCGTATAAAAATCCAAGTACATGTTTAGATTCAGCATATCAAAGCCCAAAAATTAAATTTTTGCTAAAATCAAACTTTTAATTTAATTTTGGACCCTTTGGACTTTAATGTAGACCAATTTGAAAACAGGACCAATAATTAAGAATCTACATTCACAGTTAGATTTGGCATATCAAAGAACCCCAATTATTCAATTTTTGATGAAATCAAACAAAATTTAATTTTGGACCTCGATTTGGGCCAAATTGAAAACTGGGCCAATAATTAAGTACATTTTTAGATTCAAAATATTAAAGAACCCCAAGGGTTCAATTTTTGTTAAAATCAAACTAAGTTTAATTTTAGACCCTTTGGACCTCAATGTAGACCAATTTGAAAATGGGACCAACAATCAAGAATCTACATACACAGTAAGAAGTTAAAATTGATACTATAAGCTGGTAGAGCATCAACTAAGGATAAAATTAAGTTAAAAATATTGATAGGTCATGGACCTCCTTTTCGAGATATTCGAAATTTAAAATATTGCCGGAAAAGGCCGACTCTGAGTTCTACCTTATATTTGCATTGGTATTATTAGGTCTCAAAACAAAAGAAAGAAAATTAAGAATCTTCTAAAATTTTGGTAGATGACCTTTCATGAGCTATTTAGTCTTAAAATAAATGGGTGTTATGGGGCAAAATATGCATTGGCACAAATTCTAAAACCTCACCTAAGTACATCCTTAAGTCACTGTGCAAAAACCAAGAAAAATGCTTATTTGAGCCCTTTTTTGGCCCCTAATTTCTTAACTGTTGGAATCTTAACTTCCAAAATCAATTCCAACCTGTCTTTTATAGTCACAAACCTTGTGTCAAAATTTCATAAATCTTTATTTACTTAAACTAAATTTATAGTGCCAAAACCAAACTAGGGGCTCTAAAGAGCCTGTGTCGCTCACCTTGGTCTATGTGAATATTAAACAAAGGAAGTAGATGGATTCATGACAAAATTTTGTTTTGGTGATGGTGATATGTTTGTACATCTTACTTTACTGAACATTCTTGCTGCTTACAATTATCACCATCTATAATGAACTTGGCCCAGTAGTTTCTGTGGGAAATGTTACCGGTATTAAAAATTTACAAATTTTAAGAAAATTGTTTAAAATTGACTATAAAGGACAATAACTCCTTAGGGGGTCAATTGACCATTTTGGTCATGTCGACTTATTTGTAAATCTTACTTTGCTGAACATTATTGCTGCTTACAGTTTATCTCTATCTATAATTATATTCAAGATAATAACCAAAAACAGCAAAATTTCCTTAAAATTACCAATTCAGGGGCAGCAACCCAACAACAGGTTCTCTGATTCATCTGAAAATTTCAGGGCAGATAGATCTTGACCTGATAAACAATTTTACCCCCATGTCAGATTTGCTCTAAATGCTTTGGTTTTTGAGTTATAAGCCGAAAACTGCGTTTTACCCCTATGTTCTATTTTTAGCCATGGCGGCCATCTTGGTTGGTTTGGCGGGTAACGCCACACATTTTATAAACTAGATACCCCAATGATGATTGTGGCCCAGTAGTTTCAGAGGAGAAGATTTTTGTTAAAGTTAACGACGACAGACACCAAGTGATGAGAAAAGCTCACTTGGCCCTTTGGGCCAGGTGAGCTAAAAATACTTATTTGGGCCCTTTTTGGCCCCTTATTCCTAAACTGTTGGGACCAAAACTTACTAAATCAATCCCACCCTTCCTTTTAAGGCCATAAATCTTGTGTTAAAATTTCTATTCACTTTTACTAAAGTTCGAGAGCGAAAACTAAAAGTAATCGGACCCAACAGACAAATACGACGACAGAAACGTGATAACAATATAAATGATACAAGACAAAAAAAAATCAATTTTTGCAGTCGTATAAAAACTAAGCTATAACCAATGAACCAGGAAAATGAGGTCAATATAAATGTGAGATGGAAAATTCGTAACATGAGGCATCTATATACAAAGTATGAAGCATCCAGGTCTTTCACCTTCTAAGATAAAAAGCAGTTAGTTTGTACACCACTGTTGTAACTATCCATATGCCAAGCTTTCTGTGAGTTTTTGGCAGACTTGACAATAATTATTCAAGCATTATTTTATTTTGCTTACAATCTAAATTGGGTTTGCTCATTGTTAAAGTCTGGTTTGGTGGAGAGTTTTCTCATTGGCAATTATATTTCTTGTGTCCTTAGAAATTTATTCTGTAGATTAAATCTTCATATATATATATGCCTTCATTGACCTTTTATCAAAATATACAAATGTATTTATCTTTACTTTTAAGGATGCCACAAAAAAAGCAATACCTGCAGGAGTCCCTTGATAAGGCCATTGGTGCAGTAAATTCCAACAAATTAAGTATTTCTAAAGCAGCTACAGAATATGGGGTACCAAGGACAACCATATCAGACCATGTCAATGGAAAGTATGACAACCATTTGAATGGACCTTCAAAGATGCTGACAGATGAGGAAGAAACATCTTTAATAAACTACGTCAAGTATATGGCAGAGAGAGGTTTTCCTTTGACAAGAAGAATGTTAAAAGCATTCGTAATTTCTATCATTGAGAAATCAGGTAGATCAACTTTATTCAATATGGAAAAAGGTCCTAGTAACAAATGGGTCAACAAACTACTAAACAGACACCTTGAATTGTCGGAAAAGTTACCAGAACAGCAGGACAAAGCCAGGAGACGCATGTCTAATGTCACTGTGGTTGACCAATATTTCAAGTTGCTAGTGGACACAGTCGACTCTTTAGGATTAACAAATAAACCCAACCAGATATTTAACTGTGACGAGTCTGGCTTCAGTGGTAAAGAAAAAAGTAAGGAAAAAGTTTTAACACTAAAAGGGTCACACAGCTACCAACAAAAAGTATTAGTCCATGGTCACATTACAGTTCACATGTGCATAGCAGCGGATGGACATGTCCTCCCTTCATTTCTGATTTTTGATGGTTGCCTGCCTCATAGGAGCTTTAAGGATGGTGTTCCAGATAACTGGTTATATGGATCCTCTGAATCCGGGTACATGGATACCGAGTTGTTTGAAAACTGGTTCGACAAAGTTTTCATACCATTCTGTGGAACAAGAAGACCAGTACTGCTGATTTTTGATAACCACGATTCCCATATCAGTATTGACCTGATAGAGAAGGCCAAAGCTAACAACATTCACATCATTGGTTTACCACCTCATACTACACATCTGCTGCAGCCACTGGATGTTGCCATCTTTGGACCTCTAAAAGAAAAAGTGAACCAATTATCAGTTACCTTGGGAAACCTGAACAAGTGTGCCACCATAGGCAAAGCCAAGTTTCCTGCTTTATTAAGGTATTTACATGTACATATGCTTGGATTATATGTTTATGTATTTTTTTGGTACAACCGAATTTTCAAGCAATCAAATTTTGAGGATTGGGAATTAAAATAATTAAATTCTTAGATTTCTGTCATCTGAATTTCCATCACAAGTATCTGATATGGCTAAAATGTAACAATTCATAACAGAATGCAACAAAATTAACTAAAAACATATCATGACTGTTTATTTTACAACAAAACATATCTAAAAATGGTGGACTTCCGGTTGGGGTGTGTATAATACTGGAAACAATTTCGGTAAACACACAATTTTTTCCAGATTTTGACATTCAAAAATAAAAATAAATAAAAAATTATTTGCCGACCTACTGACCTCATTTTTTAAAAGTATGTAACTGGAACCACACACATAGAATAACCATACATTGTCTCGAAATATCAATGTTATTTGTACAAGGCTTAGAAACAGGTAGAAAGCGAGGCTGTGCCGAGCATTTCTACCTGTTTCGAGCCGAGTACAAATAACCGATTGATATTTCGAGACAATGTATGGTTATCCTTTATATACTGCAACTCATATAAGTGTTTTAAATGAAGTATTTAGTGTAAAAACAATCATTTTTAAATTTGGAGCGAACGACGTAAAATTTCCCAAACCTGTATGTTTTATTGACGTCATAAATAAAATTCTACGGAAACACATTGTCAACCTCATAAACAAGGTGATATACGGTCATGGACTGTATATGACATATAAATATACAGTCAATGCAATTTGACTGCTCAAATAGGACAGCTGCAGTATATATTTTTATTTGGCCTCAACAAGTATTTTTTAAGTTAATGGTGTTAAATACTTACTGATTTTCAGTTTTTTGTCAGCAGACTTCAAACTTCAATTTCACATGAACTGTATAATCTAATTTCTGTAACATATATAAACACTGACAAGAACATGCAACTTACACTTTTTCTTCAGTAATGGGTATCATTTTTATTTGCAGCACTGCAATTGACCAGACTACAACACTAGCAAGGGTCAAAGAGTCTTTCAGGAAATCAGGAATGTATCCTGTAGACAGATCCATAATTCCAAATTCACAACTTGCGCCCGCCGACTTCAACAAATCTGAAAAGACAAATAAAGAAACTACAGATGTAGATACAACAACAATCACCAGTAATGGTAAACTATTTATTTTATATATAAACAAACAATTACAGGCTCTCGACTTGGGACAGGCTATAAATATACCTAATCACTAATCATTCCATTCTAAAATTACACAACTTTTTCATCCAGTTGACAAATGGTTGAAGCTAACTGGGATCTTTTTTAAACCATGCGACATACATAATGCTTTTTCATGAGACCTGTTTAACCTACCGCACATATTTCAAACAAAATATTCTTTTTCTTCATTTGCAATTTCGAAATAGTGGATCATACTCTATCAAAGTTTCTTAATGATCGCTTTCTAAAGTTTTTCCTCCCTCAGCTCACTACTGAGGACCTGCGGCCTGACCCAAACAGGAAGTTATACAAATGACTGTTTTTCCAGGATTTGATTAAATAGCCATTAAAAAAAAAGAGGGGACAAAAGATACCCAAGGGACAATCAAACTCATAAATCTAAAACAAACTGACAATGCCATGGCTAAAAATGAAAAAAACAACATGAACCCAACCAAATACTAGGGGTGATCTCAGGTGCTCCCAAAGTGTAAGCAGATCCTGCTCCACATGTGGCACCAGTCATGTTGCTTATGTGATAACAAATCCGGTAATTAGTCTACCTGTTTTTTAGCCCCGACCCTAACTTTTTTATTGGATCTTAAAAAAAAAAAAAAATTGTATCAACCGACCCCGTTTTTGACACAGGCTTCTGATAGATGACATAATATTTTTTCTCTCTTGCTTCTACTTGCATAGAAAGCCAGTAAAACATTTTATTAATGTCAAAAGGTATTCCAAATAGGTTAAAATCCAAGAAATTTGCACAGCAGGTGCTTCAAAAACATTGCAAATGGCACACTTCCGGTTTTTGAAATTAATTACGGATCCGGACTTGGAAAAACCATGATAATTTTCCGGATTTCATTTCTGATGTCAAAAAAAAAAAAAAGAATTCCGACCTACCGACCCTATTTTTTCAAAATGATGTTACCGGAAAAACATATATTTTTTTTTAGGCCTATACAAAAAAATAATTAAACAAAAAAATGTAACACAGCAACAAATAAATAGTTTCAATAGTGTTATTCTTGCTTGCCCATTAACTTCTGAGTTATTTAATCTTTTGTTAAATTCTACATTTTTGTACCTCGAGTTTTTTCTTTTACAGAGCTCCAGGAATCAACAATTCTTTGTCACTGTTGTGGCAACACTATCTCCTATGTTAAAGAAATAGAGATGAGCATAAATGAACCAACTGAAAATCCCCTTGTAACAAAAAACTTAATTCCAAGAAGTTTAGCAGATGTGCTGTTACCTCCAGCAAATCCATCTCTAGCAAAAAAAACTTCTAGTAAAATCATTACAGAAGCCAGGGTAATAACAGGGGATGAAATGCTTCAAAAACTACAGTCAAAGCGTGATGAGGCAGTAAAGTTGGCAGAAGAAAAAGAAGAAAGAAAAACAGAAAGAGCTAGAAAAAAGGAAGAAGCTGAAGTTTTGAAGGAAGCAAAGAAAGAAGAAAGAGAAAGAAAGAAAAGAGACAGAGAAATAAGAGACACCGAAAAGGAAGAGGAAAGAGAGAGGAAGAGACAGAAGAAGGAAGAAAAAAGAAATATGCAGCAATGTAACCAACAAATCACTGCTGAATTCCACCAGTATGCTACATGTACTAAATCATCTGTAGACATGGTAGATAATAGAAGAAGTACCAGAGTAAAGACCCCTTTAATAAGGGAAGAATTTTTACAATTTGATAGCGATATGGAGATTATAGAGACAATGGAAGAATAAGGAATATATAATTAAAATCTCTCCAGACTGTATAATTTGAAGAACTGTGAAATTTATTTTAATTTTTTTTTGGATCGAAATTGCATTATATTGATTTTAATTCGATAATACAATTATCATCTGTAAAAGACTTATTATTATTACCTGTATATTGTACATGTTGTAAGCTGCAGAAAGTTAAAAGTTTTTTCTGGGTATTAATGCATATAAGGTTTAAGATTTAAATTTCCTTTTTTGCACGTCTTCATATTGTTTCTGAAAGAAATGATTAGGAAGTGGTAGAGACAAAAAGTTTTGACCAATAATCTGGGTTCACAAATCATTTAATGAAAGATAATAATATGCAAAATTATTCTGTTATTTAACTTATTGGTAATTCATTTATATTCTAATCCAAAAAAAAAAAATTAAGTAAATGTGGTTTTTGAAAGATCCGAAAGCAAATGTAATGACAAATAACAAGTTTTGATATGCATGCATAACGTATACAATATTATCTTACACTATATATACCAATATTTAAGTAAAAGATCAGCAAATGATTTTTGAAGATGTTATGAATCATAATCAAATTGATAGTTTCAATAATCTTCAACTTTAATAAAAGCTTTTTATAAACATTTTAATCATCTGAAAAGATATGGACAGTTGTCAGGCTATATAGTATTCACATCGAAAAATTTCTGAATGACATATACATAATATTTTGTTCATTTAAGGTAGTACCTTAAATACTGGAGATAACTCTGTAAAATCAGTTAATCATTTTAATCATGTTATACTGTTTAGGAAATTTTAAGCTTTTCAATGATCGAACTAGTGTTTGTCAGACTGAAATATATTCAACCATTTCTTCCTAAAAATCAATTGGTTCCAAGTTTTTTGAAATTTTTGTATTCATTTCAAAGGGTCAAAGTAAATATTTTGTAAAAATTTTGTGAAAATTGAACGAGCCAAGTTAATTTTAGTCAGGTGTTGGGTAGCAGCTTAATGAATAATTGTACATGATATAGCAGACATGTGTATTTACATGTAACCTTCAGTCTACTAGCAAACTCAGATTAAACAAATTGTGTTTACAGTAGCAGAAATTGAACATTTACTTTGTTTTATTATGCCAAAATCAAACAAATACAAATATAAATATTTGTTTATTTGCAAATCACGACCTCCAAAATGAGCAGAATAATTACTAAAACAGTGTATTTTTCAAACACAGTCAATGTAAGGTATATTAAGATTTATGCCTTAATATGTAATATTATATTGTACCTGTAGTCTTCGTTATAAACTCATCTGTTGGTTTCTTGTTTTATGGTAGTTGTCTATCTACATATTAACATTTGCACAAGTTTAAATTAAGAAGATTCTTCATCCTTTTAGGGACCCTAAAAAAACATTCAGATGAATAAAAAAAAGAAAGATGTGGTATGATTGCCAATATTAAGACAAATCTCCACAAGAGATGAAAATGACACTATTGGTCAATGTACAGCCTTCAGCAATGAGCAAAGCCCATACCACATAGTCTTCTATAAAAGACCCTGAATGTCACCAACAGCCTAACTTGGGTACAAAAAACGAATGAAAAACAAATATGTAACACATAAAAAAAAGACAACCACTGAATTACACGCTTTTGACTTGGGACAGACACACACATCCATAATATGGCAAGGGTAAACATGATAGCAGGATCCCAACCCTCCCCCTAAGCTGGGACAGTGGTTCAACAGTACAGCATTAGAAACAACTATAAAAATCAGTTGAAAAAGGCTCAACTCATCAGATGCACAAAAATACAGGTGGACCTTTTTGGTCATGGCCGGGTACTTGTACATTTTATCTGACAAGAAAAAGACACTAGGTACAGATCTGAGAGTACTCGCAGATAACTGACAGCTAACTATATCTAACAAAAACATTGTGCATTCAAGACTAAGAACCCTGCTAGACAGACATATCAAATTAAAATCATAGCATATTCATATAAAACTTTCAGCTGTGGTTAGTTGCATCCCTTCAGAAAGACATACACATCTGACAAAATTACATGTACATGTATAATATTGCAGACAGAGATGAACTACAGCTACAATAACATAAATAGTATAGAATAGATGTACATGTATTAAGGTATTAAACATAAAAACCAAATAACATACACATGTACATGTAATTTGTATGTCAATAAATCACAAGAGCAATGTCAAAGAGTCTAGTACAGGAACATGCAAATTTGATTACAGTATTACATGCATATATGTACATAGGTCAATAAATCACAAGGTCAAGAAGTGTAGTACAAGTACATCTTACTATAAACTGCAGCATATGTACATTGTATGACCAACTATTGAGCTTATCATTATAAAAGCCAATATATTTAACAACAGGGAGGCAATACATGTACATTGCACCATAATCAGGTTGAGAACAACCTGTTAGATGACCTTCCATGACAATGTTTTTAAATATCCCTTTAAATGTAAGACATGCATGAGGGGTACATTAAGGTGACAATTTTTTTTGTGTAATAAGTTTCTTTTAACCAATTTAAAGTACAAACAAGTGAAACTGCGAGCTACTGCTCACTGATGATACCCCAGCAGCAAGTGGATAATATAAATAGTGAAAAAATATGCAAGTGTTTGGTAAACAGGAAGTTGTCGAGTGATGAATCTGAAAACACATCACACGGTTAAGCTGACTTATATAAATCCTGAAACCAAATTTTAGAAATCCTTGTATTGTAGTTTGTGAGAAAAATTTGATGAAAATTTTCAACTTGGCTATCATGTGTAAAATCATACAAGTGTTCGGTAAACAGGAAGTTGTCAAGTGATCAATCTGAAATCGCATCACACGGTATAGCTGACTTAGATAAATCCTGAAACCAAATTTCAGAAATCCTTGTGTTGTAGTTCCTGAGAAAAATATTCATGGGACGGATGGACTGACTAACGGAAGGACAGACAGAGGTAAAACAGTATACCCCCCCTTTTTTTTTTTAAAGCGGTGGTATAATGAGTATAAATTTGTATTTTCTAGTCTAGAAAACTTCAAAACCTTTCTGTATTATATGAATAGATGTAGAGTGAGGTGCTCATTTTCGCCACATCTTTTCATGTTTTCTACAGTTTCTGTTCAGGTGTGAATGTTTTTGAAGTATACTGATATTTCTATATGAAGATAACTTCAAATGCAAAATATTCTTAAGCTTGAAAACGTGTTTGTTTGAATATAATCATCAGAAAAGTTAGATTAAAGGGTGTTTGAAATTACCTGATTTTATGTCAATGGGGGACACATATTCGCCGTTTTTACACATCAATTTAAAATCAAATAACTGCAGCTTTTAATAACATTGATCAAATCGATTTCATAATAGATGAATAGCAGACATTTCAAAGGTGTTTAGAACTGAAATTTAGGGGCATTCAGTCAAAGAATTACTTAGAAATACATGTACTTCTTTGAATTCGTGTTTTTTCTTCAGGAAATTGGCCGAAAATGGTTCTCCGTTTTTCGGTCCTTTTCAGTAGGTTCCGCAATTTTGTCTCAGTTATAAAAAATAATCATATTTGTTATATAATATCATTTACCGGTATATGTCTTCCATTTCAGCCATCCTTTGAAGTTTTTACACCTCAAAATCATAAAACGGCGAAATTGGGTCCCCGGCGAATATGGGCGCCCCACTCTACAATGTAGATACAATTTTGAAAATTTTAAATAATCTGAAATTGAATCAATATTTTTTAGTCTGGAGCATTGATGACGGAAGTTAACTACATTTTGTACCATGGCTGGCTATACAGCCCTTGCATTCATTTCAAAATTGTCTGTAATTGTGATTACATTTAACACAGTATTTTTAGTACAGATATGCAGCTACATTATTGAAGGTAGATTTGGGACATTTATAGCATGCCTCATAAACAGTTAGGTACACTCAGACTCAGGGGCTAGCAGGTGGCATAATTTGTAAACTTGTACTAACACACCACACATCAGCACATGTCATATGTTAAAAAGTTAACCTAACCATGTGATGCAAATGAAGACCCCTCAAATTGGTTCATAAAGGGTGGGGGCACTTCCTATGATATTAAATATATACAATGTGAAAGGACAAGCTGCTGGAATAGGTTGGGAAAACTATCAGTAATATTAAGACAAGTCAATAAAATTCCATAACTTCTTCACTCATCTTTCTTGGTGTTGTCTGTTGTGTTTATACTATCAACCCTTGTTTCTCTTTTTAAAGGACACATTGAAAAAGGGGGGGGGGGTAGGGTTTGACGTAAAAATATTGAAATTGCCGTCATCCCCTTAAAACAACTAGAATCAAAAGGTCAACCGCTCCTTCTTCAGGTTGTCATAACCATAGGCAGATCATCCCCTTTTCTTTGTGAGAAAAAATTGGTTGCTTATGTAGGGAATCATTGAAGCACAACTATTAAAAAAAAGAGTGCCTCCCCCTTCGCTTAGGTCAGTCAGACCCCTTCCCCTTTTAGGAAAAGTTTTGGATCCTACACTGATAACAAATGGAAAAATGTCTGATTGTCACCTATCAATTAAATGTTGACCTACGTTTCAGTGAAATTACCTGCATGTAAACTGGAGGCTCTGTCTGAAAGTGAAAGTTCCGATTTCAAGTCGATCTCGACTATCACCACCAAACGTGCGGTCTTTTTGAGTAAAATCTTGACTGATTATTCGTCTGTCTTCAAATTTGTTCTCCTCATAATTGGTCAGTCAACTTCATTCCACTTCCAGCCATGCTTTCCATGTTGTTCAACGCCGGGGTTTACAATTCATCTAAAAGGGCGCCAAATTAAAATGAGGCACTTTGACGAGGTAAGCAAAGAGAGACAACTCCTGCGTAACGAAGACGACGCTTCCAGCGATAAAAAAATATTTGCTCATCTCCAAATTGATTCATAACATTTAATGTAAAAAATCAATACTATACAATTTGTTAAAATAGTTTGAGACCGTGTTTAAACTCATCTGACAACCATTGAGAGAGAATTGTAACAATTTCGGTGCTGACGGTAACTGGTCCTCGGCATCTTCAAATCTCGTACGAAATCGGACGCCGTTAAAAGTTAATTTCTGAGAAATTTAGTTAATTTTAAATACTGACCAATTGAAATATTAAAGTAATTTTGGTAACCACTTTCCTTGTCAAAGGATAGATTTAAATGTTCTCACGTTTAGAAGATAAATGAAATATACTGACAAAAAATGACGGTAACTGGTCCTCGACCAGTACTTAAAGGGGAGATAATTTATTTTATTCATTGTAACTAGAATGAAATTCAAAACAGTGTGGCTGTGGCCATTGATTGACACATTAAATTCATCCATTGACTGGGACAATTTACGTGAACGTTTGTCTGTAACGACCACTGTTCACGACGTACCTACGATAGACATTTAAACTGTGGGGTCACCAAAGGTTTCTTAACGTCTTTAATTATAAAATAATTCGACAAATTAATCAGGAATAACCTTTATGTGTTGATTTATATAATTGATATAAATAAACATCGTGTTATTTCTGAATGTTTTTCGAATTACTTTATTAAGGTGTTGAGAACCTTTGGTGACCCCATAGTTTAAATGTCTTTAAAACGTACATAGTGAGCAATGGTCGTTACATACAAACGTTCACCTAAATTGTCCCAGTCAATGGATGAATTTAATGTGTCAATCAATGGCTACAGCCACACTGTTTTGAATTTCATTCTAATTGTGCTCCTAAATTGTTTAATGGAGTTCTGTAGAACTTCACTAAATCAGACTGCATCATATAATGATGTGCATGAGGCGAATTAATTCTTGTCTGACTTCTTGAAAAGGGGATACAATTGAACTTTGACATTTCTGTGGTGTTTTACATTTCTGTGTCAAAGTTCAATTATCTCACTTTTAATTCAAGGACAATCATTTGAGTGATCATAGATTTTTTTTTACAATATTAGCCTTGAAGTCGGCTCCTCGAAGACTGGAATTCCGTTTCATCGCCAAAGAAAGAAAGTATAAGCCATTGGAAGATGTGCACAATGCAAACAAATTGATTTGACGTTTCAAGGGGATGTAATGGGAATTAAGCATTCATTTTATTCATAATTATTGCCCTTGTAAACTCAAATTGACAGTACCGTGTGGATGGTTTCAATGAAACTCGTTTTCTAATTTACAAGAGATACAATATATTTTTTGTCAGATTCATACGCGCAGAGGTTTTGAGTTTTCAGTAGATCTGTCAACGATTTAGGTATAGTAACAGAGTAAATGGTTCTTCAGAAAAAAAATGCTTAAAGTAGATATTTTTACTTAAGAAACTAATAAAACATAAAAAATCCCAGCTAACTTAAACTTTAAAATGAATAAGGGGTTAATATAACCTGGTTTTAAAACTTTTGATTATTATTTGATAAGCCGATTTGTCTAAAGGATAGTTCGTCTCGATCATGTGACAAAGTGATTACAAGGTACTCCACTGTAGGACCATAAATGTTGAAAGTTACAATTACATTCGGAATTCCTCGGGTGAATGGAGGTACGGAATATACCGAAGTTGTGATGAATGAATTAGATAATAGCATATCGCAAATTTAAACCTCGGGTGAATCCGGTGCCGGAGGTACGGAATAGACCGAAGTTGTGATGAATAAATAAGTTAATAGCATATCGCAAATTTATCTATTGGCACAAAACGAAGTGTTGTCAGTTCAAGTTACACCTTGAAAGCTTATACTTGTCTATGAATGTGTGTGCTTAGTCTAGTTTGACGGACAAAAATATTGCTGCTATTGTTGCTCGTCATCTGGCAATTAGAAAATCTAGGTGGTCTCGTGGCAGAAGCTTGCCTTGAATCAGAGAGGTCGTATGATCTATTCCAGCCGGGTCAAATTTAGGTCTTGAAAATCGATATGTGCTATCATCAAGTTATCACTGAACTAGTATATATATATTTATTTAGGGGCCAGCTGAAGGACGCCTTTGGGTGCGGGAATTTCTCGCTGCATTGGAGACCTATTGGTGACCTTCTGCTGTTGTCTGTTCTATGGTCGGGTTGTTGTCTCTTTGACACATTCCCCATTTCCATTCTCAATTTTACCTCTCTTAGCATGCTGCAGGTATGATTGAGAACAAAGATTGGATGGCTCGGAGTTATAAAAATGTGTCTGGGTATGATGACATGTCTCATGTGGACTTAGTGTTACCTTGTAAACTAGCATGTAGTATTGCAGCTCAGTGTTTCGGTGTTCTACAAAACAGATTTCAAAATTCACTAAAAATCTATGTAAGTCCTAAATATGTATTTAATTTGCCACTGGACATTTAACAGCTATCTATCTTTCCATCATCTGGCAATCATTGTCTAATGTAAGAAATAAAATCCTGACATTATACGGAATCTATTCTAAATTTACTAACAATTTATTCAATCAGTTTTGTAGTCCGGGATTACTCTGACGTCCAACGGCTGTTTTGCCAGACAAGCTGGGCCGGCTGTTTTGCCAGACAAGCTGGGGCCGTCCCGCCCAGCTTGTCTGGCAAAACAGCCGTTGGACGTCAGAGACGGCCCCAGCTGGTCTGGCAAAACAGCCGTTGGACGTCAGAGACAGCCCCAGCTTGTCTGGCAAAACAGTCGTTGGACGTCAGAGACAGCCCCAGCTTGTCTGGCAAAACAGCCGTTGGACGTCAGAGTAATCTAGGACTATCAGTTTTGATGCCAAAATTTAAAAAAAGTCAAATAATTACAACAAAACTGGTGACTTTTCTATGCACTGTAATATTGGATGACTGGTTTTACTGCCAAAAAGCAGATAAGTTTAAATGAAAAATGATAATAAAATGGTATTTAAAACTTTAAATGAACACAGACTGCAATGTTGATACATTATCATTAACTAACTAGACATGAATGTCAATTATACTTATTTTAATCTTTGGCCATAACATTTAGTTGTTTAAATGTATTTTTAAATGTTTGAAGTGCCGGTATTTAATTTGAATTTTCGATTATCTGTAAAGGTAAACTGTGAAGGGAGAGATAAATTTGGGGAATTTTAAAGACAGGAGTATGAAGGAAGAAGTAGAAATAATAATCAGATGACGAGAGAGAATATTCACAATTAAATCTATTTCTACATCAAATTAAGGAATTTACCACGAAAGAACGAAGATGCACTACCACTTTCTCCATCAAGAAATGGTCAAACAAAGAAGAGAGTGAATATTCACAATGAAATCAATTTCTACATTAAATTTAGGAATTTACCCCGAAAGAACGAAGATGCACTACAACTTTCTCCATCAAGAAATGGCTAAACAGTGATAAAAGTGGCATCAGCAAACCACGCCCGTGACCGGGTTACTTTGACTCCATTATTACTTGTCTCGGTAGGATTGTTCGTCCCGAAGGTCGGTGTTTCTGTCTAGACACTCTGAGTGTCTGGCTGCCTCCACAAAACAAATTGGTCACCGTAATATGTTATAGCATAGCCAATCAGTGTGCTGAAAGTTGCATTGAACACCAACAATCAATCAGGCAATCTAATTTTAGATATACATACGAAAATGTTTGAAATTTTAATTCACTGCATGCCAGTCGTGAATAATATTTTTGATGATAAAATAAAAAAATCGAACAACTACAACAAAATTGATGACTTGTAAATGCACTGTAATAGAAGATGACTAGTTATACCAAAAACAGATAACTTTAACATGAAAAATGAGAAGCAAATGGAAATTATCAATAAATATGACCACAGTCGGTAATGCTGATATTGTTAAGGCATATATCATTCATAAAAATTATACCTTAAAGCATTTTATCCTTGGGCTATAACAGCAACATATTTAGTGTGGTTTTATACTTTTAAAATTGAAAAAGTGCATTTGACTCCCATTTCAGTTTTTTGCGATAAAAATTATAAAAACAATTTTCAATTTCAAAGCTTGGAATCGGGATTAGGATCTGGAACAAGAACATAGTTTTAATCACAATTTAAAATTTTTTGTTACGCACTCCAAACTCATTTTCAATTATTTTTGTGTTTTTGTAAATATATATATAGGCCACGCAGCGCAAAACAGTATATAATCTTCAGATAATGAAGGACTACTGAAAACCTAAAGAAGAAGAAGAAGAAGTATGATCTTTGTCAATATAACGGAACTATAAACAACTCTCATATACGTTGGAGGTTTATATAGCAACAAAAATTTTCGTTGGAAATTACCCGTGTTCCAAGTCAAGTATTTGATAGTTGTTTTCCAATCTTTCCATTGGTTAATAAAGTCTCGCGTTGATATTGCCAGTTTTTATAGACTTCCTTGGTTTTCCTGTTTAAATGGTTTTTCACTACTGACACTAGACATTTTGTGTAAATAGAAAATTAATGTCCCTAATAAGGGAGACAACCAAATTAGGGATCCCTAATCACAGGGTCAAATACGGGAATTGGAAAATAGCCTATTGCAAATTAAGCATTGGACGACGAATTTGGACTTCAGAGACGACAAGCTGCAAGTACACATATATTGATTGTATTCATTGTGGAATGTGTGACAAAAATTGCATGCATAAATTTTGCAGAATGCTTATCTTTTCAACCCAGAAATTCACACATGGGCTTGTTTTTTTTTTGGTTTTGTTTATTAGAGATTATTTGACAATTGAACCATTTTGCATGTAAAACCTTCAATTATATATTATAGATCACGAAGGACATATTTATGTTTGATTGATTTTTTATGGAAATATATTGTCACTGTTCATTGTTTATGTCTAGTAAAAAGCACTTAATCACGAATAGAGAAAGGTCACCAATGGTGAAGTACATTCATTTTATAGACTTCAAAGTATTCTAGTTTTTATAGTTATACAATAATTTTTTATCGCCATTGATTTTCAAGGCTCAATCGGTATTCTTCATTTTTCCTTCATTTTTTGTTTAGAATACATTGGATTTTGTTATTAGAAGTCCTTTCTCGTATATCAACCTAGCGCTGAGACCATGCCCTTAAATTTGCATTTCGTTTATATATAAAAGGTAGAAAACGTTTGAGTGTAGTATAATTAAAAACAAAACAGCTTTTCAATGCATTTATACATGTATATAATATGTTCAATTCACTAGATACAGGCAAGAGTTTGAACTGATGTCGGTGCCTTTTGTAGATAGCTATGCGGTATACATTTTGATCATTGTTGAAGGCCGTACGGTGACCTTTATAGATAATTTCTTTGTCGGTCATTAGCATTTACTTTTTAAAATTATAAAAATAAGGAGATGTATAGTAGGATTGCCAATGACAAGACAGCAACCAATGAAAAACAGGATCCATGCTATATAGATATAAAAAGATGTGGTATGAGTGCCACAAGAAAACTCTCCATCCATGTCAAAATTTGTAAATGCAAAAGTTAACCATTATAGGTCAAAGTACGGTATTCAACACGGAGCCTTGGCAAACACCGAACAGCAAGCTATAAAGAGCTCCAAACTGACTATTAATTGTAAAAGAATTCGAACTGGAAAACCAACGGTCTAATTTATAATATAAAAAACGTGAAACACTTATGAACCACATCAACAAACGACAACTACTGAACATCAGATTCCTGGCTAGTTCGCTTGGTATTTTTTTTTCTCGTTGCTGTGGCATTGGCTCTTAACAAACATCTCTACTCCATCGACATTATTGTAATTTATTTGTATGTTAATAATCATAAGGAAGATGTGGACACTATTTTCAACTTGACCCAAGTCGAGAGAATATTTCAGTTGTTACAGTGGCAGTTATCTGCTATTTGTAAGATTTACCTTACGTTTGTTGTTTTGTCAATTATCAAGCCGAAGGTTTGTTCGTTTGAATTGTTTACCATTCTGTGACGTCAATGCATTTTACAGCTCTCTTACCGGTATTGGTTTTGCCCAATGTTGAAGGCTGTTTGTTGGCCTGCAGTTGCTTAAATCCATGTCATTTGGACTTTCGTAAATAATAGTTGTCTCATTGACAATCATATCACATCTTATTATTTATATGCATGTTTTGCTACAAAAATCCAGATTGCATAAGTGGAACAATATGGTTTCCATAATTGTTAAATATGCGTGTCAACGCAGTGGGAGGAATATAAAGATTAGTATTTTATTGAAAGGTCTTTGTCTCTTCCCAGACGTTTCTATGTATGATCTGTAATACAGTTTTTATCTATTCCCAGACGTTGCCATGCTTGATGATCCTTGATTTGTAATCTAGGTTTTACAAACTTTTCATTGGACTGTATTTGATCGTACCACTTGCAACAACTTAAGCATATTTAATGAAATGATGACAAACTAATCTATCAAAGTAAAAACAATTTGACCATCATTCAAACACAAAACTTCTTTTATATACCTATATTATTGTTGTGGTGTAGGTTTTTGTTGTTGTTATTCGATTTTATACCTATTGTTGTGGTGTAGGTTTTTGTTGTTGTTATTCGATCACAAGAAGGCAATATGCTATATGCTTCTAATGACAAAATATTCTCGAGAATAATGAAAATTGACATGTTTACAGGAAAGTGTTGGAAGTGAGAATGTCCGTTAATTGAGATTTTCTGAGTGAATGTATTTGGTCTAAGAATAGGATATATCTTCTTACTTCATCCAGTCTGGATGAATAAATAGCTTGAAGTATTAGAATGTCTAAGAATACGAAACTATTGATCATGCGTAGTACTAAATTGATATTGACATGAGAGGTTTTATTTTAAAGGCAATGAACTGAACTCTGAAATAGTGCAGTATGGTAAAAGTTTAGCAGAGCAATATCACCGCTGTTAAGGAGTTTAGAAACAAACGACAAATTTTCCGCTTGTGAAGATGGAATGCAACGGGCACGGGAGAATTGGCTTAGTATACGTTAGTCTTGATTGGATATAAGAAAACAATGGGCAACAAATATTGAATAAAGGACAAAAAAAGAATAATAGAGAAAAAAAGAATGAAAGCATACAGAAATAAAGGGTTCCCTAGATAGATCCTCATATGAGCAGTGTAACGTTATAGGACTAGAAAGACTTTAAAGCCAGATATATTGAAAGCAAAGTAGCACCTATAATGTGGGGGCATGCTTTTGGCGGAGATAGATCTTTGTCCTTGGCTCGTGACCTTTAAGATCTTAAGACTTAATGTGTTGTAGATTTGCTGTCTTTTGATTAAATCCACATTCAGTCCTCCGGCATAGTTTTATTTATATATATGTTCATGGTAAAATTGTCAAGCAATTTATGCAATAACTAGACAGTTGATATTTAAGGGAAGATACTAGCTATACTAATACATCGTATTTCAGTATTAGTATATTAAATATATTGGCTTTTATATTCAAACGATAAAAAACAGTAGATGTGGTTAGATTGCCAATGAGATAACTTTCCATCAAAGTCAAAATAATGTAGAAGAAGACCACTTTAGTTTACCATACGGAGGATTGGATTTGGGCGGGGGCTTCAACAATGAACAAAACGCTTACCATTTACTAGTATTCAATTATATAAAAGGCCCTGACATAAAAACAAATGCGAGAGAATTTGAATGCCATTGGCTTTATTTATGTAAAAAAAAAAAAACAACATTAAACGAAAAATGACCATGGACACTTTAATCTGTATTCAAAATGAAGATTTTGTTTTGAGTTATCAATACAACTGTTAATGATTGGAATCAGTATATATATTTCACTGGTGAAACAACTTGACTATGGTGACCTTGACCTGGTTTCCACCTCATCAATTTTTGGTTCGACAGCTCACATTATTTTGAATAACTTAGTAATATTGAAATATAATTGTGAATATGCGACAAAGTTGGCTAACACATGTCCAGTTTATGCCGCTACGCACGTACGTTACATATATATTAATTGTTGACCATTTGATGACTGCACTTCGGGCAATAACATTTGATATCATCGGCGATGTATTAATTGTGGACCATATGGTAACTACACCCAAAGCTTGTCGTAGCCTGTGCCGTAATGTTACATGTGTTAGTCTACCAATGGTCACCGTGTTATAATGTCAAGTCAATTTGTCTTCTTGTCTTGTCATGTTATATATAATCATGGCAATATACAAGTCTGGGTTTGGTGTATTAGATAAATTAGGTCGATATTCCATGTCAATTATGTTATTGCAAGAAAAATTAAAGTGGGTGGGATATGTACAAGGAATTGATGACTTTATATTATACGAAACACTTCCGAAATGATGTTGTTATTTCAGAGATGTACGTTTTTAAACATGAAGAAATAAATATGATGTTATATATATTTGCATGAAAAAGGATATGAAATTTTTATAATTTATGTTTTAAAGGACGGGTCCTTTCTTTCTGTATTCTTCATTTTTTTGCTATTTTTCCCTTTATTTCTTTTATGACCATTATTCTCTATTCTATTAACGTATAAATATTAACACCTATTTATGCGCTACTTTCTATTTTGTTCATTTTCTCTTTTCTGTACATTTAGCGCACATTAATTTAGCGCACATTAATACGCTCAATTCTGCAAACACAATCTAGGCCACATATAAAATAGTGTTACTGTTGAGTATTAAATTATTCTTGGAACTGTTACACTTAGTCCATCGAGTCTCCTTTGTAAATGCGGGAGAAGAGGTAATGTTGAAGTTGACCCTGCATGCATAGGCCTGTCTTAACCTTTCTGTCAATTTTGGTTGTGAATAAAATGTAAGACATCTAACCGATAATTTAAAGGCCAGAAGTCATTTTAACTTTCACGTTTCCTAGCTTATATGTGTAAAACTTTGCTGTTAAAGATGAGGGAATAAAAACAGTACCATCAGACTTAATTCAGTCCATAAGTCCGACGGCCTAAAGTCGCTAAAAAGTCAGGGCAATCTCTGAATTTTGTATTCTGACCTTTACATTTCTTGTGGTTATTTGTGACTTGTTTTATTGACGTATGTCATACCTATGCTTATCTCTTTTTATCATATGGAACCACCCATTTGGGTTATAAAAAGCCAGGATATGGTATTTTTACGATACAAAGTTTCTGCCACTTTATTAAAACTCTAGACCTCATGGCTATGCATGCTGGATATATCAGAATTTAGCATCAAAAGCAATATATAGGTTCATTGTCGAATGGTTTTACATCTTATTCTAGTATCAAAATGAAAATATTTTTCTCCTTTTAAGAAGTATTATACTATTAGCTATTGGTTTATTGCATAGCAAAGTAATGCATTTTTAATATTTTCGGTCGACTAGTAGGGTGTTTAGTGTCAACTTTTAAAATTTGCTTTTAGATACGAATTCTATCCAAGCTGATAGCTTAAAAAAACTACTCTTTAAAATGTTATTGCACATTAAATTGTAACCGTTTTTACTGTAAAATATGTAAAAAATGAATAGTATTACTATGCTGGAAGCAAAAGTATCATTCATATGTGATTCAGATGTAGGTTTATACTCCTTTGACATTTTAGAACAGAAAATTTAATTTGCGAAATCTTTTACTCTAATCATTTCATTTCTCGTAATTTCTCGTGTGATTTTTCAAATCAATAACGTGCAGGGATAACGATCACTGGAAACTGCCGTTTGAATTTTTTATGCTGCTTTTAAAATGAGTATAATTAAATTATCTTACTCACTATTCCATAAATATCTCCATTAGACAGTTATTGTACCAAGGTCTGATTAAATTATTTTTCTCAGCTTCCTTTTATTTCTAAGAATATTTGTTCTGGTGGGTGGCAGACGACACGGGAAGCCATTAAACTGCCAACTTGTAGGAAAATGATTTTTTTTCTCAAATATTTCAATTAATTAAATTTAAAATAAGAATGATTTGAGTATTGCTACTTGTGGTTTATCAGGTGTATACTTATTTTGCGCAAACTTGAATGGATTCTACAGAGAGATTTTGGTAGAAAAAATATTTTTTTGTCAAAATAACACCCCTAGTGGTTTGTTTGGTTTACAGAATAGAGATACAATTATAGTTGTCAATACTGTAACAACTAGTGAAAAATTAGAGAAAATAGTCAGAAATAATGAAAATAGAAAAATAAATGAAGAAGATTCCTAATTTAAAAACTCAAACAGATTTCAAATAGCATTAGTATTCTTTTCATTCCTTCAATGCCTTAATATTGTTAAACAGATATTTGAAAAACAGAATCAATATGATTTTTTTAAAGGATACCTCATAGAATTGATCAGATATTCTGCAAAGATGACATTTATTAAGGAGTTACCAATTGATATTAATGATGTAAATCAGCCTACACGAGACTTGTTATCTATTAGTAATAACTGTGGGTCTTGAAAGGAGGAGGGGACTACCAATTCTGTATTCCTTATTTTTTTTAACCATTTTTTACTATTCTATATAAAGCTTGCTCATTATTCGCCATATATTCGGATAATTTCGCCATTCTTTTTTTTTTTTTGGGGGGGGGGGGGGTATGCAATTTTCTCAAAAACATACGATCCTTCAATGAATATATCACTACAAGGTCAAAGTGTTTCTCCATAAGTTTAACAGGTTTTAAAATGAAACATACAGACATCTGGCAATCATACATTGTACTGTTATGACGTCTAATAATGTTCCACACTCCCCCCTCCGGTCAAATTATTAATTTGATTACATCTGTATACAGAATATACACCTGACCTAATATATAATAATATAAACACGTAAATAGGAAGTTTATGTCTAAATAGTGACCACGAAAACATTGAGTGGACATGATCACCCTGTGGGTACTATCAGAGTTCACAAACACCAAGAGAAACCTGTTCACATCGGAAGCCAGTCGTGTGCCAACAAATTTACTTACAAATGGTTGATTCAATTTAATGAGTCAAATATCAATTTACTTGCACTTGGTTGGTTCAATTTAATGAGTAAAATCCGAAGGTCAAAGAAATCTTAAAAGGATAATGAGTCTCAGAAAATTCAATAGGGTCAAGAAAACCATATAAAGATATGTGTCTCCGAAAAATCAAGAGGCAAAGGAAACCTTTTTCAAGGCCGTAACTACCCTTGAGGCAAGTGAGGCAATTGCCTCACTAAAATTTCGACACTGATTTTTTTTTATACATATAGATCTATATAGATCTATAAATATAATTTAGTCATTTGTTGTTCTGTCTCAACCTTGATTTCTATAACTTGTCATCTTTCCTTTTAAACTATTCTTCCTGGATATAACTCAGCATCTCAACGGGTGATGTTTCTCGATTACATTTAACCTAGGAACGATAATCATCATGGATCTCTAGTTAAGAACAGGCTCTTGTAGAAAAATGAAAAGCGACACTGAAGGTAAATAAGGAATAATTCTAGTAAACTATTTTTTTTTAGTCTGAGTATTGCATATAGCTTCATTAGTACAATCCAAAAA